>NC_057863.1:174069594-174393969 GCF_019393635.1 Dromiciops gliroides | reverse complement strand
AGTTCTACCCCTTACCCCTAATTGGCAGCAAGTTAATTTAATAAGAAGTTCTTCTGTGAAGTTCCAAGACCCCTTAAAATGAATCATGTTTATCAGTCTTTTTATTATTTTCAATTTGAATATCTACTAGGCAACAAGTATTTATTAAATGCCCACAAGTTGCCTTCCTGATTCCAAATAATTCTGAGTAACGGCTTAAAAGATATGGTTACCTAAGTATTGCTAGTGATTCAGTTCTTTTCTTTTTCTTTTCTTTTTTTTTTTTTTTAGTAATAAAAGGGTAAGAAGTGAGCAGATTTCTGGTGGCATGCTCAGGAAAAACTAGGTTACCACTTGCCCCGTATATTGGAGAGAGGATCCTTTTACAGGGAAGGATTGAACTAGAAAGAGCCTTCCAACTCTGAGACTTTGTGGTTCTGTGAAAATATCCTTTCTCTTTTTATCATTTTCTCCAAGGATGGCTGAGCTTCTGTTTTTCTTTCCCTCTGACTCCCAGGCCAGCAGCAGAATCTGGAGATAGGTTGGAAAGAGTAATGGAACCCATGTTTTAGGAAAGTAGGGCTGCCATGGTTGCATTTTCCTAATTCCTGGAGTGTTTTATTGACTCATTTCATATAGATGTGGAAGATAGTGACCAGTTGCCCGATTTTGTTTTAGGGAATACAATATCTATTCTATTGGGTGGGGAATTGGAAAGAATGGAATATGAAAGTTTTGAGGGCAAACAAAAGGTATCAGCATCTCTTTGGACTCAAAGGCAGATCTCTCCCTTGTCTAAATTCCTGTGGCACCAGCAATCTGCAGTATGCATTACAACATCTGATCACTAACAGTCCCATATTCTCTTATTTTAGGCATTTACTTCATATCGCCACAGTTAGATTAGAAACTCCTGGTGAAGATGTATTTTATCTTTGAATCACCTATAGCAAGTAACACAGCAGGGCACAGCACTAGGTACTTAATAATTACTGACCTGAATTGTCTTAATTATTAAGTGCATTGAAACTGATTAAAAAAATGAGACAGCTGTCTGCACACTGAAGTACAGGATAACCCCACATAGGCAGAACATCTGCCAATTCTGGGATAGCGTCTCATCTGTTATTACTGTGCACAATTTTAGATACAAAAGGTAAATTTACATGTACCTCTGCTTTCCAACAACTTGCAAGAAGGAATAGGCAAAGTTTCCTGAGAATGAGGATTTCAGATGCATTCAAACGTTAATAAAAGTAGCATTAAAACAGTATTATTTTCATTTTTATTATGATTTTAGTTTTCTTATAAAAATTGTGTGTCCTTTAATTGTCTATAAGCGGTTTTCTCACCAAATAATTTTCAGGATGTTTAGAGTGTTTACTTCATGCCTTTCTATGTATTTGAGTAATCATCTAGCACTGTGGCTAGCCCAAGTTTATACTTCACTCTGCTCCAGTCACAGTTAATCACAAGGGTGGCTCTATCACTAAAACTTCATTACCACTATGAAAAAAAAAACACACACCAAAATTCCTGTACGTGTGATTTTCCCCATAAAGAAAAAGAGCTTCGAAAAAATATTTTGGGGGCAGCTAGGTGGCACAGTGGATAAAGCACCAGACCTGGAATCAGGAGGAGGTGAGTTTAAATCTGGCCTCAGACACGACAACTTATTAGCTATGTGATCCTGGGCAAGTCACTTAACCCCAAATTGCCTCACCAAAAAAGCAAACAAACAAAAAATACTTTATACTATTGCCACAATCTTGATAATATTATAGAATCATTTCTTTTCCACTTAAATATAGACAAGGTTTCTAATCACCTCTTTTTGCTATTACATTTCATTCTTTGTTTTTTGGGGTGTTTTTGGCGGGGCAATGGGGGTTAAGTGACTTGCCCAGGGTCACACAGCTGGTAAACATTTCGTTCTTTAAAAAGAAAAAATATTCTGCAAAAAAGGAAACTCTAAAAACTCTAAAAATACATATGAGAAAAGTACAAAATATGAAATTAAAAGAAAGCTCTCCTATTCTATTTCTTCCCCACCCCATTACTAGCTCAAAAACTAGGCAAATTAGTGTAATGGAAGAAACACACCAGCAAATGCTTCACCTAATTAAAGACATCTGAGAATTCTTAGCCAGCCTTAAAACTTTCCTTAATAATGAGTGCCCTTCCCCAAAACTAGCGATTTTAAATTGTGAATTTGCCGGTGATGAGCTACAAAACTACTTATTTAAATATTTCTTAGTAAAATTACTTTGGTGAAACTGTACAGGGACAAAGATTCAGATCCTTTACATTTTAAAGAAGCCAAGATGCAGTGAAATTCAGATTTTTTTTTTAAGGAAAAATTTTTCCATCTCATATTCCACTTTCAAGCAAATTGAAATTGTATGCAACACAGCATATGTTATTTGATATGCATACCAATATTTTTAAAATAAATAATTCTGCATAGGAAAAAAAGCGGATTTATAATTCTTCTGAAATCCCTCTGATTAAGAAGGCTTTTCAAAGATGGGGCTTTACCCCTACAAATCCTTCCTTTGAACCATGGATATTTGTTAGTTTATAATTTTATCATATATGATAATAGAAGGCTCTTACACAATGCCCTTTTAAAATGTGAAAATAATATTCAGTAAAAGTGATTGCTCAATGACTTTAGAGTTTTGGGTATTAACTTTAGCATTCATTTTGATACCATTCACTTGTGACTTCTCTAAATCATAATTTATCTGAAACCTCTACTTTTTTTTTTTTGTTTGTTTGTTTTTTTTAGTAAGGCAATTGGGGTTAAATGACTTGCCCAGGGTCACACAGCTAGTAAATGTCAAGTGTCTGAGGCCGGATTTGAACTCAGGTACTCCTGACTCCAGGGCTGGTGCTCTATCCACTGCGCCATCTAGCTGCCCCGAAACCTCTACTTTTTTAAAATAGATGATGTGTGGGGGCAGCTAGATGGCGCAGTGGTTAAGCACTGGCCCTGGATTCAGGAGTACCTGAGTTCAAATCCGGCCTCAGACACTTGACACTTACTAGCTGTGTGACCGTGGGCAAGTCACTTTACTCCCCATTGCCTGCAAAAAAAAAAAAATAGATGATGTGATTTCTGAAGTTTTTATAGAAGAGCTTTCCACAATCTAAAGAGGAATGACCTGAAACCATTGATTACTGAAATTTACTAATTAAAATAACTCTAGAGGCCTATCTGTACAAACATGTTTCTAAAGAAGTTTGCTATCAACATGAAAGATTAAGTTTAAGTTCCTTAAAGTATTGCTTTTAGAATCTATGACAAATATTTCCTGTCCATAATTCTGCTAATTTATCACTTAGTTTTGGTACTCCTCATCTGTTTTTTATTACTAGAGATAGTGATATCTAAATGAAAACAAAGTCTTTGGGGTTTCTGAAAAGTTAGCTCCTGTTACTTTTTTCCTCTCTTAAATCACAATTCTGTTATGACATTCAGGATCATTTACAAGCAAAACGTTTTTTATTTCAAAGACAGGCAGAATAGGATGAACTCCTTTAAAAAAGGGGGCGGCAATGTTTTTGTGAAGTTGTTCCTAGTAAGAAAAATAGGGAAAGCATGTGATACGGGTCATCTCTGGATCCCCCTGCAATTGCCTTCTATATTGTAAGAACTTCATATTTGTTGAATTGTATTGCATAAGTTCTCATGATCCATTATCAATAAACAGGCTTTCTATCTTTTAAAATGAAATTGAAAGGACATATTCAAACTTATTGGTGAGATCAGTGACAATGTATTTTTCTATTATATCTTACTCTCTATAAATGACTTATGTCGTATTGTGATTAAATTTCTACTTCATTATTTGTAATGGCTAATATCTAGCATAAAACTATTAAAAATAAAAATAAGTAATTCTCTCATTATTTTCAAGAAATCATCCTAAATCTGGCTATTCAACCCTTCTTAGAATTATTCACCAGTTTTAATGCTGTTTCACAGAAGAAAAAAAGTGGAACTAGAATTTAACATTTAAAAGAGGGAGCATCCTCTTTGAAATCATAAGCTCTGCATCCTCCCTTTTCTTGTCTTCTTGCTCAGTATGAAAATAAACTTCAGGCAGTCAAATATATGCAGGTCAAAGTTCACAATATGTTCCCCTGAAAGAGTACGCAGCTTATTGGCTTGTAGACATTATGAGTAACAGGATCTCTAGGACTATCAGTTCTGTTCAGATCCAAGGACTAAATCTGGGAATAAAATTCAAGGATCTTAACGCAATACTTACACACTTTTAGGGGTTTAAACTCAAGTAGACCCCACGATGTTTTACTCAGACTACAGGAGGAATTCTTGCTACACCGAAGTAATAAACCATCTGCCAAACTAGCCCTGAGCTTTTGTTTAGTATATTCAGGGACAATTACAAGTAACCTGTCCGTCTAGATCCCCCCCCCCCCATCCATTTCCTCCCCCCCCCCCCCATGAAAGAAGTTGAACTGTTGAGCGTGACCAAAAAATTGGTCCGAACAATGGCATTTCAGAAAACTGTGCCTTATTGAAACAAGCTTTTCTGTTAGGGTCACTGAACTGGAGCCACCTCGACTTTTTTTTTTTTTTACAACATCTGAGACGCAACTAAATATTGAGCAGAAATTAAAAATTGATCGCTATCCTTGGCTGGTGCAATGTTTTCCCTCCCAGATCGGGGAGCGGCGGCGGTGGCGGTGGGAGAAGACGCATGGCTAGGTCTGGCCACTGCCGCTGCACCTCCTCTCCCTTCAACTCCTGGCTCCTTTAAAAGTGACCCACCCGGCGGCCAAATGCAGCCGCCACCGCCGCCGAGCCCCTGGGCTCACTCGATTCCCGGCTCCCCCACCCCGCCCCCTCCCCACTTCCCCCACACAATGGCGCCTTTGGAGCTGCCGCTAGATGGGCTCTCCGGCTGTCTGGGGGGAAGCGCTATTCACCCTGGAAAAGCCGCACGCTCCCTTTCGCGCTGACCGGGCTTTCCAAAGGGATCCGCGCACAAAGGAAAGTGCGTAGGGCTAGTCCCCAGACCCCATGGTCTTCCGAGAGTCCCGAGGCTGGCGAGGAGGGAGCGAGCCGAGAAGGCATCGCCGGGATCATTTATGACCCATGCGCCCCGGGGCAGCGCTGTCCCTAGGTCCGCTTCCCCGCGCTCCCCGGCCCCTAGGGTTTAGGTCATTGTGCCGGGGTGCATTCAGAGGCGTTCCCGGCTGAGGCTGAATGCGCCCAGCCCACGGGCTGAGCGAGGCATTATTTCTGTGGTGGTCGAGCCTTCAATGGGAGAGGAAGGGGCGGGGGTGGAGAGAAAATGGTGTGTGTAGATGTGTGTCTGTGTGATTGTGTGCTGTGCGGCGTGTGCCTGTGTATCCAGTCCTCCGGTGAAACACACAATCAAGCAAAGGCTGACATGATCAGATTTTGTGGGGGAGAGGAGGGGTGGGGGTAGGGTAGGGTAGGGTGGGGTGGGGTGGGGGGAGCGCGGTGGAAGGCGTGGAGAGGTGATATTGCACTTACTTTCTCTATGGTCCCAGGGAGCAGGCGGTCCAGCAGCCTGCAGAGGACCACCCCATCTTTCAGAGACGACTGCAAAAAGCCCTCCGGGTCCGAAATGGTTTTTTTGGGCGACTCCAGCACCCCCAAGGTAATCAGCCACGTAACGGTCTGTTCGGCGGAATTCATAGCTGCCAGAGGAAGAGAAATCCGCAGGGAAAAGGGAGAGAAATTGCACACGGAGCCGCCTCTCCCCCCCCCCTCCGCCTCTTTCTCTGTCGCCTTTTTTTTTTTTGGATCCCCCCCTTTTTGCTTGTGGTTTCACATTGGAGCAGCAGCGGCTGGAGCTGCTGATCCCACCTCCTCCTCCTCCTCCTCCTCCTTCCCCATGTAGATGCAGATGATGACGATTGGCTTTGCGAAATCCAGTAGGTCCAGTTTCTCTCCCTCTCCCTCTCGTGCGTTTTGGCAGACTGTCAAGTGCCTTTTCATTATATGCACATGAACCTGCAACAGCAGCAGCAACAGCCTGGCGCCTCCTCCTCCTCCTCCTCCTCCTCTTCCAAGCCTTCCTTCAGCTGCTGTCGCCCAATGACATCACTGACAGGAGGAGAAGAAAAGAGGATGCCGTTTGCAACCAGCTCCACATCCTGTCATCATCTTAGCGTGTTCTAACCATTAATACGAATGGCAGATGGATCCGCCCTGCATTAGGTGCCCGGGGCAAGGTTCGGTTATTGAACACATGCTGGCGTTCGCATTTACGCACGTTTGAGCACGATACATACATACAAAGAGGTGCCAATACACCTCGACAAAACCGATTTGCAAAATTCTAAGGATTCCTAAATTGATAGACTCAACAAATTGCAAATGTAAAATGTGCTCGTGGGATATAGGAATACAAATATACATATGCTAAAAATATTTAGAGTCCAGCATAAATTAAAGTTGTTTGGGGTTTTTTGGTAAATTGTATTTGTACCGTATTAACTAAGTAAGCAACATCTAAAAGAAGTCCCTTTGACCTCTAGAGAAACTAGTTCGTTTTCAGTTGCCGGTTGCAGCCTTTTATCATCGAACTGTACAAGTGAGATGTGCCCATGTGCACTTTCTTGCTTCTGCCTGGGCAATTTTAAGCAGACACCATCTGGAAGAATCTTCCTTTACTCCTTTCATTCTCTGTCCTTATGCCTCACTCTTTTGCTTAAAAAGACTTACAGTTTTTTCGATTTTTATAATGTGTGTTTAAAAACACACACACACACACACACACACACACACACACACACCAAAAAAAAAAAAAAAGAAAACCCCAACTAAAGGTTTCCCATAATGCTCCCTCTTCCTTTTATTTATGGCAGTTTTATTTTAAAAGGTGTGAGTGGTGAGGACGGGGGCCCTTGAATACGTGGCATTCTCTTCACTATTACAAGTCAACAATCACGTAACATACGTTTTTGCTCTGTATGAAACTAGATGGGTCTTTTGGGTAGGAGTGGGTTTCAGTTAATGCCGTTTGTCCTTGTAAACGTGAACTGCAATCTAACTCAGTACAACTTATGTCTCGTGTGCCCCCTAGTGGAGGGTTGGTTAATGCGGCTCGCTGGCAACTAACGGCCCTTCAGGGTCTCGTCTATGGTGTATGAATAAGGACAGAATTAAGGGTCCGGAAACTTGGTAGTTATTCCATTTTAAATTGAGAGATTCGATCCAAAAATTTAGGAAGAAAAATTAAGAAATGGTATTACACATAGACATAAAGTAGATATATTTTGTATTTAATCAATGCTTGGTTTGGTTGGTTGATTGCTTAAGTTGGTCTGGAAGGAAGGTCACAATTATCTCAGATCCAGTAGATATTTTCTAGAAAGAACTTTAGGCATAGACAAGGAGCACAGCATAGGGCCCATGGTTAGCATGGGGCATGGTCAATTAGGACCAGTATTATTTTCTTTTTCTTTCATAGCCATAGCTTCAAAACATTAAAAAAACCTCACTGCTGTGTAAATGTTTTTAAAAAGACTTTGATTTAAGAAAAAGAAATGGCTAATGATATTTACACATGTCTTTCATCTACATACGGTTCACAGGAGAAATCAAGTCTTTTATTGAAATAGAGTATGCTGGCTAAAGCATTGGCTTTCCTTTGCTACATTTATTTCCACTCATTATGTCTACAGTCTGCCAATGTTTTCCTTGTTTGCTTTTTTTTGACTTTCCATAATGATAGTTTATGGAAGGGCCTGGAAAGCTATATAAGATTTTTAAATATCCAAAAGAACTTAACCATGTTCCCCCCTACTCCAACTTCCTGCTTTCATTCAGTACTCCACTGTTGTAGGCAATTAATGCCATTACTCCTATATTTCCTGATTCAACATCACTGCCTCCGTTTCCTCTCCATTATTTTAATTCGCATTCGAATTTGTATATAAATACTCACTCAAAATAATGCCAGAAGCAGCTTGATTTTTTTGGACAAAAAATGGAAATAAATACCATATTGTTTTCATATCAAGACATCAAATCTGTTTTTATGTCCCTGTGATTATACAGAGAGGCAGTATGTCATAGTAAATACAGAATTGGTCTCAAAACCAAGAAGACCTGAGTTCAAGTCTTGCCTTTGGCACATCCTAGTTGTTTAACCTTGGGCAAATCATTTAATTTTTCAGTATTGTAAGCAGCTCTGTGAGAATATAAGCTGCAAAGAAGGTAGAAACCTGAATTGGTTGATTAATACTAATGAAACCAGTCTGCCAACTGGCATTTATTAAGCATCTACCATCTTCCAGGCACTGTGCTAAGTGCTCAGGATACAAAAGAAAGGCAAAATATAGTCCCTGCTCTCAAGAAGCATACATTCTCATGGGGGTGGGGAAGAAAGAATAACTATGTACAAATTATGCATACAGGATAAGTTGCAATTAATCAACAGAGAAAAGGTGTTAGCATTAAGATCCACTTCTTATTCCCATGATTATATTAAATAAAGAGGTTACTGCTGTATTCTTTATATGATGACCAAGAAAAGTGGAGTATATATCTGGCACAAGAGTTTTAACCAAATGATAATGATCAGCATTATCAACCCAAGCATTTCCACCAAAATCCTTCCCTCCTCTTTTGTATTCACTTTTGCAAACTTTTTTTTTTTTTTTTTTTTGCAGGGCAGTGGAGGTTAAGTGGCTTACCCAGGGTCACACAGCTAGTAAGTGTCAAGTGTCTGAGGTTGGATTTGAACTCGGGTCCTCCTGACTCCAGGGCCAGTGCTCTATCCACTGGGCCACCTAGCTGCCCCCTTATATTTACTTTTATTAAGATGATCCATAGAAGGAATTTAGAATATTATCACTACATTTGCAGATAGATAATGTTGTTCCTTCGGGTCAAAGTCTATACCAACTGACCAAAAGTTCTAGAAGTTTCCACAAAGCAGGAAAGGCTATGGGGACTGTCATCCAAGGACTAACCTAGGGTAATTTCAAAGTGCTTCATTGCTGGAAGGTTAACCACCAAGTGATGTGGCAGTTGGGGGATTGTCAAGGGCAAATCATAAAAGTGTCTACTAAGGTAATTAATGGTGGGAATATCCTTTACATCAAAAATCTTTTAGAATGTTCCCAAGTATTGATCAGGTGGAACTGTTAATACTCTGGAGGACAGGAATAAAATTTGAAATGTCATGATAAAATAATCATCATTTGGGCTTTTTAATTATGACATGTATATTAAATAGAACAAGTAAGGGAGCTTTCATTAAGACCAAAATAAATTATCATCAAGTATGTATGACTTAGTAGATAAGTAGATATTTGTGACTTAGTAGATAAGTTCTAGAGAGACATGGAAGTGAATTAATTTGCACAGCATCATACATCTGCTATGGTGATCTCTAAGGTGCTTTCTACTTTAAATTTGTGACCCTATAATGATCAAAAGTAAGATTTGAACCCAGACGTTTTTGTTTCCAAATCCAATATTTTATCCATTAGGCCATGCTGCCTTTTAAACAAGTTGGGTGAAAATTGGCTAGCAGAAAAATGTCCACCCAGCACCAGGACATAACAAAGAGACTGTTGCAAGTTTGGTAATAACACTTCAAAAGATTATGAAAGAATGTTAAGGGGGCAGCTAGGTGGTGTAATGGTTAAAGCACTGGCCCTGAATTCAGGAGGACCTGAGTTCAAATATGACCTCAGACACTTGACATTTACTAGCTGTGTGACCCTGGGCAAGTCACTTAACCCTCATTGCCCTGGGGGGAAAAAAGTGTCAAAAGAAAAAGAATGGAATAAAATATAGATTATAAATAAAAAGGTTAAAGGGGTTAAAGTTGTGAAGGGTTTTGGTTTTTTGTAATGTAGAGAATACTGAGAATTTGCTTTCTGTATCCAAATAAGATCAAACAAGAAAAGCAAATAAGTCTAATTTTAAATAGGACAGCTCTAAGAACTAGGATTTTGACTGGTTGTGGGAAAGCACATTTTGGATAATAGCAGTGCTAATAAATGTAAATGTATAAGGAACTTTAGGGAGAAATTTCCCCACAACTCTGTGAGAAAGGTTTTACAAATATTCTTACCCCCATTTTAAAACGAGGAAATGAAGGGGCAGTAAGAATGTGAGGTTTGAATTGTACAAAGAATCTAACCTAATGGATTCTAGTGTAGAAGAGAGATATGACATGTGTACAAATAATTATTATACAAAACGCATGAGATATGCAAGAAAACCAACAATAAACAAACTATGTCCAATTCAAGGGGAAAAGGACAAAAGTAAACATGACATAATCAGGATATGCTTCTTATAGGAAGTGACATTTGAATTAGGCTTTAAAAAACAGTTAGGAAAAACTATGAAGCAGGGGTACTCCAGACATACAGAGGACCTGGAACAAAAGTAGGACATAGGCCAGTATTAAATATATGTATGTGTCTCTCTGTGTGTATATATATGTATATGTATATACATATGTGTGTATATCATAATTTTGTCTAGTTGTTTCAGTCATGTCTGACTTGTTATGATCCCATTTGGGCTTGTTTTTTTTGACATAGATACTGGAGTGGTTTGCCATTTCCTTCTCCACCGTATTTTACAGATGAGGAACTGAGGCAAACAGGGTTAAGTGACTTGTCTAAGGTCACACAAGTAGTGAATGTTTGAGATTGGATTTGACCTCATGAAGATGAGTCCCTGATTCCAAGCCCATGTTCTATCTACTTTGCTACCTAACTCCCCCTATATATAATAATTTCTTAATTTCTTCTTATTAAGATACTTAATAATAGCTAACATTTATATAGCTTGCTAAAATTGTGTACATATGTATATATACACATAGATAATCCATATACACAATGTGGTAAAAAGTTTTAACAGTCGATTAGATAATGGAGAGACGCCAGTTTTTTTTTTAGGACCACCCTTTTGGGGAGGAGACCAACCACATGAGCTACGCACACCAGTCCGCCTGCGACGCAGGCCAGATTGCCTGCTGAGCACTTGACTTCCGGGGTGCGAGCTTAAAAGGCAAGGAGAGAACGGAAGTGGGGCCTTTTTTCCTGCTCCGCTGATCTCCTGGCTGCGCTGCACAGACAGACGCGGACTGGAGTTTGACTCGGCCCGGCTCTTGGTTAACAGCACACACTTGACTCGGTCTCTCGCCCCAAAGGTGGCCTTCCACTTTTGGTGAGTTTTATACGGAATATAGACTAAGCCTAGACTTAAGACAATTTGTATTGTATTTCTACTTTCCTATCCTTCTAATCAACATCACCTTGTGACTACCATACAATAAAGGCTCTATCTAGAAAACCAGAAGTTTCTTCCATTTACTAGTCTGAGAGATAAATTAAGGGAAAGGTTAAGTAGGGTAGATTTATGATCTAATATCCAATTTTAATCTCACAACACTATATAATATAAGCATGTTATATCCATAATGTATACACTTATATATATATATATTTAGTATATATACACATATACATGCATACATATATACAAATACATATTTTATATATAGGTCTTAAGTCTACATGCATATAGGGGTGTGTGTGTGTAGTTTCTTAGACATGTTAGAGTCATGGGCATGAATGAAACTGTTAAGAGACAGAGTTTAGAAAGAAAAGAAAAGTAGAGGACAGAACCTAGGTGATCATCCACCGTAAGGAGTTGAAAATAGAAAGTGACTCCATCAAAGTCTATAGAACAGTGGTTAAAGAGGTTAGGAGAATCAAGAAGGTTTGGTGTCTCAGAATTGAGGGGAAAAAGACTATTCAGATGAAGGTTGTGTTCAACAGTGTCAAATGTCATAGAGTAGAAGAGAGTTATAAAAAATTTATAATGGATGGAGATTGAAAAAAGACATTGGATTTTGAGATATAATTCAGTCAAACACCTCAAACTCTGGACTTAGACCTACTGGATAAATCTTGGGAACAGTGCCCCCTCCCCTCTCTTCCCCAATAACTCTCTCTTTGGCTAGGAAGGCCCCACCTACATTTACCCCTGGGAAACTTCTGAATGTAGCTAGCTATCTCATGTCTAGTTTTGGGGGTTTTTTTAAATGAAAAAGCTCTCATCCAAGTATTCAAGAGGACAATGAACATTAAGTAAAGAAATAAGTTGACCTTTATTTTACCTCACAAAAATGCACAAAACACATTAAGAACTCAAAGTAGGAATACCCATCAACTGAAGAATGGCCGAACAAGTTGTGGTATATGATTGTGATGGAATACTACTGTGCTTTAAGAAATAAGCAGAATGGATTTAGAAAAACTTGGGAAAACTTTCACCAACTGATGCAAAGTGAAGTGAGAAGAACCAGGACAACAGTCTACACAGTAACAGCAATATTGTATAATAATCAACTGTGAATTACTTACCTAGTCCAGCAATACAATGATACAAGACAATTTCAAAGGATTTAGGATTAAAAATGCTCTCCACCTCCAGAGAAAGAACTGATGGAGTCTGAATGCAGATGGAGCATACTTTAAAATTTTTCTATATTTGTTTTTTGTTTGTTTTTGGTATGTGTTCCTTTTTGCAACATGGCTTATGTGGAAATATACTTTTGCATGACTGCACATGTATAATCTATATTAAAGTACTTGCCTTTTCAAGGGGAAAAGGGAGAAAGGGAGGGAATTTGGAACTCAAAAATTATAAATATTAAATGAGAAAATTGTTTTACATATAATTGAGAAAAAATAAAATAAAAACATTCTTTTAAAAAAAAAGAAAAAGAAGAACACAGTAGCTCAGGAACAATTAATACAATTCTCCTCCTTCTCCAGAAAGTCCCACCTTACTCATTCCAGAACAATAGAGTTCTCTAGATTCATATATCATCCTATGGTTTGCACTCTCTTCAGAAGAAAACCAGACTTGGGAATTCTAAGTATGTAACCCTTGCACAACATATCCAATCTCATTTTCACCCTAGGGACAAATGAAAGTTTCCAACTTTAAGATATTATTATTAAGGTATTATTATGGACTAGGACTCGACTTGGAAAAAAAACGAAGTTGGAATTGTAATCCTCTTCCCATAGGACCTACAGTATCCAAATAAATCAAGGTAATAGGGAAGAACAGAATCAAGGTCTTCGTTCTCTTGTGTCAGTGTTACACAATAGTTGGAAACAAGAAGAGCAAGAATCACAAGGTGCCTGTTATAGGACTTGAAGTAAGTTTTACTTTGAGCCAATATCAGGGTCATCTGAGAGGGTGAAAGGTGCTGATTGGCTCAGAGACCTTGGGAAACTATAATAATAAGATAATAAGGAATAAGTCAGGGTACCACTCTGATCAATGCCATTCTTGCTATGGGAAGATAATAATAAGAGATAGCATGTATATAATGCTTTAGGGTTTGAAAAGCACCTTACATCTTTGTTTGATCTTAACAACAATACTATGAGGTAGGTGCTATTATTACCCCCATTTTAAGGATGAGAAAACTGAGGCAGGTTAAATGACTTGTCCAGAGTTATCTGAGGCAGGATTTGAACTCTGGTTTTCCTGACTCTAAATCCAACCTTCTATTCACCTCACTATCTAGCTGCCTTATAATGAGGAGAAAGTCTCCTTGTAGTTACCTGGTTTGGCAAGAGATCATATTACTGCATTGAAAGGCAGGAAGCCATTTGGGATATATAATACTGGAGGCAATGAATGTCAAGTGAGCCTCTTATGGGAGGAAGGTGGAGGACAAAGCTTCAGTTAACAGTATCTGACATCAATCAATCATCAATCAATATAAGTGCCCACTACATACCAGGTGCTAAGTGATGAGGATACAAAAAGAGACAATAGACACTCCCTGACCTCCAGGAGTTCACAATCTAATGGGGAAGAAAACAAGCAAATACATGCATATATATGTATATGTATATATGTGTGTGTATGTACATATATATACACATATATGCATATGCACACACACAAAGTACATACAGGATAAACAGGAAATAATTAGCAGAGGAAAAACCGCAGATTTAAGAGGGTTTGGGAAAGGCTTCCCTTAGAAGCTGGGACCTTCCTGGGATCTGAAGGAAGTCAAGGAAGCCAGCAGGTAGAGATGAGACAAGAGAGTGTTCTTGAGACCGCCAGAACAGAGAGATGGAGCATCTTGTTTATGGAACAGCCAATAGGTCAGTGTCACTGGATCGAAGAGCATTTCTTAGGAAGGGAAACAAGACTGGAAAAGTAGGAGGGAGCTAGGTTATGAAGGGTTTTGAATGCCAAACAGAGCATTTTGTATTTGCTCTGGGGGTGGTAAGAAGCCACTGGGTTTATTGAGTAGACGTAGGGAAATGACATGATTGGACCTGAGTTTTTAGGAAAATCATTCTAGTGGCTGAATGGAGGTGGGATTGGTGTGGGGAGAGACTTGAGGCAGGCAGATTCACCAGCAGGTTATTACTATAGTCCAGGCATATGAGGACCTTCACCAGAGTGGTGGCAATGTCAGAGAGAAGGGGACATATTGGAGAAATGTTGCAAAGGTGAAATGGACAGGCCTAGCAACAGATGGGCTATAGGGGATAAGAAATAGTAAGGGGGGCAGCTAGATGGTGCAGTGGTAAAGCACCAGCCCTGGATTCAGGAGGACCTGAGTTCAAATCCGGTCTTAGACACTTGACACTTACTAGCTGTGTGACCCTGGGCAAGTCACTTAACCCTCATTGCCCTGCAAAAGAAAGAAAGAAAGAAAGAAAGAAAGAAAGAAAGAAAGAAAGAAAGAAAGAAAGAAAGAAAGAAAGAAAGAAAGAAAGAAAGAAAGAAGGAAGGAAGGAAGAAATTGTAAGGAGTCCAGGATGATTCCTAGATTGTGAGTGTAAGGGAATGGGATGATGCTATAGCCCTCTAAAGGGCTATCGCTAAGAGGCCCATTGACATTACGGGGTGAATTGGATTGAAGTGAGGCAGAGCTGCACAGAGTCATCATCCTCACTCTATTCTAGAATCTTCCAAGTCTGGTAGCAAAACAAAAGTCAGAATGCCTGGCAATGGCTCAGGATGCATTGGATGACCTTAGCATTTTCAATGTCCTACCAAGCTCTAAGTGTTCCACAGTGCCTGCTTCAGCTGCCTTCACAGTCATTGGAACAAATTGTTCTCATCTGCCCATTCCTCCGGGGAGGAGGGAGGGAATCTTCATATTTGGGGTAGACATTCCCCTAACTCACTTAATAGGTTTAGAGGCCCTCTACCTAGTTGACCAAGGTGTGGCTTCTCTGCATGCTACAGCTTCTTGGAGCCACAGGTGATAGTTGAGTGCCAGGCCAACGCCAAAGGTGGACAAGCAAACCTGAAAAGGGCTCAGCAGGCCCTCATAGCAGATGTGCTAGTCCTTCCTGAGCACCCCATATACCACAACCCTCTATTGTAATAAAGAAGGTAAGTGATATATCAGGCAGCTGAATATGGTGCTATTTTTATCATCACCAGTTGACTCTCCTGTCTTCTTCCATAGTCTCTGCTTGCCTCCTAGCCCTAGACAAATTAAGCCAGGGGCATGTCTATGACAAATTTCCCAAGAACACGAAAATAAGATGAGCCAGACCCTCTGAGTATCTTCTTGAACTGAGGAGCAATAAAACTAAGAGGTCACAGCAAACATATAAAAGGATAAGGCCTAGGACCTTCATAGATTACCGTGACTATATCAGTTTCCACCCACATGGAGCTGGGACACCTTCAAAAAGTTTGGTTTGTATATCATGGGAATCACCATATCCTACCCTACTAACTAGATGCATTTCTATATGTAGATAGAGATGGAAGGAGGGTCCATAGAAGGGGGGAAAGGGAAGGGAATACACATTTGTATAGCCCTTACTAGGCTCAAGGGAGGTGAAAGAATTACCCCCATTTTACAGTTGAATAAACAGAGGCTAAAGTGAATCATATGGTTAGTAAGTATCTAAGGGCAGATTTGAACTCAGGTCTTTCTGACCCCAGGCCCAGCATTCTATCCACTGAGAAGTCCATCAGCTTAGATGCTAAATTCTACCATATACTTATTGCAAATCCTTCCTGTTAGGGCAAAGTAAACCTTTTGTTAATTGCTCAATAAGTTGTGAGTGTGGGGCAGCTAGGTAGAGCAGTGGATAAAGCACCGGCCCTGGATTCAGGAGTACCTGAGTTCAAATCTGGCCTCAGACACTTGACACTTACTAGCTGTGTGACCCTGGGCAAGTCACTTAAACCCAATTGCCCCGCAAAACAAAACAAAAAAATAATAATTTGTGAGTGCCTCATTTAGCTCCATCATTGAACCTGAACCAAAAGGATGCTGGTTTAAGGCCCACTCCTAACAAGAGTTGTTAAAGCATCTTTTCTTTTTTTTTTTGGTGAGGCAATTGGGGTTAAGTGACGTGCCTAGGGTCACACAGCTAGTAAGTGTTAAGTGTTTGAGGCCGGATTTGAAGTCAAGTCCTCTGGCTCCAGGGTCAGTGCTCTATCAACTGCGCCACTTAGCTGCCCCTTTCTTTCTTTTTTTAATGGAGAGAAAAGACTAGCAGGAAGGCCAGGCACGCAGGACAATTTTGAAAGCAATAGGTTTCTTTTCTTTTTTTAAGTGAGGCAATTGGGGTTAAGTGACTTGCCCAGGGTCACACAGCCAGTAAGTGTTAAGTGTCTGAGGCCGGATTTGAACTCAGGTACTCCTGACTCCAGGGCCGGTGCTCTATCCACTGTACTACCTAGCTGTCCACTACAATAGGTTTCTTAAAAAGAAAAGTAAGCTATACACGTTAGAGACTTCCAGTTTAGAGTACAATCTTCTTCTTTTTGGGGGGGAGGGCGGGGCAATGAAATTTAAGTGACTTGTCCAGGGTTACACAGCTAGTAAGTGTCAAGTGTCTGAGGCCCGATTAGAACTCAGGTCTTCCTGAATCCAGGGTGGGTGCTTTATCCACTGTACCACCTAGCTGCCCCTAGAGTACGATCTTTTTCTGTTCTATTATCTACATGCAAGCCCCGTTCTAGTTTGTGGTAAAGCTCAGAATTAAAAGAAAATATCAAAACTTAAAGCTGCATCTACATATTAGCTTATCTTCTTTCTCCTCCTCCTCCTCCTTATACTCACTGTACCTTCCCTGCTCCTGTGCTCACAGTAAGGCTTGTTACACCCCTTCAAACACTTGTCTGAAGTCTGTCAAGCCCTGTTCCTCTGAGTTAGTCAAGACAAGCATCTATTAAATCTACAACACATCCACCAGATAGAGGCAAGGTATTTAGCCATAGGTAACCATCAACCACAAGTTCTTTAAGGCTAAATGGGTTGCATTGTTCTTGGCAAACTCCATCATAGGCAAATAGAGTTTCCAGTTCTCTGATGTTTCCGGAGTTATTTGATGTCCTTTGCTCTTTTGACCTCTCCACTGACTTCTGGGTAGTACACAGTCATGAACTAACCACTTCTCCAGGCCCACTTAAAATTGAACAGTGAATCTGAATATATAGTCCAAGATGATTTGGTACTTGTCCCACTTCCTGCAAAAATTATCAGACCATCTGTGTAATGAATGGCAATTTTGAGAGGGACTTAAATGGCACTGTCTGGAAAAATGATCAAATGCCACAAGTTTGATGGGGTGTCACTCAATCAATTAGTATTTATATTAAGCACCTCTTATGTTCCAAAGAGATGTTGGGCTAGGCATTGGCTAGGCATAACAAAGAAAAAGATCAAATAGTTCTCGACCTCTAAGATCTTATTTAGGAGGTGGGGTAGGTGATAGAAATAACATTAACATAAATGAGTAGCTATAAAATCAATAGGAGATAATGCTTTTCCCCCCAGAGGAAAGCCCTAGAAGATGGGATAGAGATCAGAAAAGGTCCATACAGATGTTAGCACTTGATCTGAGATTTGAAGGAAGCTAGGAATTCTGAGAAGAGCCCCCTCCCTTTAGGATATAATTATAAAAAACAAGGGATAAGTAACAATATATTAATGAGGTGCAATGTGGCACAATGAATGGAGTACTGGGCATGAATAATAATAAGAAGAAGAATATTCATGTAGTACCTACTACATGCCAATGACTATGTTAATGCCTTTACAAATATTATCGAATTTGATCCTCACAACAACCCTGGGAGGTAAGTGCTCTTATTCTCATTCTACAGATGAGAAAATTAAGGCACAGATTCAATGACTTGCCCATGGTCACATACCTACTAAGTACCTGGGGCCAGGTCTTCAGGCCTGTTGCTCTATCCATTGCACTACCTGGCTCACCTGAGTTCAAATCTAGCCTCAGACACTTACTAGTTGTGCAATCCCAAAGAAGCCATTCAACCACTGTCTGCCTCAGTTTCTTCATTTGTAAAAATAAGGATAATAATAGCACTTACCTACAAGGGGTTTTTGTGAGGATCAAATGAGATCACATTTATAAAGTAAATGTTCAAGCTTTATGGGGGAGGGGAACATACTATTCCTACTAAGCCATCTTAATAAATGCCTTTGATTTGACCTAATTGTGTTTCTGTGCTATTAACAGCCCAGTTATGGGGATTCTTGAGTTATAGTTTGGGGAACATAGACCCCTCACCCCAGGTACTCTTGAACCTGAGCAATCCTCTGTGTTACCCAATCGACTCATACAACTTGGAGGAGTTGTTGTTTGTCCTTCATTCTCAGAGAAGACCATGACATCAGGGTGATGTCATGACTTGCACTGAATTGGATTAAAGTGAGGGAGGGTTGTGCAAGGTCACCAACCTCACTCTCTCCTCCAGAGCTATCTGGGTCCAGTGGCAAGATATAGATCAGGATGACTGGAGTAGGCCTGGGATGTTTGAGGCAATCAGGGTTAAGTGACTTGCCCAGGGTCACACAGCTAGTGTCTGAGATCAAATTTGAAATCAGGTCCTCTTGACTCCAGGGTCAGTGCTCTATCCACTGTGCCACCTAGCTGCCCCAAGTTGGAGGAGTATATCAGAAGGGTCACTATACTATTCATCTTATCAGCAAGTAAATTAGAGGGAGCCATCTAAGGTGTGAACACCATTATAATTCATGAGTTTTCTTTGCTTTAGCTCCTGTTCAAGTGTAGGCAAAAGACCCATCCTCCCTTTTACCTTCAGGCGCTACCAACTGTACCCCCTGCCCTCCCATCCTCAGAAACTGCCTCCATCTCTTACCTGCATGAGCCAATACCCCTAAGACTGTGCCTTTCTTCAGGGGCTGGTGGTTCACTGCTTGCCCAGTCTGTTGCACATCCTATAGTCAATGGAGACAACTACCACCCCCCTTCTATTCTCCTAGTTGAAGGAGTGGGATGGAATTGAGGATGTTTCTGGGGCTGCTGCCAAACTGATAATCCTAAAGCATGGGTCTGACCCTTGCTCAAAAAGCTACTGTGGCTCTCTCTCTCTCTCTCTCTCTCTCTCTCTCTCTCTCTCTCTCTCTCTGCATGGCAATGAGGGTTAAGTGACTTGCCCAGGGTCACACAGCTAGTTAAGTGTCAAGTGTCTGAGACCAGATTTGAACTCAGGTTCTCCAGAATCCTGGGCCATGCTTTATTCACTGCCCCACCTAGCTGCCCCACCCCAGTAGCCCTTAATTGTCTCTAGGTTAAAATACACACTCCTCTTTTTGGGCATTTAGAACCTTCTTCAGTGTGGCTCCATACTAGCTTTCTGGGTTTATTACACATTCATTAGTCTCCTTCTAGGATTCTATATTCTAGCCAAACTGAACTCTTTCATATTCCTCAAATGTGACATTCTTTAAAAAAAATTATATATATATATATACATATATATATATATAATATTCTATTTTCTCCAATTGCATGTAAAATAATTTTTAACATTTGTTTTTAAAAATGTTGAGTTCCAAATTCTTTCCCTCCCTTTCTTCCCTCCCCCCGCCAGAATGCAAGCAGATTGATATAGGTTATATGTGTGTAGTCATGTATTAGTCATCATACATGCGTTTTACTTTTCACCTATGTGCATTTGCTATCTCCCTTATCTGCAATGTAGTAACTCCTCACCTCTGCTTTCTAGAATACCATACTTCCTTCAAGGCTCAGTTCAGGAACTACCTGCTAAGAAAATCTATTCTGATACCTTAGTTGCTAATGTCCTGCCCCCCAAACTGTTTTGCATTTACTGATCTTTGTTCATATTACTCTATTTGCATAGTGTATAATTTTCCTGAGGACAGGAACTGTTTGGCTTTTGTCTTTGTCTTCTCACTAACTGCCTAGAATAGTGCCTGGCACATAAAAAATACTTCATAAATTCCTGTTGAATGAATGAATGAGAAGCAAAGGCCACACTGTGCAGGGGGTGGGCTTACCTTCCTCTGGTATGACTATCCAACAGAAGGGGCTCACAAGAAAATCTTTAGTGGTGTGATGAAGATAAAGCTGGTACACCTCATAGACTTTCCCTTTCCCTAGATGAATTTCTCTCTGGGCTGGCTCAGCTCTTTCCAGTGTTGTCCTCATGACTTTGCTCAAGGTTCTTGCCCCACTACTTCAAGTACCAAAAGCCTAGCTATTGCTCGCCTACTTGCTATACCATTGTATAAAACAACTTTTGGGGGCAGCTAGGTGGTGCAGTGGATAAAGTACCGGCCCTGGATTCGGGAGGACCTGAGTTCAAATCTGGCCTCAGACACTTGACACTTACTAGCTGTGTGACCCTGGGCAAGTCACTTAACCCTCATTGCCCTGCAAAAAATAAATAAATAGATAAATAAATAGAACAACTTTTGCATGGTTTCTAATCCTGAGTGATTCTTGTGTGTGTCTTTTGGGGGGTGGTAATTATCAATCATTTTATTAATTACAGATAACAAATAATAAAAGGATGGTCATTTGACTTTCTCTCATAAACTATAGATGAATCATGGAGGCTTCTTAACACTTATTTGGCATCAAGATGGAAATCAAGTTGGGGAAAAGATAAGGTAACAGGAAAAGGGTAAAAAGAGAGGTTGAGAAAGAAAATAGTGAGTAAAAATAAGATGGAGGGAAATTCATAAATAGTAATTAAAAATTGAATGTGAATGGGATGTTTATAGCAGCTCTTTTTGAAGTGACAAAGAACTGTATATTGTAGGGATCCCCATCAATCGGGCAATGGCTAAACAAGTTGTGGTGTGTGTCTTTTATACTCCATAAGTGATCTATCTATCCATCATGTTGGAGGCCTGCCTTTGATTCTTTTAAGAGCCCATGGATACCATTACACCATTTAGACTGCCCAGTGTCATCCTTCAACCTCATTACATGGTTGATCCAATCATTTACACCCACGATGATATCTTGGATCTGAGTTGAGTCTGAGTTCAAATCTCACTTCAGACACTTGCTAGCTTTGTGATTCTGGGCATGTCACTTAACCTCCATCACAATTTCCTCATCTATAAAATGGGGATAATGAAAGCACCTACCTTCCAGGGCTGTTGTAAGTATCAAGTGAGACAATATTTGTAAAGGACTTTGCAAACCTTAAAGTATTATATTATTACTTCTCATGCATAAATGATTACCAAGATTTTATACTTATATTTAATATGTATCTTGCCATTGTCCTTTGCATTCCTGTGATTTTAATTCTTCTGACATCCTGGTATTCTGTGATTCATACATACATAGCATCACTTGAAAAATATTAGTGTTAGGAAAAAAGGGTCTTTGGTGACAAAGGGCATATAGCATTATTCCAAGGCTTGTACGGCTTTCCAAATTTGATCCATCCCAATCTTCTCTCCCTGTTCAACTCTGGACTCAGCTCATTGTCCATTGTCCTTGCCATTGTCAAATGATTCAACATTAAAAAAGCATGTTTTTTTAAATGGAAGAAAAACAAAAGTAGATGCAATACTATCTGCATTGCCATTGTACCCTAGGCATGTGATAATTGTGATTTTTGAAATACATTGTTTGATATCTATAAAATGAAGTGGAGAAGGAAATGGCAAACCACTCCAGTATCTTTGCCAAGAAAACCCCAAGTGGGGTCACAAAGAGTAGGACATGACTGAAAAACGACTAAACAACAAAATTGTAGTATAAGTTTTCTTTCACAACCTGACTGATGTGGACTGTTTTGCATGACTACACATGTAAAACTTATATTGAATTGATTGTGTTCTTAAGGAGGGGGAGGGAGAAAGAGAATTTGGAACACAAAGTTTTAAAAATCGATGTTAAAAATTGTTTTGGGGGCAGCTAGGTGGCACAGTGGATAGAGCACCAGCCCTGGAGTCAGGAGTACCTGAGTTCAAATCTGGCCTCAGACACTTAACACTTACTAGCTGTGTGACCCTGGGCAAGTCACTTAACCCCAATTGCCTCACTAAAAGAAAAAAAAAGAAAAAAATTGTTTTTACATGTAATTTTGGGAAAAAATAAAAGGAAAACAATTGTAATATAAGTGATAGAACTCCAGTATGGAGTCACTTAGTCTAAGTGGTCCATAATGACCATATAAGCAATGACAGATAGCTTGTACTTTTCCACTGTCCTGACTCATTCTGACCCTGTTGTCACATGTAAATGATCATAGCTCCTGATTGGACACTTGGCTCCTGGCTAACTGTAGTGGCTTTGAGCCAACATCCTGCTGGGATCCCCAGTTACTGATCCAGTTGTTGTTGTTGTTGTTGTTGTTGTTGTTGTTGAGTTGTTGTTTCATTCATGTCCCTCTCTTCTTGACCCCATTTGGGGTTTTCTTGGCAAGGGTACCAGAATTGTTTACTGGACCCTCAAGCAATTTCTGGGCCTGATTAGGAAACTTCCCTACTTAAATCTGGAATCAATAAATAATCTGGAGAATTTCCCCACTAAATCTGGGGCTGTTTAGGAATGCCCCCTCCCATATCCAGCATGGATTACCATTTCTCAACCAAACCCATCCTTAATATGTAAAACTTCCATTCCCATTCCCCACTTTGAGCATGTAGTCCCACTGAGATTTTGCCACTATATATGTTTCCCTCACAGTAATAGGTGTGTTCTTTTGCTTTTTCCCACTTCCTACACCACATAGTAATAAAACTCATGATTGTATGAGTTTACAATGCCAATTTTCAACAAGACCTCAAACCCAAATCTTTGCTGTAACCCAAGTCGTGAGGACAAATAGAGATAAACATTAGGCTCTATCATTAGTGTGGGAATTTATTGTGATTTGGGAACCCTGCCTTTGGGCTGAGATTAAAAAGCCTTAGGCCCTCAGGGTTTTATTCTGTGTAAGCAGATCTGCTCCGCCCCCTCAGCCCCTTCTGCGGCAGATTTAAGATGCCCAGTGGGCCTTAGGGAATGCTAAAAGGCTGGGGAAAGCCCCAGCTCCCTCCACCCTGAGGGGATATACCCAGGCTAGCCCAGGGCATGGCACAGCTCAGCCTGTGCCCCTCAAGCCCTGGGTGTGGTGCACACGGCAACCCCGGCTGCAGTTAGCTTGGTGTGCATAGGTGGCCAGCCCGAGGTTTGAGGGGAAAGAAGGTTAATAAATAGAGACACTGGGAGGTCAGTGAGAGAAGAAGGGCTTGGGGGGGTGGGGGGTGGGTCATCACAACAGTACAGAAAGAGGGGTTCGCTAAGGAGACGGTGGCTACAGTAAAGAAAGGGGGTTCGCAAGAGGACGGAATAAGGGGATTTTCAGGGGTCACTACGGTGCAGAGAGGGAAGTTAGATGGAAAGGGGGAATGCTAGAAGAAGGTCAGTTGGTACAGAGATGCAGGAGGACGCTAAGAAAGTTCCAGTCGGCAAACAGGAAGCACAAGCAGAGGTGGCAGGAGAGATAGTTAAAAGATAAAGTGGACAGTTCTTTGGCAGAAAAGCTGACAGGTTGTATTTTATTTTTATTATCCTTGTTTCTCCATTTAACTCTAAGTTTATTCACTTAAATAGACCCCATATTTGCTTTAATTAAAAGAGGCATTTTTTTGTTTTCTGTTTTTTAGTGAGGCAATTGGGGTTATGACTTGCCCAGGGTCACACAGCTAGTAAGTGTTAAGTGTCTGAGGCCGGATTTGAACTCAGGCCCTCCTGACTCCAGGGTTGGTGCTCTATCCACTGTGCCACCTAACTGCCCGAATTCATTTTTTTCTTTTCTTATTTTTTTTTTAGTGAGTCAATTGGGGTTAAGTGACTTGCCCAGGGTCACACAGCTAGTAAGTGTTAAGTGTCTGAGGCCCGATTTGAACTCAGGTACTCCTGACTCCAGGGTCGGCGCTGTATCCACTGAGCCACCTAGCTGCCCCTAAAAGAGGCATTTTAATCCTTTTTTTTCTTATCAATTTGGGAGGAGCAGACTGGTTTAGGAAATTAATAGCAGTCAGATAGCCAGCCAGTCAAAAGTAGACAGATTAAGGCCCAGTTAGTTAAAATAATTTTTACATTTGAATGGAGACCACGAAGGGACTTGTGACCCAATTATAATTTTTCTAAAGTTATAATTTTCCTTATAGATATAATTTTCATATAGCCCACAGTTATAAAATTTTATAGATTAGTTATAGTTAAATTTTTTTTTACACTAGGCACTAGTAAAAGCTAGGCTTTTTTATCTGACCTCCCTCTTATAGAATACTCTTTGAGCTCTTTGAGAAAAGCAGCTGTCTTACCATCCTACTTGTATTCTCATTGCTTATCATGAAAATCTGCATAATGTAAATGCTATCTTACTTATTTTTTAGCTAATCAATTCATTCATTCATATATAATGTCTGCTAAGGACCAAGGTGATACACTGTCCATCCGATGATATGTCATCATCTTTCCCAATTTGGATTTTTTTCTATAGATTCTAGGTTTATCCCAAGAAGATAATGTAATGAAAAGGAAAAAAAAAACTTGATAATTTCTTATTAAATTAAAATACTGTATGAATAATTTAGATTCATCCCAGTTTCTAGTCCACTTGCTGGTAGCAGATAATGTCCTTAGAAGGTAGATACAGTATTTTAAGCTGCTAGCATAAGACTGAGCATATACCACTTTAGGTATTAAAGGCATTAGAGTCCTGGTACTCATTTTCACCAATAACTCATACTGAGTACAACTGATTCATGGGCCCTATAACCCATTGTTGGTGACATTAATCCACTTTATGATAGATATATGCTACATTGGGAAGTCAAGATTTGACTTATGTGACAAGTGCTTGAAACCCACCGTAACAGGGACTACAAGAGAAGACATACACACATCTCTTATTCTAGTGGGTATGTGAATATGAGCTTACAGGACATACTTTGGGAGAGCATATGTGAACAATAGGTGCACACATGAAATATTACATTGAAGGTCAAATGTGGTTTTTAAAAAATCCCGTATACCTTTTAAATATCATTACCTCAGCAAATAATGATCTGACACACAGAATCTTTTGTTTGTTACATGTGACTATGTTGTGGCATGCCACAAAGCCCCGGGGGAAGCTAAAATATTTTATAAATAAAATCTGTACTATTTTCCCATGTGAATTCCCTACAGAATATCCTGCCTAGGTGTTCTCTAGGTCTTGTGTAGCATAGTTGAGACTTCCGCTAGGATGCAATTGATGACTAAGTGGTACATCTCTGCATGTTTAACCATCAGAAAGCTTGAAATAAACATTTACTTAAGAAGTGAAAGGGGTGGGGGACATGTTCATCTTCCTCCAGAAAATGTCCATTACTTTCCTATTTCTTCCCACATACAATCACTCTCAGCTGTTTTTAATGGTCTAAACACTGCTTGAATAAGAGAGCATAAGGTGATACTAACAGATAAATATGTAGTGATGTACTAACTGCCTGCCAGATTTTGCTAGGGGATAGCAAAATCAATTTTACATGAGTATTTTTGTCTTTCTCTTAACCCCTTCAACACCCAAAATGCCACGTTTTGGAAGGAGTGGCACTTTATTGTTGTTGAATCATTTGCAGTCGTGTCTGACTCTTCATAACCCCATTTGGGGTTTTTCTGGCAAAGATACTAGAGTGTTTTGCCATTTCCTTCTCCAGCTCAGGAAACTGAGGCAAACAGGGTTAAGTGATTTGCCCAGGGTCACACAACTAGTAAGTATATGAGGCTAGATTTGAACTCATGAAGTTGTCTTCCTGACTCTAGGACTAGCGCTCTATCCACCATGCCACCCAGCTGCTGATGACACCATCCAGTGCCAAAGACTACATTTGGGAAATTTTTTAAAAGACCTCATCTAAGAAACTGTGGGCTCAGTTAATTGAGGACCAATTTTGGAAATCACAGTTTCACACAGATGACAGAATCCTAAAAGAAGTGTTATGGGGGAAAATGGGTTACAGGGTTCTTAGGAATTCCTCTTTAAAGAATTATACCCTCTTGCACACAAAAGCAGTTAGAATAAGATGGTAGTTTATTTAGGGCCAAGGGAATGGAAGGGTTGGGGAAGGGAAACCATGAAAGAAATCCTTGGACTTCTCATGGGGAGATAGGTATGGAACAAAGCGTGTGGCTCTGAGGTACCAATCTCCTCGAGCAGGAGACCAGCAGGTACTTTTATAGGGGACTGATGGGGGTGCGACCATCTGCCTGTGGAAAGTTCCTTTAGTGAGGGAGGACCATCCCCCACTGGTGGTGGCTAGAGGAGTTGGGTGAGGGGTGGCTGCTGATCTCTCTCTATAGGATACAAAGGCCACAGCCAAACCCAAAGTTATCTCCCCAGGGGTAAGGGAGATCAGAATGAAGGGTGGAGGTCCCAATGCTAGCTCAGTCAGATTTGGTTCCACTTATCTCTCTAGGCATATCTGTCCTCTGGTTTAGTTTCTCAAGGAGAAGATTCCTCAGTGTGCCCCAGAGAACTTCTGGGGGACTTTGGGCCCACAACAGAAGGTTTTAGGAAATTTGGCTCTCTGTGTTTAGCCAACTAACTAACTAACTAACTAAAAAAAAAAATACATTGACATCTTCTCTACAGAAAATGGATGAATTAGCCTATGACAACAACACCTCATTAACAAAACATTCTCGGGTCAGCTAGGTGGCTAATTGAATAAGGCACCAGCCTTGGATTCAGGAGGACCTAAATTCAAATCTGGACTCAGACACTTGACACTTATTAGCTGTGTGACCCTGGGCAAGTCACTTAACCCTCATTGCTCCTCCAAAAAAAAAAAAAATGAACAAAACATTCTCACCACCAAAGACCTTGGTGCCATAAAATGGTTCAAAGGATGTGGTTTTATTAGTAGAAAATAATGCTAGGGGGCAGCTAGGTGGCACAGTGGATAAAGCACTGGCCCCTGGATTCAGGAGGACCTGAGTTCAAATCCGAGCTCAGTCACTTGACACTTACTAGCTGTGTAACCCTGGGCAAGTCACTTAACCCTCATTGCCCAGCCAATAAATAAATAAATGAATGAACGAATAAATAAATAAATAGATAGATGGATAGGTAAATGAATGAATGAATAAACAAACAAATAAATAAATAAAAATAACGCTAACAAAAGTTATCATCTGTTCCCAAGGGCAACTGGGCCTTTTATCTGACTTTTAGCTGAAATCTCCATTGTGCAGTTATCTCCCTCTTTAAGATATGAGCACCCTGAGGTGGAGACTGTCTTACTTTTCTATTTGTATCTCTCTTGCTTAGCATAGTCCTAAACAAATGCTTTTCTATTAGTTCATTCGTTGCAGACCAAAAAGATGCTTCAGATCAAGAAAGAATTGTTCCCTGACAAAATGGATAAATGAGGTCTTAGGTATTTAAGTGTCCTAAGGTAAGAAAACACAGGAACTTTACAAGGTAAGATTATGACTATCTTTAACATATTAATCAGTACTTGAACCCTGCAATTCCTGAATAAGGGAACATGGTAGTTTTAGATAGAAAATGAAACTTCACAAACCAGGTCAAGTAATATTATGATAACAGAATTATCAGTAGTTAAAGGTACTTTTTCTTTTCTTTTTTTTTGGTGAGGCAATTGGGATTCAGTGACTTGCCCAAGGTCAGACAGTAAGTGTTAAGTGTCTGAGTCTGGATTTGAACTCAGGTCCTCCTGACTCCAGGACCAGTGTTCTATCCACTGCGCCACCTAGCTGCCCCAGCTAAAGGTACTTTTAAAAAGTTGTCTTTTGTTTTTATATCACAGTCATGTCTCCTTAACACTCACCTTGCTCCCCATCCCTTCCAATTTGAATCCTTCTTTTCTTTTTCCTTTTCTTTCTTTCTTTTTTCTTTTTTTCTTTTTTTTTGCGGGGCAGTGAGGGTTAAGTGACTTGCCTAAGGTCACACAGCTAGTAAGTGTCAAATGTCTGAGGCTGGATTTGAATTTAGGAATCCAGGTCTGGTGCTTTATCCACTGTACTACCTAGCTGCCCCCTGAACCCTTCTTTCTAAAAAAGAAAAAACTCTTTTTAAGCAAAGCCAGCCAAATCAATCATCTCACATAATTAACCTATTCATCACAATAACTAACCTATTCCACTTCATGCTCCTCTCACCTCTACCCGGTTGGCGTCATATCAGCTATACCCTAACTCCCTAGGGAAAGAGGGCTGGGTACATGTGAAGGCTTTAATCAATTGGCTTGTTATAAAACAACCTAGCCCGCTGATGCTAATATTCTTGGAGCTGTTACCAACCTCTCTTCTTATGGAAAGAAGTTAAATGTCCTTAAATATAATTAACAAACAATACACTTGGGGCAGCTAGGTGGCAGCGGATAAAGCATGGGCCCTGGATTCCGGAGGACCTGAGTTCAAATCCAGCCTCAGACACTTGACACTTACTAGCTGTGTGACCCTGGGCAAGTCACTTAACTATCATTGCCCTGCTACCCCCCACAAACAAACAAACAAAACAATACACTTGATAGGGTCATGTACTCTCTGCACCTTTCAGTCATTTGTGAGGTTCACTGTTGAATTCTATTTACAAAAATTTACCTGTGCCCTTTTCATATGTCCATCAAGGATGATCTGGATATTTGTAGGTGAGTTCCATAAAGGTTTCAGAAAAAATGAAAAGGGAAGAACATGAGTAAGTAGTTATTGATAGTTTCTTGACTGACATTTTGGGAAATAATATAGCAGGATCATAGATGGTAGAATACTACATATTCTTAACCAAACTGGCCTACTTGATATTGTTTTTGCCTCTTAGAGTCCCTAGCTTCCTTCATAACTCAACTGAAATACTCCTTCCTTAAAAACTACTCTAGCTAGGTGGCACAGTGGATAGAGCACCAGCCCTGGAGTAGGGAGGATCTGAGTTCAAATCCGGCCCCAGACACTTACTAGTTGTGTGACCCTGGGCAAGTTGCTTAACCTCGATTACTTCCAAAAAACCCGATAAAAACCAGCTCTGTCAACTCCTTTCTCCACAGAGAAATTGTGAGCTGCTCTTCTATTCAGAGGCAATTTCCTTTTGTTTTCTGGGTTTCATTTATAGAAAAGATGTAACTGATATGATTCAATCCCTCCGATACTATGGACAAAGATCTCACATCAGGAGGCAGTGTAGCATAGTGGATATAGGGTTCAACTTGGAGTTAGGAAAACAGGTTAATCTGGCTAAGCCTCAGTTCCCTCATCTGTCAAATGGAAATAAGACTCATTCAATCAATTCAATAGGCATTTATTTTGTTGGGGGTTTTTTTTGTTTGTTTTTTTCAGGGCAATGAGGGTTAAGTGACTTGCCCAGGGTCACACAGCTAGCAAGTGTCAAGTGTCTTGAGGTCAGATTTGAATTCAGGTCCAACTGAATTCAGGGCTGGTGCTTTATCCATTACTCCACCTAGCTACCCCCTCAACAGACATTTATTAAACATCTGACTATAGCTGTTTAGTTATGGGATACACCAGCTTGAGGATAACTGACAGGCCTCAGATCTTTTGGTGAGATAGGGGGATGTTTATTTCAAGCATATGAAGGATTTCCCTGCTAGAGTGAGCAGATGAGAACAATTTGTTCCAATGCCCGTGGAGGCGACTGAAAAACATGTTGTGGAGCACTTAGAGCTCTGTCAGACATTGAAGATACCAAGGTCACCCACTGCATCCCAAACCATTGCCAGTTGTCTTGACTTGTGTCCTGTCACTGGACTTAGATGACTCTGGAAGAGAGTGCGGCTAACAACTTTGTGAGTTTTGCCTCATTTAAGTCCAGTTCTCTGGAAAGTCAAACCATCACCTTGTGATGTCATTGGTCCTCTACAAAAACAAAGGACAAATTACAACAAGTAAGCAAATAGAAAAAGAATGAAACAATTCCTGTTTTCAAAGAGGCTGCATTCTCTTGTGGTAAACACTCATATACATATATAATTACATGCAAAATAAAACAAAATAAATGCGAAGTAGCTAGGGAGAAAAGGATAATCAGGAAAGGCTTTATCTAGAAGGTAAAGCTGGAACTGGAAGGAAAAGAGGGATTCTATGAGGTAGAAGTGAGAAAAGAATAAATTCTAGGCATGGGGAACAACCAGTACAAAAGAATGGAGCTGGGACATGAGGTACCCTGTGAGAGAAACAGAAAAGTACATTTGGGTGGATAATAGCATATAGGAGGGGGAGTGATGTAAAGTGGTGCCATAAAGAAAATACCTGTAGGGGGGCAGCTAGGTGACACAGTGGATAGAGCACCGGTCCTGGATTCAGGAGGATGTGAGTTCAAATCCAGCCTCAGACACTTGACACTTACTAGCTATGTGACCCTGGGCAAGTCACTTAACCCTCATTGCCCTGCCAAAAAGAAGAAGAAGAAGAAGAAGAAGAAGAAGAAGAAGAAGAAGAAGAAGAAGAAGAAGAAGAAGAAGAAGAAGAAGAAGAAGAAGAAGAAGAAGAAGAAGAAGAAGAAGAAGAAGAAGAAGAAGAAGAAAAGATAATACCTGTAGTACCTAACTTACATGCTTGTTGTGAGGCTCAAATGAAATCATGAATTTTTTCACAAACCTTACGTTGCAATATAAATACTAGTTGTTAATAGCTAAGTGAAAATCGGTAGATGGTCTGTTTCTACCTTTCTGCCACCATCTCTGCAGAAATGGAAGGGAGTGTGCAAACATCTCACAGAAAATAATCCCTACCTATTGGCTATGGGCTAGAGCTGCCAATATAGAAGGTAGAATAAGTCATGGAGGGGTAAGGAGTGGGAACAGAACTCAGGAGGTGCCCCACACTGTGCCATAGACATAAGGAAACAGCTAAAGCAAGTGACAGTGGATTGTACCAGGACTTTGGAAAGAATATTTAAGGGGACAAGATAATAGAAGAGGATGCTGTACCTCACATTGAATCAGTGTGGAATTGGTTGTTAGAGAATGTGGTAAGAGCTGGGGGAGCAAGTACAGAATGAATGGCTGGCCTGGGAGGCTTGGAGCCACTGCAGCAATCCAGAGACTTTTGCCCTTAGTCTCATTTACTTATGTATGGCATCATCGTGGTGAGTCTGTCTGTGGTTGGGGAAGGGAGGGGTGTTCACAGGAATCCGTATTCGTCTGGGCTGGTGGCTGTGTAGGATGCACGTACAATATACGCCAGAATTGGGCAACAATGAATCTCTATTCTGGGCTCAGGTTCATTTTGCTTATTTCAGATAAAATGTTTGAACCTATTCCCAGTTCTCCATCCCTAAAGAAGGATGCTCAGGAAACCAGGAATTTAGAGAGCTACCCTGCAGAGGCTAGAGGCTTGTTTGGGAAAAGAAGTAAAGTCCTTATATTTCTGGGGGGCAGCTAGGTGGTGCAATGGTAAAGCACCGGCCCTGGATTCAGGAGGACCTGACTTCAAATCTGGCCTCAGACACTTGACACTTACTAGCTGTGTGACCCTGGGCAAGTCACTTAACCCTCATTGCCCTGCCCCCCCCCCAAAAGTGCTTATATTCCTTTTCCTATTTACAATCACCTTCTTCCATCCCTATTCTTTTTCACTCTGAGACAAACATTAGCTTTTTTCTTGTTTAGTCTCTATGTTAAATGAAATACTCCTTCCTTCTTATTTAGCCACTCACTCTCCTTTTGGCTTTGAACATATAACATAGCTTTGGAGCAAAATTTTGAAGTGGGGAAAGATTGTCTTCAACACTCATTCTTCCCTTGATATGTCTTTCTCTCCCTTTTGAATACACTAATCTTTCTCCCTAAATTTCTAGCATTCTCATAAACCCTGGTCCCTTCCTGTCATAGGAAGAAAAAGCAATGGGCTGAAAATGAGGGAACATGAGCCAAGGTTTGGCTTTTCTATTAACTAGTTGTATGATCTTGGACAAATTGCCTTAGGTTCTGCCACTAATTAGATGTAATACCTCTGGACCTCATTATCCTCACCAGTAAAAAAGAAAATGGATTGGACCTGAGATAGGGTACTTCCAGGTTGACACCTTCTCTTCAATTTATTGTTGTTGTTGTTTGTTTTTTTTTTTAGTGAGGCAATTGGGGTTAAGTGACTTGCCCAGGGTCACACAGCTAGTAAGTGTTAAGTGTCTGAGGCCGGATTTGAACTCAGGTACTCCTGACTCCAGGGCTGGTGCTCTATCCACTGCGCCACCTAGCTGCCCCCAATTTATAATCTTAGATACCTAAAAGACTGAGAGGTTCAATCACTGGCATAGGGTCGCACAGTGCCAAGAGCAGAATTTGAACCTAGGTCTGCCTGATTTCAAAACTGGCTCTCTGATCACTACATCATATCATCATGTTTATATTTAAAAAGGAGTAAATTACATGATCTCTAAAGTTACTTTAAGGACCATGAATTTGTAAAAGTAATTCAATAAATTAATACTAAGGCTAATTAGTTATTAATTAATTAATTAATTAATTAATACATGCTTCCTCCTGAAGGGTATATTTTAATCTGATCCCAAGTGGTGTTTTCTACAAAAGAATGGTGGAATTTCGGGCATTGGGGTAGCTAGGGAGGCCTTAGGCTCATAGATAGAAATTTAGGATTAGAAAAAAAAAGTCATAGAGGAAACTTGTGCCCTTGGTTAATTGAAAAATGAACAGATCTTCAGTTCATCTTTATGCCTACTGATTCCTACCTCCAATTCTGCAGTCATATGGTCTAATGAAAATAGCTTAGTATTAAATATATGTGTTTAAATTTATATTTATAATTAAACCTTCATTTAAATCTCAGTTCTGCTATTTTCTCTTCGTATCACCTGGGGGCATGTTATTTAACCTCTCTGAGACTCAGTTTCCTTTTCTGTAAAATGAATGGATTAGACTAGATAGTTAGGAAGCTAAAGTCCCTTCTAGCTCAACGTCATTGAATTCCATAACCTATGAAAGCAATTGGCAGGAGTTATTTCTCTTGCTCTCCCCTGCTTTTTCTCTGTTGCATTTTGGACTTCTCCCAGAAAGAAAGCAGCCACCAAGAAATTAGCCCTCAACGTGCAGACAAAGTTACCTTCTACAAGCCTGTTTCTTCTGTCTACAAAGAGAATTTAGTTGGCTTGATCATTGTGTGCATATACACACACATACACTTACACAGTGATTTATTGTCTTAGAATTCTCTTTTTTTTGTTTGTTTGTTTTTGCGGGGCAATGGGGGTTAAGTGACTTGCCCAGGGTCACACAGCTAGTAAGTATCAAGTGGTTGAGGCTGGATTTAAACTCAGGTCCTCCTGAATCTAGGGCCAGTGCTTTATCCACTGTGCCACCTAGTTGCCCCCAAATAACTAAATTTAAACAAACAAGCAAAAAAATAAGCTAAGAATACTAAAAATATAATTCATGGCACCACTATTGAATTTCTTTTCCTTACTAACATATTATGAGACTAATAAATGAAGGCAGTGTTGCTGTTACATCAGATTCAGGCAAGGGGGTGAAGAGGTCTACACTGTGATTGAAACAATATAAAATTATATCCCTGAGCCACGCAGTTACAAGAGTAATAAAAATACAAAAAAACCCAAACCAAAACATTGAGGAACTCAAAGGTACTAAAGTCACCATATTGCATAATAGGACTCAAGGAAAACATTGTTCCCTTTCTTGGCTAAACTTAACTTTTTTAACACTTTTTTTTTGCAAGGTTACCTTTGAGCTAATTGAGTGGGCCTGAATTTAAACATTTAGTATGACTAGAAAACACATTTTGCGTCTTTAACATCACAACTCTAGTCATTTCTCAAAAGCTGGATGGTGTTTCTCAAGGTTCTGCTATATCAAACCATATGAATAAGAAAATGTCCACAGCTGATAATGCTACCACAGTGGCTTGTCTACACTATGGATCTCGAAAGCCAAAAGCTCCTTGACCTCAATTATAATTGCAGAAACCCACTGTCATTCAGCTCCATGATTTTTAGCCAAGACTAATTCTTTTTTTCTTTTCTTTTCTTTTTTCTTTTTGTTTTTGTTTTTGTTTTGTTTTTGTTTTTTTGGTGAGGCAATTGGGGCTAAGTGACTTGCCCAGGGTCACACAGCTAGTAAGTGTCAAGTGTCTGAGGCCTGATTTGAACTCAGGTCCTCCTGACTCCAGGGCTGGTGCTCTATCCACTGTGCTACCTAGCTGCCCCAAGACTAATTCTTTTGATAAAAAATGGAAGATGGTGGAGGAAAGGCAGTGGCTCACCTGAGCTCTTCCCAAGACCCCTCCAAATACTTTCAGATAATGCCATAAGACAATTCCTGGAGCAGTGGAACCCTCATTTTCCAGTCAAAGACAGTATAGAAAGTCATAGGGAGAGGTCTGTAGTACCAGGGTGATAGTGGAGTGCAGCACATCACAGGCCACACCAGCACTGACCCAGTCCCAGAGAACCAGGCCTCAGAAGCCTCTGAATCAGCTGCTGCAGCAGCTGCTTCTGGAACTTAGCCCATGGACAGCGAGGGGGTGAAATGGTTGGATGGGGGAGATTACAGGGGTCTCTGCTGGTGCTGAGGCAGGACTCTGCTGTTTTGCCTGTGTTTGGATCTGGGTTGCAGTCTTGGGTGGTGGTCCCAGGTAGGGGAGGAGGGCAAGTACAACAGAGCTTGCAGCCACAGCGGATCAGGGCTCTGTTCTGGGTTCCAAGGCAGAGAAGCAGGCCTGTGGTTTCTTACAGGCCAGGAGAGTGGTGAACATACCTCTCCTTAAATCATACCACCTTGGAAGAACTAAGGACTCACAAATTCCTAGAAGTATCTCAGAGAACAGCTGCTCAACCCCCCTGAAGCTTGGGACAGTGCGCCCTCCACCCTGGAAGTAGTGCCCCACTCTAATAAAGAGTTAAAAGTCAAGAAATAGGCTCGGAAAATGAGCAAACAAAAAAATGTTGAACCTAGAAAGTTTCTATGGTGACAAGGAAGATCAGAATACACCCTCAGAAAAAGACAACCAAGTCAAAGCTCCTACATCCAAAGGTTCCAAGATAAAAAAATGAACAAAGAGAAAGTATGGCTTTGTTCTTCATATAAGTTTTGATCTGGATGGAGAAAGTTGAAGCAAGTCTTAAGCTATTATTACATATGACTGACTTCTGTTATTGAATATGAAGCGACATATCGTTCACTTAAATATGGATTAGGCTAGACCTTTGAAAGACATCTGTTTCTCAGATTTTGAGAAATATAACAATTCTTCTTGATCAGTCTCCTTAAACAATCTACTATGGAGCAAACGAACAGCCCACCTTATGCTTTTTAACCTAACTGCTTCTTTGTGGCTGCCAAGATGTAGTAGTGGCTGCATGTGGGAAAAGGTTTATCTCTCTAACTTCCTTAATTTAACTGAGATAAATGCAGATCCATTGTCAGAAACAATAATGCTTGTGATCCTTGTGCTGAAAATAAATGATCCAATGACCCATGGAGTAATTTGTTTTGCTTGACTATACATGTGAAATAGGGATTTTGTTTTTCTTTTTTTCTCAGTTGGAGTGGGAGAGAGCAAAGGAAGATATGTACATCTAAAAATAAAATAAGATTCAATTTTAAAAAGAAAAGAAAATAGCTGGTCCAGAGAGCAACAATTATTTTAGGAAAGGTTTGAGATAAAACTAGGAACATTTTCAACCATTTCATAAAGGAACTTACCATGATCTAGAATGCCTCCCCCAGGAATAGTCTTTAGAAATCACACTGTTTTCCTGACCATGTTTCCCTCGTTCCTCTCCATAGAAAACAGGTAACTGGTAGATTATTCCAAGTAGCCTGGCATGTGCTACACTCCTTTGTAATCTTCTCACTATCAGAATCAATTCCAGGCCATCAGACATTGCTTCTAGCAAAGGTTTTCATGTACAGTTATCCCTTGTGCATCACAGAGGTTAGGGTCCTGGCACTTTTGAGATCTGGAAAATCCATTGTCCTCCATTCATATAACAGAAGTATGGATGTATTTTCTTTTTCTTTTATGGAGTATTTATAGTACCTAACTGTAAAATTTGGGTTAAGTATTAGGTCATCAGCTCTGTGTCATCTGCTGGCCTTTGCACGTCATTTGTGGCTTCTGCAAAACTCCCCCAAAATTCTCTGTTCAATTTCTTGTGCTAACGTGTGACATATCAAAACCACATTGGGGAAAGTTGTGATGTGGAAGGGATATGAGTGTGTTGCATATAATGAGACCAAAGTAAGTGATAATGACCTCCTGGCAGAGTACTATATACTATTCTCTCTCTCTCTCTCTCTCTCTCTCTCTCTCTTTCTCTCTCTCTCTTCCTCTCTCTCTCTCTCCAGATAGATAGATATAGATATATAGATATACACATACATATATGTATATATAATATAATTGTATGCATATATACTATTATTGTGGTTATTATTACTAATGAATGACATTTATATAGCCCTTTAAGATTTACAAAAAAATTTGCAGTATTTCATTTGATCTTCAAAACAAGCCTGTGAGCTAAGTATTGCAATTTGTATTTTACCAATAAGGAAACTAAGTCTGAGAAGGGGTAAGATTTGCTCATTTGTAAAATAAATGAGTTGAAATAGATGATCTTTAAGGTCCCTTCAGGGCCTAAATCTAAATTCACAACTAGGTGATGCAGTGGCTAGACCACTGGGGTCTGAAGTCAAGAAAACTTGAGTTCAAATCCAGCTTCAGACATTTACTAGTTGTGCAATGCTGGACAAGTCAGTTAACTTCTGTCTGCCTCAGTTTCCTCAATTATAAAATGTAAATAACTATAGCACTTACCTCAGAGGATTGTTGTGAGGATCAAATGAGATAATATTTATAAACTGCTTAGCACAGGCCTAGCACATAGTAAACTCTTTATAAATGCTTGTTGCCTCCCCGACTCCCCCCTTAGGTAAATTACCCAGGATCACATAACTGATAAGCATTGGAAAGGGAATTCAAACCTAGGTCTCCCTCGCTTCAAGTCCAGCACTTGACCAGCTACACTAAACATAGTTTCTCCAGAAGAAGCATCCTTAATGGGTAGATAATTAACATTAGTAGGTGAATGACTTGAATTTTTCAGTTAGTTTTTCTCTTTCCCTCCCCTACTACCCACCGACCCCTATGAGATACCACTAAAGTAATCATGCAATTTCATGAACCTGAATAGATGGGTCAGGAACAGCTTCTAACATTAAAACTTCCACTGCAGGCAATAAAATGCAATCTGGAATTTATTGTGTCAGACAGCTCAGGGCATCAGTGTTCAATATTTCTCTTCCAGACTTGAGACAAGTGTGCAAGAGGAAATAGTGAACAGAAAACTCCAGGACTTCACCTGTGGTGACATGAAGAAGGGATGGTCTCAGGCTTGGGAAAAGGCCCCCTACAAGAGACTAGTGATCAGTATAAATTGTCAAGGCACAGATCTCTATGTGACTTTTGGTTTCTATGATAATAGCAAGGACTTCTCTGTCAATTTCCATGTAGTTCTGTTCCATAGATGACCTTATTTTTGAGGAGTAAAAGTAATTATGGCTCCCTTACTGGCTGACCTTTTATGGGCTAAGCATATCGGCTACACTGGAAGGTGAAATGTCAGTGGTAAGAAATGATGGTTTATGTTCCTCCAAGCACAGACTTGGAAGTCAATAAATTCTGGAAAGCATCCCTACGCAAGAGAATTTGATATCATGGGAGGTAATAAAGCCACACAGTCACAGTCACCTTTTGAAGAAGAAAAATGGGATAGTGAGTGAGTACGCACAAGAATTTGGCTTACAGATTTTACAGACACCTACTTCAGGAAACAAAGCAGGAGACCTTGTTTGGATGGTGTGAATTACAGTAGAATTAGTGAGGTAACCCGTGAAAGAATTAGGACAATAGGATGCAGTAGAGAGCTATGATGCGGGGTGTCAGTGGCAGAGCCCAGTGTATGAGAGGAATCTTTAGGAAGGTCCCTCTTCTGCAAGAAGTGACTCAAGCCAGTGGAAACCAATGGTGCTGCCATTTGCATGGGTGTGTGAAATCTTAGGGCAAGATAGTAGAATCTGAATGTTCCCCTCATTGCTTTGTATTTATTTTGCATATACTTATATGATAATAGCTAACCAGCTATTTTTGTAGTGCTTTCAAGTTTGTGAAATACTTTATGTAAATTATTTCATTTGAAGCTCAGTCTTTAATTGGGGAAGACAACATAGAAGACTTCAAAAACCCAGAAGGTTTTAAGAGTCAGAAGTAAGGTGGATGGCAGAGGATAAAGGTCCTTTAGGTATTTAATCAGGTTGAATGGCAATGTCTAGAGGTGGATTGTAAGACCAAGGGGACCTTAGGATGCTCATTGCTGCATGGTAGGGGGCCTGAAGGAGCCCTGCACATCTCCATTGGCCAAGGGGGAGTAGAGCTGAAGGGTAGGATGGGTCATACTATTTGCATGTCCATGGTCAGGTCACTTAGTTTCTCTGGGCATCAATTTCCTTAATCTATGAAATGACAAGATTGGACTGGATTGAATCTGAGTTCTCTTCCAGCTTTAAATTGATGTTAATGGTGACCACACAAACTTAATCTCTTGAAATGGCATTAGATCAGATACACTGAATAAAAATAAAGTTCAGTGTTCCTAGCTCAGCTATCAACAGTGGAAATTTAGGAGGGCACAGATATTTACCTATTGCCTCAAAGTTAATTGATTTATTACAACTTTCAAACAATGTGAATGAATATTGAAAATATGTACAGAGATGTGTCCCCAGTTCTGAGTGCTCCAACCAAGAACAAGACCTGAGACCTTGCAAGCAAGGCCAAGTTAAATTAGTCTGTAGATAACCTAAACAATAGGAGTTGCCCAGAAAAAAAGTCAATTTGAAATCAAAGTATGATAGGCTTTTTGGACAGCAAGAACATTTTCTTTGGATCCTCCCACTTTTAAAGATTCAATTAGACTGTATCATTTTTTCAAAAATTATTTCATTTGACCCCCACAATGATCCTCTGAGTTAGTTTCTATTATTAGCCTCATTTTACAAACAAGGAAATTGAGGAAGAGAGAGACTAAGTGACATGCCTAGGGTTGCCCATCTATGAGTTTTTGAGGCAGGATTCAAGTTCAGGTCTTTGTGACCCCACTTCTAGCACTCTCTTTGCTACATCTCTCAGCTCACTCAATGGATTTATATGTGTGTATCTTCCATAGAATGTGAGCTCCTTGAGGGCAGGAACTGTTTCATGTTTTATTTTGCATCCACAAAACCTTGCACAGGACCTGGCATGTGGCAAACACTTGTTGACTTGTTGATTGATGATGAGTGAGTACAACAGAGAAAGCAGTATTTGCTGAGTGAAGGGCATTTGGTAGGAATTGTGCTGTAAAATTCCAGGGCATTAAAAGGCCCCTTGTGAAGAGGACTTTGCAATATTTTCTCCTTGACCTGGAGCTCTGGAATTTGGCTATAACATTCCTGGAAATTTTAATTTTGGGATCTCTTTCAGGAAGTGATCGGTGGATTCTTTCAATTTCTATTTTACCTTCTGCTTGCAGAATGTCAGGGCAATTTTCCCTGACTATTTCTTGGAGGATGAAGTCTAAGCTTTTTGTTTTTCCGAGGAGATATTTCACATTGCCTTCTGTTTTATTATTCTTTTGGTTTTGCTTTATTCTGTCTTGATTTCTCTCTGGCTGCTTGCAGCATTTTCTTCTTGACCTGGGAGCTCTGGAATTTGGCTATAATATTCCTGGGAATTTTCATTTTGGGATCTTTTTCAGTGAATTCTTTCAATTTCTATTTTACCTTCTGCTTCTAGAATATCAGGGCAATGTTCCCTGACAATTTCCTGGAAGATGATGTCTAAACTCTTTCCTTGATCATGGTTTTCTGGTGGTCCAATAATTTTCAAATTATCTCTCCTGGATCTATTTTCCAGGTCAGCTGTTTTTCCAAGGAGATATTTCACATTGCCCTCTATTTTTTATTCATTTGTATTTGCTTTATTGTGTCTTGATTTCTCATAAAGTCATTTGCTTCTATTTGCTCAATCCTGATTTTTAAGAGATGATTTTCTTCAGAGAGCTTCTGTACCTCCTTTTCCATTTGGTCAATTTGGCGTTTTAAGCTGTTGACTTTTTTTTTTATCACTTTCTTGAATATCTCTCATTTCTCTTTCCATTTTTTCCTCTACCTCTCTTACTTTATTTTCAAAGTCTTTTTTGACTTCTATGGCCTGAGACCAATTCATATTTTTCTTGGAAGCTTTGGAAGTAGGCACTTTGACTTTTATCTTCTGAGGGCATACTTTGTTCTTCCTTGTTACCAAAAAAACTTTCTAGGGTCAGCGTTTTTTTCTGTCTGCTCATTTTCCTAGTCTATTTCTTGACTTTTAACTCCTTCTTACAGTTGGGCACTGCTTCCAGGGTGCACTGTTCCAAGCTTCAGGGGATCCAAAGTGGTACGATTTAAGGAAAGGCATGTTCTGTACTCCCCTGGCCTGTGCTCTGGTCTGTAAGCAATCACAGGCTTGCTTGCTCTTTAACCCAGGAACAGAATACTGTTTCACTGTGGTTGCAAGCTCCAGCGTGCCTATGCCCCTCCCCCACCTGGGCCGCCACTCAAGACTGCATGGGCAACACAACAGAGTTCCACCTCAGTGCCAGCAGAGAGCCCTGCAGTCTCCCCCTGGTCAACTAATTGACCCTCTCACTGATCTGTGAGCTGAGTTCCAGAAGTAGCTACCACTGCAGCCGATTCAGAGGCTCTGGAGGCCTGTTTCTCTGGCAGAGCCTGCCTGGGGCTAGATATGTGCTGGCATGGCCTGTATGGGTCTGGCCTCCACTCTCACCCTGGTACAACAGACCTTTCCTGCTGACCTTCTAAGCCATCTTTGGCTGGAAAATTATCTTACCCCATCCTTTTGTGAGTTTGGCTGCTCCAGGAATTGTCTTATGGCATTATTTGAAGGTATTTGGAGAGGTCTTGGGAGGAACTCTGGGAAGTCACTGCCTTTCCTCTGCCATCTTGGCTCCACCCTCTGAAGAGGATTTTGGACCATTTTAAATCTCGGATACCTCACTAGGGCACTCTTTGATCCCAGAGATTGGAACTTGAGTGCTCACACCATCTGAAAGGTATTTTTTCTGGCTGTGTCTCATCCCTCAAATCTTAGCTTAAGGGGCAGCTAGGTGTCACAGTGGATAAAGCACCGGCCTTGGATTCAGGAAGATCTGAGTTCAAATCCGGCATCAGACACTTGAAACTTACTAGCTGTGTGACCCTGGGCAAGTCACTTAATCCTCTTTGCCACACAAAGAAAAAAAAACACAAAACCAAAATCAAATCTTAGCATGAGGCTCTAGAAAGAGTGCAGTTCAAGTCAATACTCTTTTTTCCTCAGTCACTGGGATCTCAGAAAGGTAAGAGATTTTGGCCTTCTGGGAGTCATAGGTGGTGAGGTTCCATATCAACTTTGGTTTCAGTCATCACAGGACCCTAGAAGGTGGGTATCCCCTATCAAATGGTCATTCCTTATCCAAAACTGTCAAATTCACAATTTCCAGAACTCCCATTATGTCTAGGCTTCAGAATCAACATCTGCTTAAGTGAAAACTTCCTCTCTCTTTTACTTCTTTGAGTCCTCTTATCCCAATCCAGCTTGGCCCTAACCCAACAAAATCCACATAGTTCTCTACATTGTACCTTCTGGGATCCTCACTTTATTATTAACAAACTCTGCTTTATCCTACATCTCTTTATTTCATATTCTTTCCATCTCATGCTCAACCTCTTTCCCAAAGACTTCTTGAGATTCTAAGTCACAGGGACAGTGCTGACCCATATTGGTAGAGGGAATTTCCTCACCAGGAAGGTCCTTAAGCCAGTGGAATCACAAGTATCTCTATCTTGCTTTGCATTTACTACTTGAATCTATGCTCTATCAACAGAGTACAAACCCTTGAGGATAGAGACCTTTTAATTTTTATGTTGTGTCCCGCCCCAGTGCTAGCAAGGTACTTTGAGCAAAATAGGTGTTTCATAAATGTTAAGTTGAATTTAATTTAAGAGGTTGATCGTAAAGCATGAGCAATGTTTGGGCTCTGATGCTCTCCTTTGGTTCCAACATCATGGTGCCTGTGTGTGGAGAGAAGGGAAGGATGTTCACAAAATGACTATGTCAGTCTGAGTTCCTGGCTCACGCTGATTCTCAGGCTGATGCCAGAGGTTGAATCTTCAGCAGCCATCTGAGTAACACAGAAGCCTGCAGTCTACCAGAGTATTTGGTGGAGTGGGGGCTGAGGAGAGGTTGAAGATCCAGTACCCAGATGGCTCCCAGGGTTTACGGCACCAGAGCCTGGGTGACAGTGCCTCAGATGAGCTACTTATACTCAAGATGGCTCTCTAAATTGTCTTTTTAATAGAGGGGAGCTCTCATTTCTAACATATCAGGAATGTTTCAGTTTTCTGGCACCTAGGGACTCTAGGCCAATCGATTGGCCAGATGGAGTGGCAGACTTCAGACAGAACATTCATCTTTCTTATCTCTACTGAGAATGAAGAAATCTGTTATCTATAGGAACCAGGGTGCTACAAAAGAAACTGCTCATCTGAGCTGATGTGAGCATTATCTTAATTTTAGAAACAGGTAGATATTCTCAACAGTTCAAAGGTGCAAAGCAAAATTGCTGCAGGCAACAAATTGCATAGTTAATCAAGGGAATAAACCATTAATGTGGACTCCAAACAAAGAATTCCAAAGGATACTCTATCTCTAATATCTATTTATCTCTAAATAGCTTGATCACAGCCAAAGGAAATGACCTTGAGGCATGTTCTTTGAAAAGACAATAGAGTTTATGCTTTAAGGAGTTACAGCCTTCCCATAATACTTCCAAATAAGCACGGCCAATGTATTCACTAGGGTAGTATTTGTAGCTTTAAAAGTTTTTTTTGTTTTTGTTTTTTTGTGAGGCAATTGGGGTTAAGTGACTTGCCCAGGGTCACACAGCTAGTAAGTGTCAAGTGTCTGAGGCCGGATTTGAACTCAGGTCCTCCTGACTCCAGGGCCGGTGCTCTATCCACTGTGCCACCTAGCTGCCCCATAAAAGTTTTTAATAACAGATCTAGAGCTACAGGGGACCTCAGAGGTCATTTGGTCCAACACTCTCATTTTACAGATGGAGAAATTGAAACCTAGGACAGTTAACAGACTTATCCAAGGCCACACAAGTGTCCCAGGAAGGATTTGAACATAGGTCCTCTACCTTGATAATCAGCACTTTTTCCTATGTACACTAAATATTATGGAAAGACACCATGGAATGCATTGCAGCAATCAAAGTTTAGCTGATACTAACATAGCTTTGCAAGTAGAAGGTACTTTAATAAAAGTCTGCTGTTTGGGGGCAGCTAGGTGGCACAGTGGATAAAGCACTGGCCTCAGATTCAAGAAGACCGGAGTTCAAATCCCACCTCAGATTCTTGACACTTACTAGCTGTGTGACCCTGGGCAAATCACTCATTGCCTCGCCGCACCTCCCCCAAAAGTCTGCTGATATTTATGGAATGAATGTTGTTTGAAAGAAGGTACTGGTAAAGATTGCTTTCTGAGGATTCTCTGATATGAATCTGGGTCAATGAAGGGACCATCACAGCATATATCTGGGCAACACCAATGAATCCATGCTTCTGTGGTAATACCTCATTTTATCTGGTTCTGTCTTTTTCCAAACCAGTTTTGCTCACACTTGCTCACACTTTACATAGCAGCCTTGGTTTCAAATGACTTGGTTTTTTTTTCTTCTCCAATCAAGTAAAATCCATTCAAAGAGTAAATATTTGCTTCTATTTAATAGTTTCAAAAGATTATGCTGTAGGTACTGAAGATTATTTCAAAAAATATTCAAAACATAATTTGGGCAATGATAATATTGTTGGAATATGTGTTATCTTCATAAGGTAACTGTTTTGAAGGAGGTGAAAATAGGGGCTATATGGGGTGTTTAGGTAGGACTAGCACCTCTGATGTGAGAGCTTTCTGAGCACTTTTCAGGGCTGCTCATCCACCTTTGGTGTCCACCTTTCACCCTTCTCACCTCTGGATCCAAGAAGCTATAGCATGCACAGAGGCAACACCCTGGCAAACCATCTTGGCAGACAGGCTAAACCAGGTTGAGAGTAACCAATGGGCCTCAAACCTGTCAGTGAGGTGTGTGTGTGGGGGGTTCTGCCCCAAGTATGTGAAGACTTCCCTTGGTACAATGGGCATATTGGAATAGTTTGTTGAAGGTGGCTGAAGCAGGCACTGTGATGGACTAGAAGCTTGATCAGACGTTGAGTCCACCAAGGTCATCCACTGCTTCCTGGGCCATTGCCAGTTATCTTTTTTTTTTTTTTTTTTAGTGAGGCAATTGGGGTTAAGTGACTTGCCCAGGGTCACACAGCTAGTAAGTGTTAAGTGTCTGAGGCCGGATTTGAACTCAGGTACTCCTGACTCCAGGGCTGGTGCTCTATCCACTGCGCCACCTAGCTGCCCCTTTGCCAGTTATCTTGACTTTTGTCCTGCTACTGGACTTCTATGACTCTGGAAGAGAGACTGAGACAGATGACTTTGTGCAACTCTGCCTCATTTAAATCCAGTTCACCTATGAGTCAAGACATCACCTCATGATGACATTGGTCCTTTTTGAAAATGAAGTGCAAGCAATGACAACAATAATTTTGAAGGAGGTTAGAAGAATGGTTATAAGGACACTTTCAAGGTCTGTCTGAAGAATTTCGAAATTTACTGTGAGACATTGGAGAAACTGGCACAGGACTCCCACCCACCCCGCCCTCACCCCAGTGTGGTGTGCCTGTATCAAAGAAGGCACTGTGCTCTATGAGCAAAGCAGGATTGCAGTAGCTCAAAATTTTGCTTTTTGTTTTGTTTTGGTTTTGGTTTGTGGGGCAATGAGGGTTAAGTGACTTGCCCAGGGTCACACAGATAGTAAGTGTCAAATGTCTGAGGTGGGATTTTGAACTCAGGTCCTCCTGAATCCAGGGATGGTGCTTTATTCATTGTGCCATGTAGCTGCCCCCAGTAGCTCAAAATTAATATGAGATGCATAAATTTAGAGACATCTCCATTCCAAATGTTCATATGGTCTATTTGTGTCTGACCTGTGGTGGAGCCTTCCAAGCTCATGAGGGTCTGATCAGTCACAGTCAGAGATACAGTCCATTGACCCAGGCATAGTGATGTCATTTTGGTCATCTTCAAGTACGAAAGAGAAAAACATTTTGAAGGAGATTGTTCTTTTGAAAGTTCTCATTTATTTTGTTTTAAAAATCAATTCTATTACTTTCTTCTTTCATAAAGCCTCAACCTTTTTTTTTTCCAAATCAGCCTAGACTTGACTTTTATTTCCCCCACAATCTCCATTCCCTCCACTAACATTCTATTCCCACACCTCATTGGATCTTAGAGGTGACACTGAGCTGTTCAGCATAAACTCTGGAAGCGCCAAGCTTGAAGGATTTTCAGTGTGGTCTTAATTATGGGCTATTTGTCTCTTACCTGAGTTCTAGGCTTAATGGCAGGAAATAGTTCACCACGTGATTTTTTTTTTTGGTCATAGCAACTCATGAAGACTACCCACTGAGGCACAGAAGGGATCCCCACAGCAATGAAACTTCTGACCATTTTTAAAGTACAGAAATATTGAAATGATCTTCATCCATTCCTAGACAAATCAATGCAACCACTGTGATATCACAACAAAATGTCAGTGGATTTGGGACAAATTGATAGCTACCACCTAGTTTTCACTCATTGTTGATACCTTGTCGCAGGCAGGCTCAATGAAGCCACCAGTAGAGCTTTTCAATCACACTATTCAACCTCAGCTGCTTCCTAAATAATCACAAGCTTTTTTTTCCCCCCCTGAAAGAGCACATGAGTCAGGAAGCAGTCAGGAGATTTTTTTTTTTGTCTCCTTGATTGATTTCCTTTCCCATCAGAAAATGTTTTCACAATGCAGCCCACATGCAGGAAGAAGAGCCACAAACAGAAATACAGCAAAGCACAGGCAAGGCATGGGTGAGTCATAGTTCAAGCCAGAATGTCAGCTTCTTTGCATGCTAATTTTAGAAATTCTTCAGAATGGAGAATCCTGTGCTGGAAATCTCTGTATAATGCTGAGCAGGGCGTGAGATAAGGAAAGAAAAAAAAAAGTAACTGCAATGACTTTCCTATTCACCACCTAAATCTGACCACCTCTTCTGCCACCCCAACTGCTTCTGCCCTTGATCAGTAAGGAAATGGAATAAGGAGGGAAGAGAGAAAAGAGGAGAAATCAGAATGGAAAGTCAAGGAATGGTGTAGGAGGGAAAGTGAGAAGGGCGATCAAAAATACTTTGTTTGCTTTCATTGGCAGGATACCTGGAATGAAAGCTCCCAGAAGTTACAACTATCCTAGAAACACACCCTCACCACTCTCTCCCCTGTCCTCCCCATTTCCCTCTTCTCCTAAAGTACAGGACTGACCCCATCACTACCCCGTTCATGAAGCTTCCCTGTTTAGGATAAAATACAAAGTCCTTTGCTTGACATTTATAGCTCTTATACCTTTACAATATTCTGAAACAAAATTCCATAATCATTTTACATTACTCACCCTCATACTCTTTTATGTTTCAAGTCAATTGTCTTCTTATTGGTCTTACATAACATTCCATCTCCTGCCTTCATGACTTTGTACAGGATGTCTCCTATGCCAAGATTGTTTGGAATTCCTAGCTTCTTTCAAGGTTCAGCTCAAGAGTTACCTCCAATATACACCCTTTTCTGATCCCCTCAGTTGTTAGTACTCTCCCTTCTACCCCCAAATTCTTTGTGTTTACTTATATATACTTTGTATTTACTCATCTGCATGGGTGTTTAATCTATCCTCTTCTCCTTAGAATGTAAGGTTATTGTAGGTGGAGACTATTTCATTTTTTATCTTTGCTTTCTTAATGTCTAATGTAGTGCCTTGCACATAGTAGGGATTTAATAAATGCTTATATTGGATTGGATTTCTTCTTCTTCTTCTTCTTCTTCTTCTTCTTCTTCTTCTTTTTTTGGTGAGACAATTGGGGTTAAGTGACTTGCCCAGGGTCACACAGCTAGTAAGTGTTAAGTGTCTGAGGCTGAATTTGAACTCAGGTCCTCCTGACTCCAGGGCCAGTGCTCTATCCACTGTGCCACCTAGCTGCCCTGAATTGGATTTCTTTACAATGAAATGATCCATATTTTATTTGAAAATTCAATTAATCAAAATTTTATTAGTCTTTATTATCAGGTACAGGGAACTCAATAAAGATTGCAAAGAAGACTAAGACATGGTCCCTGTAAATTCTTTAAAGAGTTTTCTCTATAGTAATGGGCACTTACAATGTTCCTGATACTTTAAAAATGTAAACAAGCTTTGAATAGAATCTCTAAAAACTGTCTTCTGAGACAGAGATCTTCAAGTCAGAGTTCATGCATTCCAGGGTGTGTCCATTGGGAGGAAGAAAAACCAGAATTTCTATTTCATATTTTAGCCTCAAAAAGAAATGAAGTTTTACTAATATTTGGTATATAAATATTTGACAACGATTGACGGCAATGCCCTCATTTAGTCCATGTGTCAACTGTTCTCATGACTTAGCAAATAGGGTACCTCAGGTATCTTAAGGGAATAAGGGGAATTCCACACTGTTGTAAACCCTCTTTACTGAGCAAGTACTCTCCTGATCACATCACTTCCATGACCAAAATGTTCTAGTAGCTGCCTATTGTCTCTAGCATAAAATAAAAATTCCTCTGCTCAACATTCAAAGCCCTTCACAGATGACTGTAACCTGCCTTTCCAGGTATAATACCTGTGAGTCCCTTCATGCACTCTACATTTCAGCTAGACCAGTCCACTTCATCTTCCCTGTATGGAACATTCCTTCTCCCACTTCTATAATTGAGGTTCTCCTTCATGTCTGGAATGCACCTCTTCTTCAATGCCAGCTCTTAAAATCTTGATCTTCCTTTAAAGCTCAGCTCAAAAACTGCCTTTGCTCATCTCTCAAGAAGATAGTGTCTCCTCCTAACGTAAAATGGCCATGCATTTACTTTTTTTTGGTGAGGCAATATTGGGGTTAAGTGACTCGCCCTGGGTCACACAGCTAGTAAGTGTCAAGTGTCTGAGGCTGGATTTTGAACTCAGGTCCTCCTGGCTCCAGGGCCGGTGCTCTATCCACTGTGCCACCTAGCTGCCCCCGTGCATTTATTTTTTATAGTTTTACATTTGTTTATATGTATACATGTTTTATCCCACCTTCTCCATCAAAAGCTGGTAAAGTCTGCTTCAGTTCATGTAGGTCTTCCCAGGTTTTTCTGATCCTTGAAGACTGTTACTGTTTTCTCTTTAACTGGTACCCCAAAGCAACAAGCATAATGTCTAGCACATAATAAGCACTTCAAAAATGTTTGTTGATTGATGGTATGCTTTATACTCTTTAAAACAATTTTATAGTGAATTAAAACTGTCAGTCTTCAGAATCTAATGTCAATTTATAATACCTTACCCTATGTGATGCTACAGAGTTAGATTTATATTTAACTTTGGAAATATTGGAAAACTGAAGGAAATGAGTCATATTCTCCCTGGTTCCTAAGTATTAGGAACTTAGGTGAATGCATTAACTTTTTCAGTCTACTAGAGAACCATTTAGCTCATTGTAGTAGGAGTGAGTCAGAAAATTAGATGGGAACAGGACCGACTGAAACACTTTAGGAGTGACAAACAAAAAGGTTTAAACTTTAGAGAGATGATGGGAACTCAGCTTCTTGCTTAGTCCTGCAGTGATAAATGCTAACTGACTCTCCGACTGCCTGAAATCCATTTGTCATGTGAAATACCAAGGAGAAAGGAGCAAATAAGGGATGCTGGCAACTTTTCTGACCTTTATTTGAAGGTATGTGACATGAATCCTGAGTGATTTACAAGGCATAGCTTACTGAACTTAGAAAAAAAGAAATTTCAGAGTTTTGTATAACACTCATAAGAACAGCTTATATAAGTATACCCATTGACCACCCAAGCTTGGTTCTACCTTGTTCTTACCATTGGTCCAATTGACCTTAAATTTTTTTTAACAAATAAAAAAGCACTTTCAGTTGGCATAACAGAAAAGGAAGATTGAACATGAAACTGAAAATACATTATGTACAGCTTGCCTTTATTTTAAAGTATTTATCTAACTTATAATTTTCATAGTTGTCCCAATCATTTGCAAATCCTTTTGGCCTCCCTTCTGAATTTTACCTTTTGAAATATGCTCCAATGACCCTCTTTTCTTGATTTCTTTTTTTGACAACCCTATCCCAACTCCCCTTGTTTCAACTTTCTGCCCCATCTCTATTGAAAAAGAAAAAGGAGGGGCAGCTAGGTGGCGCAGTGGATAGAGCACCGGCCCCGGAGTCAGGAGTACCTGAGTTTAAATCCGGCCTCAGACACTTAACACATACTAGCTGTGTGACCCTGGGCAAATCACTTAACCCCAATTGCCTCACTAAAAAAAAAAAAAGAAAAAAAAAAGAAAAAGGAAACCCTTGTAATGTGTACAGTTAAGCAAAGCAAATTCCCAGATTGAGTGTGTCAAAAAATATCCATTTCAATCTGCACATTGAATCCATCACCTCTCTGTGAGGAGGTGAGGAGCATGCTTCATCTGTAGTCCTCTAATGATCCTTTAATATCAGGGCTTTTAGAAAATCAACAATCAGATCAGAGTTCTTAAATCTTTCAAAATTATTTGCCTTTACAATGTTGTTATCATTGTATAAATGGTTCCCCTAGTTCTGCTTACTTTGCTCTGTATCAGTTTATACAACTTGTCCCAGGTTTCTCTAAAACAATCATTTCTTATGGCACAAGAATATTACATTACATTCCCATGTCATAATTTGTTCGGCCCTTCCCCAATGGATACTAGGCTGTTTTGCTCATGCATTTCTTTGATGGTGTGTCCTTCATAATTCCTTGTTCATAATGTGTTTCAGCTTGCTCATGCCCACCGTGTGCCTCTCCATTCTCATTTTCATTTCTTCAGAAGTAGTTATATTCTGTGACTCATAGCCATACATCACCAGAAGAAAATTAGTGTTTTTACAAATGAGACTTTGTTTTAGAGAGAAGTTTGGGATGATTAAAAAAAAACCCAACTCTGTAATTTTCCAAAGGTAATCTAGTCCTTTTTCTTCCTCTTGCTTAAATCTTGCACCAACTCATTATTCATTTGTAATAATAGTCTAAGGTGAACACACATATGTACACACTCTTTTCCTATGTGGATGGTTAGGCTGCACACTAGTGAGTGATATGGATCTTTTTTAGGAGACTTTGAAATGTTCTATGGCTTGATAAAATCAGTACAATATTTTGGAGGATCTCACCATCTATGAGAAATCTGTCTTCTGAAGTGAATCTCCTCCATGATGATGGCAAATCCCTTTGGGAAGGATATTTCTTCATGCTCTTCCTATTACAGTGACTCTGAACTCCCATAGATCATTATCCAAACACCATTCCATACTCTTAGCACTTGATTCCCATTCCTTATTCCCATCCCCTTCAGCCCTCCCACCCCAAAGTTTCATTTTAGCTTCACTCAGCCCTTCCACTGTGCCCCCTGTAATGCCTGTTCCATAGGCAACAAACTTCTCTTCATCGTAAATATATTCCTCTCCCACTCCTTTCATCCACTACCTTTTTTTTGTTTTGTTTTGTATTTGGTGAGGCAATTGGGGTTAAGTGACTTGTCCAGGGTTACACAGCTAGTAAGTGTTAAGTGTCTGAGGCCGGATTTGAACTCAGGTCCTCCTGAATCCAGGGCTGGTGCTCTATCCACTGCAGCACTTAGCTGCCCCTCTCATCCACTAGCTCTTCTTTCTTTCTTTCTTTCTTTCTTTCTTTCTTTCTTTCTTTCTTTCTTTCTTTCTTTCTTTCTTTCTTTCTTTCTTTCTTTTTGCAGGGCAATGAGGGTTAAGTGACTTACCCAGGGTCACACAGCTAGGAAGTATCTGAGGCTGGATTTGAACTCAGGTCCTCCTGACTCCAGGGCCAGTGCTCTATCCACTGCACCACCTAGATGCCCCCATCCACTAGCTCTTACTAAAACCTGGCTTCCCGCTGATGACACAGCATCATTGGACACCCTTTCTAGTATTAGCTGTGCTTTCACTCATTCTCCTTGGCTCACTGGTCAAGACAGACTATTTGGAATACTCCTTGCTCCTCACTGACACTTCCAGGTTCTCCCCCTTCCACCATCACTCAGTAACCTCTCTTCCTTTGAGGTTCTTGCTATTCATTTTGTTTTGTTTCGTTTTGTTTTGTTTTGTTGTTGTTTTTTGCAGGGCAATGAGGGTTAAGTGACTTGCCCAGGGTCACACAGCTAGTAAGTGTTAAGTGTCTGAGGCCAGATTTGAACTCAGGTCCTCCTGAATCCAGGGCCAGTGCTCTATCCACTGCGCCACCTATCTGCCCCTCCTTCCAGTCTTCTTAAACCTTACTCTCCAGTGCATAGTCTTTGATCCAGTGACCCTGCCTCCTGGCTATTCAATGAATAAGACACGCCATCTCTCAGTTCTGTGCATTTTCTCTGGCTGTCCCTTGTGCCTGGCACACTCTCCTCTGCTCGTATTAGTGATCTCCACGGATTTCTTTAAGTCCCACCTAAAATCCCACCTTCTACAAGAAGCCTTCTCTAATCCTCTTAATTCTGGTGACTTCCTTCTATATAGCTTTCTGTATGTAGCTTGCTTGGTAGATTTTTTTTTTTCCGTGATGTCTCCCCCATCAGACTGTAAGCTCCTTGAGCGTAAGGATTGTCTTTTGCCTCTTTTTGTATCCCCAGCACTTAACATAGAGTGTAGCACATACTAGGCACTTAATAAATATCGATGGATTTATATTAAAAATCAGGTTGTTGAATAAGGTTATCCCCTTGTTTATATTTTTCAAGAAATATTAACATATTCTTGAATCATAGGATCATGAATCTAAAGCTAGAAGGTGCCTCAGAAGCTCTCTAGTCCAACTCCCTCATTATCAAGATGAGGAAACTAAATCCCTGAGAAGTTAAATGAGTCATCTAAGGTTACAAAGGATGAGAATCTGGATTTGAATTCAGTTCTTCTGATTCTAGAAGCAGTGTTCATAGTATACTACAATATACAACTAACATATTACCATCTTACTTATCTTTGGTGGACAGGAGACTGTGAGATGCCATTTTGCTCTGTTTCATCAAATGCGTTTTTGTAATCAATAAATATGGAGTACAGTCAAATTATGAATTATCTACATCCTTTAGTTAATTTTATCCTATTTATCCTTCTATTGTGCCTCTAGAAATTCACACTTTATTGTTAACAAACTGCCCTTTTAATTAGATCTTTTCTTCCTACATTCCTTCCATTACCTCTCATCCCTTTCCAGTCCAGGATTACCCTCACTATCGGCCTTCTCTGCTCACTCGTGTGCTTCTAGAATGCAACTAGAGATTTACTACAAATTTATGTTATCAAATATCAAATGGCTCCATAGTGCTGTATGGTAAGACTTTCCACTGTGGCAGAACTTGCTTTTACTTGAAGACACAGCTTTTGAGAACCATTGGAGTAATACTATGTGAAGGAGCCATTTGGGTTTTTTTTGTTGTTTTTGTTTTTGTTTGTTTGTTTGTTTTTGTGGGGCAATGGGGGTTAAGTGACTTGCCCAGGGTCACACAGCTGGCAAGTGTCAAGTGTCTGAGGCCGGATTTGAACTCAGGTACTCCTGAATCCAGGGCCAGTGCTTTATCCACTGCGCCACCTAGCCACCCTTTTTTTTGTTTGTTTTTAGTGAGGCAATTGGGGTTAAGTGACTTGTCCAGGGTGACACAGCTAGTAAGTGTTAAGTGTCTGAGGCCGGATTTGAACTCAGGTCCTCCTGAATCCAGGGCCGGTGCTCTATGTACAGCACCACCTAGCTGCCTCTTGAAGGAGCCATTTGTACATAGGAAAACTATCTGTATGTATTTAAGGGAGTAAGAAAAAGAAACTGGAGATTTTTATTATGAGAGAAAGTTGAGGCTCCTATTTTCCTACCCATTTTCTTTTTTAAAATTTATTTTTATTTAATTAATTAATTATTTTTTTTTGCAGGGCAATGAGGGTTAAGTGACTTGTCCAGGGTGACACAGCTAGTAAGTGTTAAGTGTCTGAGGCCGGATTTGAACTCAGGTCCTCCTGAATCCAGGGCCAGTGCTCTATCCACTGTGCCACCTAGCTGCTCCCCCCCCCAATTTCATTTTAATATAATAGTTTTGAAGCCACTTGTGGGATGAGCTATGAGTCTGACACATCTGATCTAAGTAGATACACATTTAACAGACCCTGTTCTAGATAGTTTTTGTAGTAGCTTTAGGAAGTCTGGTAAAAGGATTCACAAAGATAAATGTAAATGAAAGGATGGGGGAAGAGCACACAATTTAACTATAGTGACAAAAAATTTAGTTTATTCTCACCTTGTGGTTTCTTCAAAATGAACCTGTCAATTTCATTACCAATCACTCATGAAAGGACTAAGGAATGTTCATTAGGTCCAATATTGTTAAATAAGTCACACTAAATGGCATTAAAGAGAAAACTTTCATAAACAGCCAAGGTCAGTACTCACACAAACATTCACAGCAAGAGAAGAGTGATTATCTAAATTCATGCACTGTGCTTTCTGGTTAGCCATCAGTTTCCACCTTTGATTTTATTTTGTTGCTGCTGAAGCCCCTAATCCTCACATGACTCTTAAAACATGAATGTTTGTTTTCTGAGCCTAGTTCCTTGGTGTGAAACATGAAGTTAGAGAAATATAAATATATCTATAAAATGTAAACAGACTTTCATTTGTTGACAGCCCAGTCCAAGGCAAAAGCTTTTTCTCAAACAAATGGCTTTCTGAACAGAAAATTCAGCTGAAGTATAACTTAGGAAATTTCTGGTTGGTCATTGACAGCCCAGTCCAAGGCAAAAGCTTTTTCTCAAACAAATGGCTTTCCGAACAGAAAATTCAGCTGAAGTATAACTTAGGAAATTTCTGGTTGGTCATTGCTCATTGTCAATGGTACCCACAGTTTGGTTTTAAATAAAATATTCAGATATAGTAGCTATCATATTCTGAGAGACTGCATCTATTTTGAGCAAATTCAAAGTATAAAAATTGAGATTTATATAACAGACTAGTTGGTTCTGGAATGAGGATAAGAGTACAGAGAAGGGAGAGATTATGATATATCTTTTTTTTAAATTAATAAAGTATTTTATTTTTTTCCCGTTACATGTAAAGATAGTTCTCAACTTTTGTTTATACAAGCTTTCCAATTTCAGATTTTTCTCTCTCCCTCCCCCCTCCCCTAGACAGCAGGCAATCTGATATAGGTTTTATATATATATACATAATAACATTAATCCTGTTTCTGCATTAATCATGTTATAAGAGAAAAATCAGAGCAATGATGAAAAACCTCAAAATAGAAAAAACAACAGCACCCAAACCAAAAGAAATAGTATGGTTCATTCAGCATCTATACTCCACAGTTCTTTTTTTTCCCTTGGATTTGGAGATCCTCTTCTATCATGAGTTCCCTGGAACTCTTCTGTACCATTGCATTGGTGAGAAGAATATAGTCCATCACAGCAGATCAACACTCAATGTTGATGATACTGTGTACAATGTTCTTCTGGTTCTGCTCATCTCACTCATATGATATATCTTTTAAAGAAATCTGTGTTCTACAAATCGAGGTTCCCATATATAATTGGATACCTTAGATAAACAGTCAATCCTCAACTCTTGTGGGGATAGTGTTCCTTGAAAGTGGTGCAAAAGTAAAAATAAATGTGAATGTTAACAAATTGAACCTATGGGAAATAGAGTTTTAGGTTCCCATGACCACCCCAAACTGTAATCATTTTCTAGAGACTGTTGAAAATGGAGTTTTCTGCATACAATTATTTATATCAAAGCATTCATTCTGATAATATGCACTTTTCCTAACACAGTAACCATGAAATAACTCATAAAATGCAATGCACAAAATAACATGTAGAACATTTTTCTTCCTAGTAATTCTATAGAATTCTGTGACCTTTTGTTCTAACGTTTTAAAAAAAACCCCATTGATTTCAGATAATACTCATTTTTCACAACACATGAAATCTACAGTACGATGAATACCATACAGCAAATAAAATTCTTAAAACTAAAACACTTTTTAACCTGAATCTTACCTTTCACTTTGTCAGGTGACAATATGAGGGCATTGCACTGTATACTGTACTGCTGCAAACAACTACTTTGGTGACCCTCTGAAAACCAAGTAAGAGATTTCTGGGACATTAGTCACTGCTGTCGGAAGTGCTGAAATTGGCAAGGTCTTGGCATCACCTCTGATACTCTATCCTTTTCAGCTGGTGGATGGTGCTGGAGATTGTGAGAGATGCACCAGCTTGAAATAATCTGTCAACAACTTCTGCTTTGTGCACTATTTGAGGGTCTCAGAATATGGGAGCATAGCAGAGGTGAGTTTATGGTTAACCTTGAGACTGCCATTGATGTTGGGATCAGCAGTCTCAATGTCTCCAGCCAGCTGGTTGATTATGCCAAGCCATCCTTCAAGCTTAGAAATGGTGAGTGAAACAACCATTTTTTCCTCTACTCCACATACTTGTAAATTTGTGGAGTCACCAACAGGAAAATAAAAATAATATTATTAATAAAATCATGTGAATGCTTGAAGTTTCCTTTTTTTTTTTTTGGAGGGGCAATGGGGGTTAAGTGACTTGCCCAGGGTCACACAGCTAGTTAAGTGTCAAGTGTCTAAGGTCAGATTTGAACTCAGGTACTTCTGAATCCAGGGCCGGTGCTTTATCCACTGCGCCACCTAGCCGCCCCATGCTTGAAGTTTCAAAAGTTAAATGCACAAATATTGAGGATTGTCCTATGTGGTTTTTTTTGTTTTGTTTTGTTTTACTGAGGCAATTGGGGTTAAGTGACTTGCCCAGGGTCACACAGCTAGTAAGTGTTAAGTGTCTGAGGCCAGCTTTGAACTCAGGTCTTCCTGACTCCAGGGCCGGTGCTCTATCCACTGCACCACCTAGCTGCCCCGTCCTATGTGGTTTTGCAAAATTTTCCATTTAATCCACAAATTAGGCTATTTCCATGCCTGGATCTCTTGAAATCCCATTTCCTCAGAGGCACCTAGGTGACACATTGAATAGATAAAGCACTGGACTTGGAGTTGGGAAGATCTGAATTTGAATTCTTTCTTTTTCTTCTTCTCTTCTCTTCCTTCCTTCTTTCCTTCTTTCTCTTCCTTTCTTCATTTCCCTTCCTTCCTCCCTTCCTTCCTTCTTTCCTTTCCTTTCCTTTCCTTTGCTTTGCTTTGCTTTCCTTTCCTTTCCCAAACAAATAATAACTGTGTGACCCTGGACAATTACTGAATCTCTCTGGGCTTCAGTTTCTTCATCTGTAAAAACAGGGGGAGTTCAGTTTTACCACCTTAATAGATTCTTGTAGTTCTGAATCTGATTCTATGGTGGGTATAATAGGGTATATAATGAGTGTATATATGCCAAGGGTATAATTACAATTGAATGTAAGCAAGACTGTCATGGTAGCCATTGACACTAGGAAGAGAAAGAATCAAAACTTAGACTAAAAGTGGTCCCTACTACTAGGTTTATATCCCAAAGACACCCCCCAAAAGAGAAAAAGACCTATTTGAACAAAAAATTTTTCCAGCAGCTCTTTTTGTGGTGGCTAAGAATTGGAAATCAAGGGAATGTCCACCAATTTGGGAATGGCTAAACAAGTTGTGGGATATGATTGTGATGGAAAATCATTGTGCTCTAAGAAACGACAAGCAGGATGATTTCAGAAAGGCCTGGAAAGACTTATATGAACTGATGTATAGTGTAGTGAGCAGAACCAGGAGAACACTGTACACAATGACAACATTGAAAAATTAATTCAATTAATTAGTTTAATGAAGAACTGTGAATGACTTAAGTATTCTCAGCAATACAAAAATGATCCAAAACAATCCCAAAGGACTAATGATGAAGCTTACTATCTACCTCCAAAGAGAGAAATGATATTGATTGAACACAGACTGAAGACTATTTTTCATTTTCTTTCATCTTTTTCTTTTATTCAAGTTTTCTTATACAAAATGACTAATATGGTAATGTTTTACATAATTGCACATGTACAACCTATATCTGATTGCTTACCACCTCAGGGAGGGGGAAGGGAGGAAGGGAAGGAGGGACAAAATGTGTTTTTTGTTTGTTTGTTTGTTTTTGTTTTGTTTGTTTTTGCAGGCAATGGGGGTTAAGTGACTTGCCCAGAGTCACACAGCTAGTAAGTGTCAAGTGTCTGAGTCCGGATTTGAACTCAGGTCCTCCTGAATCCAGGGCCAGTGCTTTAACCACTGCGCCATCTAGTTGCACCCCCAAATTTTCAACTCAAAACTTTAAATAAAAATGTTTATTATTTTAAAAAATGTTTAAATGATCCCTTAGGGAAACCTCTTTTTGATATTATTTTTTTCATGATAAACAAGGATGTGAATGACAAAAGAGAAAGTTATGAAGTCATACACCAAATACTGGACCCAGGATACATTCAGATGGGTCATGTCCATTTTCATTGTTTCTATGAATAAAACTAACAAAGGAAATCAAATTGTAAGGAAATGATGGGAAAAGTAGAAGATGAAACTCCCTTGGGGACATGAAGCTGGGTGGAAAGGAGACAATTTTGTCTAAATGCTTATGAGCAACAGTCTCTCTCCAAAAGCAGACTTTTAACTTGCCAAGAGATGCTCAGAGCTAAACTAGGACAGTTTGTCCTACAACACTCCTCATGTTGGTTCCAGCTACCTTCAAAGACCAAAGACTTTTGAAAATTGTGAGGGCATCATGCAATCCTCCCCGCCACATCATGACCACTGAAGCCAAACATTTATATACTCATAAACACCTTGGATCCTATGGAAGCAAACACTTTATTCATTTTGGGGGAAGTTCAATAGATATAAGAGAGAAGAATCATTATTATCATAATGTATATAAGTGCTTTAAGTTTTGTAAAACAATTTATAAACATTATTTTATTCTCACAATAACCCTAAATGGTCTAAAAACCATTATTATATCATTTTACAATGGTGAAACTGAAATAAGTAGATTGAGTGACTTGCCTAGGGTTATACTGCAACTAATATGTATCTGAGGCTGTCTGGATTTGAACTCAGGACTTCCTGACTCTAGACCAACACTCTACCTACTACGCCACCTAATTCCCTCAATAAGAAAACAACTTGAGGAACATTTTCATGTTTATTCTTAGATGAGCATTTTATAGTTCTAAGCATACAAGCCATAACGCACAAACATACCTGAACCTTAGAATGAATACATCCTCTGTCCACTTTGCAGGTAGTTTAAGGCTGAATCTTAACAGCTAAGACAGACAACCCTGGTTGTGAAGTTGGAAATGATTCTTCACTGAGAGAAAACCTCAGTGTTATTTATAGAATGGAGGGCAGCAGGGTGTAGTAGACAGAGAGCTGACATTTAAGCCAGGAAGAATTGAGTTCAGATCTTACCTTTGTCATACAATGATTGTATCCAACAAAATAATATTTGTAAAGCACTCCGCAGAGGACCTTGCACATAGTAGACTCTATATAAATGCTTATTCCTTTCCTCTTTCCCTTCCTTGTGTAACCCTGGGCAAGTCATTTAACATTTAAGTGACCACGGCAACTCTCTAAGAATTGAAGTCACAGAGAAGGTGCTGCCTGCATTGGTAGAGAAACTTCTATCATCTGAAAGTTCTCTATACCCACAAAATCACAAGATATAAGTTCTATCCCATTTTTTTTTTGCAGGGCAATGAGGGTTAAGTGACTTGCCCAGGGTCACACAGCTAGTTACGTGTCAAGTGTCTGAGGCCGGATTTGAACTCAGGGAGTCCTGAATCCAGGGCCTGTGCTTTATCCACTGTGCCACCTAGCTGCCCCAGTTCTATCCCATTTGGAACTGTTAGGTGCCACCAGGGATTTTTTTTTTTTTGGCATGTCATCTTTCAAGTTGAGCTTCATAGCATTATTTGGGATGTTCCTAATAAGATCAGTGGCATAATCAGCTTAATTCCACATAGTATGTGCTTATCCAGTTGGTGTCCATTGAAGCTGTATTCTTGGTTTCTATGTCCCCTATTATGTGGCATACTCCTTATCTGAGGGGGTAAACAAGACGCTCAATTGTAAGTTACAAGATGGAGTGGTTCAGTGACCCAGGGGTAGCATCGAACTAGGAGGGAGCCACTTCACTTCTCAGGCTTGGTTACAGCTGTTCACATCCTCAAAAAATACAGTAACCCCTTAGTTATGACTAGGAAATAAGGCTTTAAAAAAACCCACTAAAATGGGTCTCCAAAATTCCATAAAGAAGAGGCACCATCTTGACACAATGTCAAGAGCCGTGGATTTGGTATCAGAGAATCTGGGTTGAAACGTTGGCTATGCTGCTTTTGTGGAGAGACAGTGTGCTAGGGTTCTGGACCTGGAATCAGGAAAGCCCAGATTCAATTTTCTACTCACCCACTTATAACTTTGTGGCTGTGGTGAGTGTAACTTGTGTGCTTGAGTTTCTAAATATCCAAAAAGAAGAGACTACACTTGATGGCTTCTAATGGCCCTGGAGGCAGATAAGTGGCTCAATGGATGGAGCACTGGGCCTGAAGTCAGGAAGAACTGAGTTCAAATCCATCCTCAGAAACTTACTAGTTTATGTGACCCTGGGAAAGTCACTTAATTTCTGTTTGTCATAATCCACTGGAGAAGGAAATGGCAAGCCACTCCATTTTCTTTGCCAAGAAAATATCATGGATAGTATGGGAGTAGTATGGTCCATGGGGTCATGAAGAGTCAGACACAACTGAATAACAATGTCCTTTTGACCTCTAAAACTCTGATCCTCTGATCTATGACCTATTTGTAGGGCCTTAATGTCCTCACTCAGAGACAATTTGCTCTTATTTTATACATAGTTCTAACAAGTATATAAATAATAAGTAGAATAAAAAGTAGAATAAATCTGCAACAGATTAGGAACAACAAATTAGAAAGGAGAGGGGTTGGCAACAAGAGACAAAGGAGAAAAATCATAAAAGCAGGCACAAAACCCCAAAAAAGTATAGCAATCTGAGAGATGTTTCATGTAGGGGCATATGTTGTTTTGTGGTGTTTTTTTATGGGGCAATGAGGGTTAAGTGACTTTCCTAGGGTCACACAACTAGTAAGTGTCAAGTGTCAGGCTGGATTTGAACTCAGGTCCTCTTGAATCCAGGGCCGGTGCTTTCTCCACTGAGCCACCTAGCTGCCCCCAGGGCATATGCCTTTATAAGTCCTGGGTAGATCAGTACACATTACAGATGCTAGATTAATGATTCAATTCCATTCAATTGCACAAAAATGTATTACTATATCTTAAATGCTGTGTTAGGTTCTGGAGGACACATGACATTGAGATTAGATATGGTCCCTGCCCTCATTGATCTTATAATCTTGTAAGAGGGATAGGAGTAAGGAATGTAAGGAGAACTATGATTTAGTTGGTATAGGGGATTCTACACTCTCTATACTAATGCTGGTAGGCATTTTCTTTATGATTTATATAGTTTTAGTTACCTTTTAACTGAGAGGTTAAATGACTCCTCCAAGGTCATACAGCCAATGTGTGTGAGAGGCAGGACTCAAAGCCAAGTTTTCCTGGTTTTGATGTTGGCTCTTTAACCACTATTCAGTGCTGCCTCTTTTGTACAAGGATGACACTACTGAAAAAATTATAACAGACAATATTATATAATGAGTACATCAGAGAGTTTATAAAACAAAGTAGCATGTCAGGTCCATGGGGAAAGTTTATTAATGACCAAGTTTATTAGGGAAAGTTTCATGGAAGAAGTAATATTTGAGTTGGACTTTAAAGGGGAAAGTAAGAATTCAACAGATAAAAGGGGAAAGGGAGGACATTCCAGATAAAAGGAAGGGTAGTTTGGTTTAAGATTATAGTGGGCAGGAGCAGCTAGGTGGCACAGTGGATAGAGCACTGACCCTGGATTCAGGAGGACCTGAGTTCAAATCCAACCTCAGACCCTTGACACTTGCTAGCTGTGTGACCCTGGGCAAATCACTTAACCCCAATTGCCTCACCAAAAAAAAAAAAAAAAAGATTATAGTGGACAAAGGCTAATAACATCATAGAGGCTAGAAATATGAATGTTGTCAGATTGTGAAAGGGCTTGAATGCTGGACAAAGCAGTTTGAATTGCACTTGGTAGACAGTATGGGACCACTAGAAGATTTCTGTGCACGAAGGTGATATGTGAAGATTATGTAAATGGAAGATCATTGTGGAAGCAGGATGTAGAATGGGGGAAAGAATGGAAGTTGGAAAACCTGTTAGGAGGTTATGGAAGTAATCCTGATAAAGGGTGGTGGGAATCAGAATAGAGAGAAGGGTCCAGATACAAGTGATATTGTGTAGGTTGAATTGATAGGACTTTATAACCAATAGACTATGAGAGATGAGGGACCAGTATGTTGTATCATTGATGTTATTGATGATGTCCCTAAATCATCCCCACAAAAATGAAATTAACTTTATCTCCTTTGGGTAATGTTTATGTGGGATGTCTATACTCACTATGTAGTGCTGTGCACTTTTCACATGGGTGTATGCATATCCACTTACTCACGCTCTCCAACCTGTTCTCTTAATGGCAGGTCTGAGTTTCCAAAGAAGGACCACCACATGTTGATACTCAATTTCTCTCAGAGTTCTGGGGGTAACTCTGTTAAGAGGAATGCTGTCCTCCCGTTTAATTTTGTGCCTGGCACACAGTAAATACAAGAAAAACTAAAGCGGGAATACTCACAAACGGGGCCATCAGGAAAGGTATCACAGAGGAGGCAATGATTAAGGTGAACCTTGGAAGAAGATGAGAAGAAAAACAAAGTGGAGGTGAGGAGAGAGTACATTCCAGACATGGGGGATGGCTTGTACAGATTTGTTAGGGGGAGTCAGGAGATGGAGTGTTGAGTTCAGGGAATGGCTAGTAGTCCAGTTAGGAGGGGTAGAAGATTAACTAAGGCTAGAAGAGGAGTAGGTGGGAGCCAAATTGTGGAACTCCTTAAATCTAAGATAAGGAGTCAAATGGCTTAAAGAGAGAAGCTAGGTCACCCTAGGAATGCCATGTATCAAGTATAGTCACCAATCCATATGTGAGAGTGGCAGGACTATTTATTTATTCTGGTTTGAATTCCAGATATTAAGGAATGTTCAACATTAAACACTTCAAAAATCCATTATTAAAATGAATGAGAGAGTGCAGAAATCCGCCGAGATGTAGGTATTGGTTTCAGTGCAATTTTTTTTGAAAGAATGATTAAAAACCCATAAAAATTGAGCCTTAATCCGAAATTATGACACCGTAGAGAGTAACCTCAGAGCTGTTGACTGAGGCCCTCTTCTGGTATTTAGTGTTAACTACAATTTTTAAGTCATAAACATGGGCTTGGTAAATTTTTTTTAATGGATTATTAGCTCTCTCCAGCTGAGTAATTTACATTGTTCATTAGCAGAGAATAATTCAGTATGACTCCTTTTCATAGGTGTGTTGGGAAAATCATTTAAAAGTGTTAGGTAATTTGTTAACTACCTGAATAAGCAATGTAACTGACCCCTTCAAAGGGTTTTAGTTATTATAGAATTAACTAAATCGCCTTGATCCAGAAAGATCTTAATAGAGTCAGAAGGGGAAATCATCAGAATTATATTGAACATTTAAGTGCTTTAGGGAAAAGTGGTTTTGAAGGCAAAAAGTCTATAATTAATATTTATTAATTGTCTCCTACCAAAGCATATCAGCAACTGGTCTGCAACTTAGTCTTGGATAGTTGTATTGAGAAGCTCGGTGGGGTCAGAAGCAGGACTTTTTCTCAGATCATCTTGACTCCCAGGCTAGCCTTCCAGAACCAAGGGCAATTGGGGTTAAGTGACTTGCCCAGGGTCACACAGCTAGTAAGTGTCTAGTGTCTGAGGCCGGATTTGAACACAGGTACTCCTGAATCCAGGGCTGGTGCTCTATCTACTGCGCCACCTAGCTGCCCCCGGACTTCCAGATTCTTAAAGGCTCAATTAAAGTGTTATTTTCTAAAAGGATCCTTGCTCATCCCTCTCCCATCCCATTCCCTTCTCAGAATAACTTTATGGGGCAGTGAGGGTTAAGTGACTTGCCCAGGGTCACACAGCTAGTAAGTGTTAAGTGTCTGAGGCTGGATTTGAACTCAGGTCCTCCTGAATCCAGGGCTGGTGCTCTATCCACTGTGCCACCTAGCTGCCCCCGCAAGACACTGACTACTATTCTATCTGACATACCACTGAGAAAATTACAGGTCTGGGCAAAAAGGGTCCAGTATGTGTGTGTGAGAGACAGAGACAGAGAGAGAGAGAGAGAGAGAGAGAGAGAGAGAGAGAGAGAGAGAGAGAGAGAGATGTGTCTGTCATGGTTAATTACAAAGGAAATAGAAGACTCAGTACCAGCCCCTGGTTATTATTATTAATTATTAAATTAAAACCAAATAATGTAAATAGAAAAAAAATAGTAATGTGATTCTATATATCAGCATAATTATGGTTATGAGGACCATATAAAAACTGCTATGTAGTCTAATATTTGTTTATTAATATTTAATTATTTATACAATTTTAATTATATATTAATATTAAACTATACACCAAACAATTTTTAGATGGAGGTTGGTATAGCTACATGTATAAGTATGCTATTATGCATGTATATTTAATTATTACATACATATTGCATATATGTATATTTATGTGAATAGACATACTTTTCTCCTTACATTATTTGGTTTTAATAAAATAATCATAATAACCAGGGGTTATTATATGCACACATATCTATCTAATTTAAAAACTTATATAAAAATACTCAATATATTTATATACACATACCCCCAACTTATTCATACAAAATAATTAAATATGAATAAATGTTTTAAATGGTGACTAATAATTAATATGATTAATATATTATACCTGCATACCAAGTTTCTTTCAGTTAATGTGTGTGTGTCTTTCTCTTTCCTCACAATCAGCTCTAAGCTTCATGGTATAATGAAAAGAATGAATGAACCCCTTGAGTTCAACTAATGTTACTTACAACTGATGGTTCTTCTACTAGTTGTGTGACCTTGGGCAAGTCACTTAACTTCTCTGATCCTCAGTTTCATCCTCTATAAAATGAGGGATTGGATTAAATGATCTTTAAATCTCTTCAAGATCTAACTCTAAGAATTTCCTGCTCCTCTCTCCTTTTCTCTCTCTTCATTTCTGTTTTTTTTTAATTCCCCTCCTTTCCATGTCCTGACTCATAGATTTTTGCTAAATCTACCCAACTCTGACTCTTTCTTCTCTCTCTAGTCAGAGAATCTTCAGCAATCCAGTGAGCCCAGTCCTCTGCTTAAATAATTCCTGTAAGTGCCTTTTAAATTCTACAACAGATTTAACAGTATTGATATGAGAAGAAGGATGTGGTTGTCAAGGATCAAGAGTGGAACTTCTTCCCTAGAATGAACAGAACATGATGTCCCTTGGCATTGACTTTTCTGACATCTCAGGGACCTCTGTGAACCTCAAAATGTTTTAAAATGATTCCATGGGGGGTCTTGATAACATCATGAAAAATCTGCCCTGTTTGGAGAACAACTGGACCCGAACATGGCTGTCAGGTTTTATAGCTAAGCGTCTTTATCTCTGTGTTATTCCTATTAGTTTTCATGGATACCAGAAAAATGAGGCCCAAGAAGATAGGTCAGTGATTCTGACTTGAACCAGATGGAGAGGAGCAGATCTGGCTTTCTCCAGATAGAGTCCTCAGATCTCCATAATGTGAATTGGATTATGTGAGCAGAAGCAACAGTTTATGTTAGTAGGTGGTAGATAAGCAATCTTTAAGGAAAGAACAGGTCCAAAAACCGGAGTTCTTTTAAAGCTACCAACCAGTATCTTGAAGTGTCCCAGCAACAAAATGGGGGAATTGCTGTAAATAAAGAATGCTGAACCATGGGGCTGTTACTGTAGATCACTGTTTCTCATCCCATCGTGCATTTGTGTGTCATAAAAATATACCTGATGGGGCAGCTAGGTGGTGCAGTGGATAGAGCACCGGCCCTGGAGTCAAGAGTACCTGAGTTCAAATTTGACCTCAGACAGTTGACACTTACTAGTTGTGTGACCCTGGGCAAGTCACTTAACCCCAATTGCCTCACTAAAAAAAAATAAAAAAAACAAGTATACCCGATGTATCATCATATCTTGCATTTCCTCATTCCTTTGACAATTTGATCAAAGGGGAGAGGGTGGAAGTGGAGGCAGGAGGAAATGGGTATGTGTGGGGGTGGGGAGGCAAGAGAATAGGAGTGTGATGAGGGTCACAACAATGAATGAAGGCCTGACTGGTAGATGAACATGATGGAAAAGAAAATTATTGCTCCCTCTTTCTGTGCCTCCTCAATTCCCACCGCAGCATATTCATAGATGTTTTAGGAGAAGCTGTTCTAAGGAACAGAGGTAGGACATCTCCCTGAGCTTAGTTCTAACTATGAAGGAGCTCACTGAAACACAGAGACACATGTGCAGACAGAAAGTTTTCATTTTTAAAAATAGAATACCAACAACAAAAGGCTCTAAGCTGGAATTTCTCATTTCCCCCAGCGCTCAAATTCCTGACCTAAAGCATTCAATTAAATTTTTGTTTTGCTATAACTCCCACTCCTCTGATCAGCCCTGTGCCCCAGGGTGGCATCATAAAAGTATATGCACATCTCTTTCTTCTTTGGTTTCAACAGTGTATAATAGTGTGAACAGGTTTTAGATAGAATAATGGTGCAGAGGGTGAACCTGGTGATTCTTTATCCCATGATCCAGGATAAGAAATATGTTGTAGCTCTCCCTTGTGAGACCTATGAGTTTAAGGGTGAACACCTAGATAACAGCCAACCTAGGAAGGATGAATGGTGTTAGAGAGGCTATGAGTATGGCCAAGGGCTATCCAAGAGAAGCACACGGGACTCCAGGTTCTCTTAGATAATGATATTATAGGGGCAGCTAGGTGGAGCAGTGGATAGAGCACTGGCCCTGGAGTCAGGAGTACCTGAGTTCAAATCCGGCCTCAGACCCTTGACACTTACTAGCTGAGTGACCCTGAGCAAGTCACTTAACCCCAATTGCCTCACCAAAAAAAAAAAAAAAAGAAAGAAAGAAAGAAAGGAAAGAAAGAAAGAAAAAGAAAAAAAGAAAATGATATTATAACAAAGGTTATGACTGAGCAACTCTTATCAGAACAGGGTGAGTGCTAGAGAAAGAAACAAGAGAAGAAACAAAGAGGGTTAAGAAATCGAACCTATCAAAAGAAGACATTTGAGCATAGATATCAGAAAGAGTAAGTCATCAGAATTAAAATAAAAAGGACATTTGTTCATTTTATATCTTCATTATTTTTACCCATCTCCTCCCAAAACTAAAGGGACAAAGCTGCCTAGCATGAGGATAAGATAGTCTGAATGGCCAAAGAAGATCCAAAGAAACACAACTATGAATGGGATGATGGCATCAACTGGAAATGAATGTGATGTACAAAGCACCATCAGATATCAATAAACAATATGAACAGTTGTTCTGACTAGATTACATATACAATTCTGAGTCAACAAGTGATAAACAGCTTCTAATGCCCTTATGATCCCATCAGAAAAAGCCCATGGCAATCCCAACGGTGCATTTGTTGTGCAATAAGCTAAGATAATCTAGCAAATGTTGTAAAATAAGACAATATTCATTATTCAGAATCCACAAAGGCAACTAATCCCCAAATTATTGTTTAAAAATACTTAAAGCTCAACTTCGGAATATATTTAGGATAAAGTAATAAACTGATTATAAAGAGGAAACTGGGACATTTTCATTGGAGCATAAATGTATTATTTCAACAATAATAACAACCCTATGAGTTATCAATTACTTAAGCAACAAGCATTTATTAAGGGCAGAAACTGTGAGTACAAAGCCAAAAATTTAAAGTGCCTGTCCTTGTCTTTTACATTCTACTGGAGGAAACAGCATGTACACACATAAGCATATACTAAATATATACAAAATTAATACGAAGTATCTTGGTGAGGGATGGGGGCACAGAAGGCACTAGCAAACAGGGGAGACCAAGATGGATCTCACACAGAAGAAGGTGGCATTTGGGCTGAGCTTTGAAGAAAGCCAAAGATTCTATGTAGTATGTGATATTATTTCCATTTTATTGATAGGGCTCAGATAAATAAATGAACAAACAAACAAACAAAAGCATGTATTAATGACCTACTATGTGCCAAGCAGCACTATGTAGGTTCTAAATAGGGGCGGGGGGTTACAAATACACAAGTGAGACAGTCCTTCTCCCCTAAGAAGCTTAATTCCTTTTTAAAAATTTTATTTTGTTATTTTCCAGTTACATATTACATATAAGGATACTTTTCAACATTTGTTTTCACTGGATTTTTAATTCCAATTTTTTCTTTTCTCCCCCCCTCCTTTCCCTCCCACCTCCCCAAGACAGAAAGCAGGCTGGTATAGGTTGTATATGTACAATCACATCAAACATATTTCTACATTAGTCATCTTGTGAAAGAAGAATCAGAACACAAAGGAAAAACCTCAAACAAGAAGGAAAAAAAACCAGTCCCAAAGTAGAAACAGTACGATTCCATCGGCATTCATAATTCACAATTCTTTTTTCTGGATGTTGAGAAAATTTTCTATCATGAGTTCTTTGAAACTGTTTTGGATTGTTGCACTGCTGAGAAGAGCCAAGTCTATTCCCACTGCTCATCACACAATGTTGTTGTTACTGTGTACAATGTTCTCCTGGTTCTGCTCCTCTCAGTCAGCATCAGTTCATGTAAGTCCTTCCAGGTTTCTCTGAACTCCTTCTGCTTGTCATTTCTTACAGCACAATAGTATTACATTACATTCATATACCACAACTTGTTTAGCCATTCCCCTATTGATGGACATTCCCTCGATTTCCAATTCTTTGCCACCACAAAGAGAGATGCTATAAATATTTTTGTACATGCGGGTCCTTTTCCCTTTTCTATGGTCTCTTTGGGATATAGACCTAGCAGTGTTACCACTGGGTCAAAGGGTATGAACAGTCCTATAGTCCTTTGGGCATAGAAGAAGCTTAATTCTTAAAGAGGGAGGTAACACATATAGAGAAGTGGTGGTCAAGAAGTGTCACAGTAGTGGTAAGTAAAGTTGTAGAACAGCCAAGTGAGTTGCCACATACTGAAACTGTGGTAATTGTTTGATTACTATTCCCTGAGTAAGAGGTGGAAAGGAGGCAGGTAAGGGCAAATCAGATCAATCAATCATCAATCAGTGAACATGATAGCAAGATGCACAAAGTGAATGGTGTGAAGTATGATCTGGGCATTGGGGCTGACTATATTTTAATGGGTTATATCTAGTGATATAAACACACACACACACACACACACACACACACATACAGAGTTATCCCTTCCACATTGTGACTTTCCCCACTGTGGCTTTGATATATCACAGGTTGGCATAAGAAATTAAAGGGGATTTTGGGGGAGTTTTGTAGAAGTTGCAAATGACACATGAGCAGATGACAGGAAAAGTTTAGGAACTCAGAAATGCAATATATATATATATACATACATATATATATATAATTGTATAATATCAACCCAAATTTTACTATTAGGTATCATAAATACCCCATAAAAGAAAAAGAAAAATTCAGACTTCTCTGGTACAAAGGGAGGACCAAAAACACTAATGCAGATTTTAAAGATTGCAGGGTGCCACACTTCTAGTCTCTGTGATATGGAAGGCATAACTGTATACACACACATATGCACATAAATATACATATATACATATACACACACATATATAGTTGGCACTCACTCACCAATCAAGATAGTGTGCTATAGACCACTCTTACTGGCTTTCCAGAATGAATGGCTTGCTAGATTTTTGGTGTGAGCATTTATGCCTCAGAATTGTCAATCATTCTAAGTCAGGGCTTGATTTATTGTTGATTATCTAGAATGAAGAAAGTGTCAATACTATAGATGAAACTAAAAGTGTGTGTGCACACATCCCCCTCCTCCCAGCCCAGTTGTTAAACATTTACCAGCACAGCCCTGTATTGCTCTATAAACATTACTTGAGCTCAGCAGAACCACAGTGGAAATTTCAGGGAATAAAGGCATGACCAGACTAGGGGCCTAGTGACTGTAGGCTAACAACAACAATAATAATATTAATAATAATAATAACTGGCATGCATAAAGCTCTTTAAGGTTTGCAAAGTGCTTTATATCCATTATCTCATTTGAGCTTCCCAACACCCCTAGTTCAACCCCTGGGTGGAGTTACAAGACTGCGTGGTTTAACTTGCTGGAGGGAAAGAGTGATGCTATTAAGCAACCTGCTTATAGTCACAAAGCTAATAAATAAGTAGAGTCAGGGGCTCAAACCCAGGTTTTCAGGTCAAGCATTTTTCTTTGCCATACCAGGGTACACCTGCCTGCCACAGACCTTGATGCAACCACTAGGGTATTTGATATAAGCAAGAAAGTGGCTATTCTTTGGTAAGTTATGCACTTTATTCAACGATTCACAATAGAAACAACTGTGAAAACATGACCATCGCAGCTCAGAGAGAACCTTACTGCTTGCAGAAATCCCACGGGTAAGCTACTTGTCATATATTGTGTGAGGTGGAAAACATGAATGCACAAATGTGGTCAGGAGATGCACAGATAATCAGACAGCTGAAGACTCCAAATCAGGCAACGACTCCCTCTTTGGCCCTTACCAGACAGTCTGAAAGGGCAATCTGTTCCCCGATGTCCTGAAGTAGAAACTGTGGCTCATCAAGCCGAGTGGAAAGGCATGCCTTGAACTAAGTTTGGAAGCTCAAAAGGGCAGCTGGGCAGCCAGTAGATGAGTGAAGCAATAGTGGCCTGGTCTGCCAAATTCAGCAACTCTCTGCCCTTTGATCCTGCTTTGCAAATATCTTCCTTGCCGTTGTAATTGGTGGCTGGAATAAGCTCTCTGCTGAGCAGAAAAGTTTTCTTTATCTTCCTAAGGAAGCTTGTCGATATCTGGAAGTCTTGGTTCATTACTCAATACTGATAAGTCCAGACTGTATCAGTAAACTGAAACTATCAGAACATTTCAATCAATTTAGTTCAAATAAATTCAACTCAACTCAACTGAGGCTGAAATGAATCCTTTCTTCACTTCTGTGATCTCCTCCACCCTTGTTTTCACATAAAGAGGTGACTCTTTTCTATGCCAGAGCTAACACAGGCACAAATGACCCCATTCCTTCCCAATGTTCTCCAGCAGATTGCCCCATCTATTATCCCTACTCTTTCTCTAGTCTTCAATCTTTCCCTGGCTGCACCTCCACTGCTTACAAATGTGCTCATATCTTCCATATCCTTAAAAAAACCTTCAATTGATCTGTTTATCCTTTAGTATATCTTCCTTACTTTCATGGTCTGAAACTCCTCTCCCCTCAAGTTACCAATGATCTCTAAATCGCCAAGCTTGTCTAAATAGCCTTTTCTAAATCCTCATCCTTCTTGACTTCTCTATGAAGCTTTGGCACCATTATCATCTTCTCCTTGATACTCACTTATCTCTAGGGTTTTGTTACACTGCTCTCTCCTACTTCTCCTCCCACCTGTCCAATGCCTTCTCTGTCTTCTTTGCTGGATCTTCATACAGATTGTTCTACTAATTTTGGATGTCTCTTCCTCGAGGTTCTGTCCTGGATCTTCTTTTTTTCTCTTTTATTTCACTTGATGATCTCATTGCCCCTCTGTGAATGAAATGATCATCTTTATGCAAATGATTCTTAGATCTATTTCATCTAGCCCCAGTGCCTCTCCTGATCTCTGATCTCATATCTCCAATCGTCTATTGGACATCTCAAAATGTATGTCATAAAAATATTTTTTTTAATTTTTGGAAAGAATTTTCAAGCCTAAATTTTATTCTACTCAGTCAAATGTTTATTTATTTTATTTTATTTTAATAATAAACATTTTTGGGGCAGCTAGGTGGCACAGTGGAGAAAGCACTAGCCCTGGATTCGGGAGGACCTGAGTTCAAATCTGGACTCAGTCACTTGACACTTACTAGCTGTGTGATCTTGGGCAAGTCAACTTAACTGTCATTGCCCTGCCAAAAAACTTTTTTTAAAAAACACATTTTTATTTATTGTTTGGGGTTCCAATTTTTATCTCTCTTTCCCTCCCTCCCTCCCTTTGCCCTCCTCTGAGGTGTCAAACAATCAAATATGGGTTATATATGTATGATTATGTAAGACATTACCATATTTGTCATTTTGTACAAGAAAACTTGATTAAAAGAAAAAAATGAAAGAAAGTGAAAAATAGCATGCTTCAGTCTTCCATCAATATCAGTTCTTTCTTTGGAGGTAGATAGTATGTTTCATCAATAGTCCTTTGGGATTGTCTTGGATTGGTTTGTTGAGACTAGTCAAGTCTTTTATAGTTCTCCATCAAACAATATTGTTGTCTTTGTGTACAATGTTCTCTTGGTTCTGCTCTCTTCACAAGACATGATTTCATGCATGTCTTTCCAGGCCTTTCTGAAGTCATCCTACTTGTCATTACTTATAGCACAATAATATTCCATCACCATCATATACCACAGCTTGTTTAGCCATTCTCCAATTGATGGACATTCCTTTAATTTTCAATTCTTAGCTACCACAAAAAAGAGCTGTTATAAATATTTTTGTACAAATAGGTCAAATGTTTATTTTTTTAAAGCAAAAGACAATCAACATAATGTTATTTTATATTTTCTACATCTCACTCAGTTGTATTGGTTGTGAAGATAGCTAATGTAAACTATTGCCTGCAAAGGCCCATATGTTCCTGTCTCACATTTTCATCAAGGATACAGTGGGTGAGTGTACAGACCATTTTTTAAAAAATAATAAACATTTTTATTTAAAATTTTGAGTTCAAAACTTTATCTCTTTCCCTCCTTCTCTTCCCCTTTCCCTGGGGCAGTAAGCAATTAGATATAGGTTAAACATGTTCAATTGTGTAAAACATAACAATATTAGTCATTTTGTAGAAGAAAACTTGAATAAGAAAAAAATTAAAGAAAGTGAAAAATAACATGATTCAGCCTGTGTTCAATTAATATCAGGTCTTTCTTTGGAGGTGGATAGTATGCTTTATCATTAGTCCTATGGGATTGTCTTGGATCATTGTATTTCTGAGAATAGTTAAGCCATTCACAGTTCTTCATCAAACAATTTTGCTCTCTGTGCCCAACATTCTCCTGGTTCTGCTCACTTCAGTATACATTCATTCATACAAGTCTTTCCAGGCCTTTCTGAAATCATCCTGCTTGTCATTTCTTATAGCACAATAATATTCCATCACCACCATATATCAAAGTTTATTCAGCCATTCCCCAATTGATGGGCATTCCTTTGATTTCCAATTCTTAACCACCACAAAAAGAGCTGCTCTAAATATTTTTGTACAAATAGGTCTTTTTCTCTTTTGGGGAATGGTTTAGACCATTCTTGAAAAAATTTTGTAAGAGATGAGTCTTAAAGATTAAAGATGGGTCAATAGTTTCTGATATCTTTTCAGTTACTATTTTTTGGTAGAAGTATGATTTTTCCATTTTTTTACTATTGTTTACTAAAATATCTTTATTTTAGCCACTGAACACATTTAAAACTGTGTCGCCTCCAGCAAAGATTTCTTCTGGAAGCATTTCATTCAAGCTCAGCTGCTTGTTCTAAACCTAGTCTTCTCAGGTGCCAGTATGACTTCTTCATACTGGGTTAAAAAGTGATAGAATCTAAATGAAACTATTCTACTCTTTTGGGGGGATGAAAATAGATCAATATAGAACAGAAGCATTTTGCATCTGTTTGGTATCTTCTGGTTTCATTTATCCATATTGAGGGACGGTATGGCTAGCTGTGTTGTCACATCAAACTCTCTGATAGTTTGTTTTCTTGTAGTCTTCCATCTTTTCCTCTATAATATTTTGTAAATTAGTTTATAGTCTAAGCCCTTGGGTTGCCCTTGGCTTCCATGCATCTTTGCTTAGCAGAGATATTAGGTATTTGTTGACTGCAGAGGGTTTATAAGGTCTTTTCTTTTTCTTCAATTTGGTAATAGTTTTGCATTCATTAAACTGTTCAAATAGATGTTAGAACAAATGTCTTTACTTTTGTCCAATGTCCTGTGATTGGATTTTCTTTGGGGAGAGTTGATAGTTTGTTTTTAACAAATTTTGTTGGGGATGCTATATTGCATAGTATTTTCTTTTCGTTTGGTATCTACTTTGCCCTTGGCTCTGACCATCCAGAGTCTGGCTCCATATAGCCAACTGATTCTGAAATGACTTCCTATCATGTCCCTATGTTAGCACTGAATCCATTTCATGTTTAATAGTCACACTCACTTTGCGTTCAACATATTCAGCATCTTAGACTCTTTTTTTTTGTTTTTTGTTTTTGCGGGGCAACAGGGGTTAAGTGACTTGCCCAGGGTCACACAGCTAGTAAGTGTCAAGTGTCTGAGGTCGGACCTGAACTCAGGTCTTCCTGAATACAGGGCCGGTGCTTTATCCACTGCGCCACCTAGCTGCCCCATCTTAGACTCTTTTTGAAAATGTTCATGATGCACAGGTGAATCTGTGAAGTCTGCAATTCTCAGACACTTGATACTTACTAGCTGTGTGACCCTGGGCAAGTCACTTAACCCTCATTGCCCTGCAAAAATTAAAAAAGAAAAAGAAAAAAAGGCCTTTAAAAAAAGCGGGGAGGGGCAGCTAGGTGGTGCAGTGGATAAAGCACTGGCCTTGGATTCAGGAGGACCTGAGTTCAAATCCAGCCTCAGACACTTGACACTTAACTAGCTGTGTGACCCTGGGCAGGTCACTTAACCCTAATTGCCCTGCAAAAAACAAACAAAAGAAAAGTGGGGAAAAGGGGAGCAGCTAGGTTGCACAGTGGATAAAGCACCAGCCCTGGATTCTGGAAGACCTGAGTTCAAATCCGGCCTCAGACACTTGACACTTACTAGCTGTGTGACTCTGGGCAAGCCACCCCCACCTCCCAAAAAAGTAAAGAAAGGCCTTTCCAGATTCCTACCCAGCTATATCCTCCCTACTTCCCCCTCTTTGAGATTTGTAAGCTCCTTGAGTGCAGAAACTGTCTTTTGCCTTTTATTGGATCCCCAGTGCTTAGCACAGTATCTAGTACGCAATTGGTGCTTAATAACTGTTTGTAGACTAACTATATCTGTTACCTCCTCTCTTAGGATGTAAGCTCTTATAAGAAAGTGATTCTTTTATTTTTCTCTTTGTATCTCAACTGCCTAGCACATTGAAGCTTCTTAATAAATGCTTATTATTTGATTTATTCAATACCTTCTATGTCCTAGCTATATCTACAAAGTTATATAGATATGCAAGATATACAAAGTAATTGGTTGGATGAAATACATACTAATAACTGGAAGAATCAGGACAGACCTCATTTAGGAAGCTCATAAGTCACATGGATTGGGTCATGGCAGTGGTATGCTGATAAATGTTTAACAACTGGCTCTCTAGGGGAAAAAATGTTGTACAACATCTTTTTAGTTTAATCTTCATTATAACATTTTCTCCATCACTTTCTGGGTCTAAACAATAAAAAAAAAATAAATAAAACACTGATTCATAGTGTTTGCCAATTTCTGAGGTGTGAATGCACATCCTGAAATTTTAATGGGCTCTCCCAAACCAATACAAATTGACTTCAGCATAACAAGAGTACTGAAAGGAGTTAGTGAATTCAAGGCATAAAGATGAGATGAGGAGGGAGTTCATTCTAGGAGTAAGGTATATGGACAAATGTGGACATTTTATTTGTAGAAAGGAGGAGAAAAGGACACTTGCGTGAGCAACACAAATGAAAAACAACTTGATAAGAAACAAAGTCCCTCAGATATGAATGCTTGAGGAAGGACACAGATTGGTTGAGAGTACCTGAGTGAGAGCATTCTCCCCAAAGGCACAAGTACTCATGGAAAATGGGGAGGGAAACAAGGCATTGTTGTTTGCCACTTTATTTGCTTATGACTGTTTTCAGTCATAAGTTATAGCTGAAAAATTATACATTATTATCCACATTTTACAGATGATGAAACTGAGGCAGAGAGATTAAGAGACTTTCCCAGGGTCACACAGCTAAGAATTATCTGAGGGTGGATTTGAACTCAGGTATTCAAGGTTTCAGGTTTAGTGCTCCATCCACTGCACCATCCAGTTATTGGTCTGATCAGCCACAGTCAGACACACTATACATTGATTCTGCCATTGTGATGTCATTTTGGTCCTCTTTGAATATGAAGGATAACAAGAAGATTAGACCTGATAGAATTGTAGATCTAGGGTCTCTTAATACTTAGAGATAGGTTAGTACTCATGGGAAAAGGCCCTAAGGCATTAGAAGCCAGATGAGAAGTCAGATAAGAAGATCAAAAATCAGAAAAATGAGAAGACTACAGCCATCTGAAGAGAGAAGTTAACAGTAAAGGCATAAGCAGAACAGTGATTTCCCCTATTTCTTTCTTTTTTTTTTTTCTTTCTTTTTTTTTTTTTTTTAGTGAGGCAATTGGGGTTAAGTGACTTGCCCAGGGTCGCACAGCTAGTAAGTGTTAAATGTCTGAGGCTGGATTTGAACTCAGGTACTCCTGAATCCAGGGCCAGTGCTCTATCCACTGTGCCACCTAGCTACCCCTCCCCTATTTCTTAAAAGAATAAGAGAGGAAGAGAAACATGCCAAGAACAATGTCATCAGGTTGAGTGAACTGAGAAAACTGGCTGAAGCCAGTGTCTGAAGTTGCTGTTGGGAACTCATTGGAGGAATTCTGTAGCTGCAGGGAACAGATTGGAGAAAACTGAATCCTAGTATGGGAAGAGCTGGCTGGGTTTGTCTATGTGACTTTTTAGCACCATCTACAGCTTGAATGAGGGAAACTCCAAGAGCCCAGAGAGCAGATCTGGAGAGCTTTGCAATTCTCCAGCTTAAGGGAACTATTTATCACTTGAATCACTTAACACTGTGGGAGCACCCAGTTAAGGGAGCAGACCAGGAAATCAGCCTTTGAGTTGCCATTTCACTGAAAAGTGTAATGCTCTATTTTCTTCTCTTTTTTCTTGCCTTTTCCTCCCCTTGGAACATGGTTAATACATACATGTTTTGCATGACTATATATATTTGTAATAGATTTTGTTTTTCTTGCCTTCTTATTTGGTAGGGAAGGTAGTAGAAGGTGGGCAAGGTAGTAGAAGGAGGGAGAACATTTGTAGCTGGAAAAAAAAGAATTAGAAAGTATTTGTACTTAAATAAATAAATGGATAAATTGATAGATAAAGAAAGGTGGGGGAAAGGAGTGTAATGATGCTATTTACTAAAAGAACTTAACATTACTTCTATTTCCATTAGACCAAATGTGGCAATAAGAATATACGTTAATCAAAATGTCACAGAAGCCATCCACCATATAATAGATAACTAGAAGTAATTGAAAAAAATTCAGTCTTATGAATTTACTCTAAAATATGTTTCATTATCTAGGACACAGCAAAATAAATAAGCACTACATATACAACCTACATCAAATTGTTTGATGTCTCAAGGAGAGGGAAGGGAAGGAAGAGAGGAAGATAATTTAGAACATATAAAAACAAATGTTGGGGCAGCTAGGTGGCACAGTGGATAAAGTACCAGCCCTGGATTCAGGAGTACCTGAGTTCAAATCTGGCCTCAGACACTTGACACTTACTAGCTGTGTGACCCTGGGCAAGTCACTTAACCCCCATTGCCCTGCCAAAAAACAAAAACCAAAACCAAATGTTTAAATTGTTTCTACATATGACTTGAGAAAATAAAATATTAAAAACAAATAAATATATACATATATACATACATATACATATGAACTAAGGGAGAGGCAGCCTAGTATAGTGAGAAAAATATTGGATTTAGAATCAAAGATTTAGACTCCAATCTTGACTCTGCTATTGCATACTTGGGTGACTTAGGCAAGTCACTTAATATTTCTTGACCTCAGTTTCCTCTAGTGAAAAATGAAGGGGGGAAGTCAGGGTGGATGAGATGCTCTCTGTTTTTCCTTTCAGCTTTGTTTCTATGTTCTAGTCAGCTATAAATAGAATAGCATATTGAATGAAAATCCTAAGCCAGTTCCACCAGTAGCTGCTTCATGATGGTTTAGCTACACACAGATAAGGTCAGTGACCAGACAAGGCACCAGCCTCCCAAGTTTCAGTATGTACAAACCCCAGTGCTCCCATGCTAAGAGTGAGACAAGACCAGTTAGGGGAGTTCTTCATCTGCAGGTGATGACTAGTTCTTGGGAAGTATGAAGTGCAGCATCCTGTGATAATTGAATCCTTATATTCCTTTGCCTGCTCTAGGGAAAACTCAAATTGTATTTGTCATAGAACTCTAGAATTTAGTTCCATTCTAGGAAACTTTTGAGGTCTAGGAGGGTAGCAGGATTGCAGCTGCTCTGTGGGCATTTGTTTATCATTATTATGCTTTGTTTCCTTATTAGCTACTGACTACATGTTGATTCTATAATAAGAGTAAATGCTATATGCAACATTTCAGTGTGTGTCTGTTTGCATGAGCAGGCCCCTGATATCAAGGTCAGGTGACTAGTACTCATAGAACCATTCGAAATGAGGGCAATGTTGACAAATGTGTGGAGACTCAACTAAATTCTGACTGGATAGATCCAGCAATCCACTCACACATGGTTAGTCAGTAAGCATTTACTAAGGATTGAGGATAGAAAGAAAGGCAAAAGAAAGTTCCTGTTCTCAAGGAACTTACAGTCTAATAGGCTCACCCTCAGGGAGTAAACTGTGCCTCTCTATTGAGAGAGGCATAGTTGAGGGATAGAAGGTCATTGACTTTCTGGTAACCATAGATCTTGACTGAAGATTCTGCCCCAGTGGAATATGTGTAATCCATCCTGGTGAGCATGGGCCTCTCTGGTGAGTAGCTATTAACACCACCTAGTGGTTAAAAATGTAAATAATGATAGGGAATCAAGTACAGTACAACACAATCATTTTTTGCCTTTACCAGCTCAAGAGGAATCAGAATATAATCCCTATTGATCTATGCCCCGCCCCGCCGAATATTAGGAAAGAAAGGTAGTCTCACTGCAGAACTCAAACCCTGTGGGAAAAATTTAGGAGTTGGCATCATCTTGAGGTGGGGGTGATAGTATAAAATAAGCTATGGCTGGTCCTATTTGTCCAAGTGTATGATCTTCCTGAACAACCTATCAGAAGCAAGGTGTGGCAGATCTATCAACCAGTCTATAGACATTTATTAAGCTATGTGCCAGCACTGTCTAAGTTCTGGGGACCATTAATTCAGTTTTTTTGGCAGGGAACACAAAGAGTTACTGTAAAAGATGGAAGCTTATGGTAAATCGGTTGAGTCAGCACTCCCCATACCTTACCTCTTGATCCCAGCTTAAATCTCTGTTCTATAACTAACTAGTTTCCTACTCTTCTCTGATCTTGCATTTTGTCTCTTCAAAGAAGAGACAATTCTTGGCCTTTTTGGTTCACATTGGTTTGACTTTCCATTTGGACTCTCTTCCCAAGAGGGGATTGTCCTTTTCCTGCCATAGTGCTCAATAATCATTGCAAATTGTTAACCCTTCCCTGATGTTATCGAATTGAAAAAGTTTTGAATATCCATCCATCAACAGACCTTGTGACTACTGCCCAAGGACCAGATTTGCTATGTTGAAGGGGCTCATTGTTTTTTTTTTAAATAAAAGTATTATATTATTTTCCAGTTACATGTAGAGATAGTTTTCAACATTTGTTTTTATAAGATTTCCAATTTCAAATTTTTCTCCCTCCATCCCCTCTCTCCCCTCCTCCCCTAGACAGCAGGTAATCTGATGTAGGTTTTATATGTGTGTGTGTGTGTGTGTGTGTGTGTGTGTGTGTGTGTGTGTGTACACACACACATATATAACCTATATATATGATAACATCAAACATATTTCTGCATTAGTCATGTTATAAGAGAAGAATCGGAGCAAAAAGGAAAAACCTCAAAAAAGAAAAACAACAGCACCAAAAAACAAAAGAAATAGTATTGTTCAATCAGCATCCATATTCCACAGTTCTTTTTTTTTTCTGGATTTGGAGATCCCCTTCCATCATGAGTCCCCTGGAACTCTCCTGTACCATTGCATTGGTGCCAATCCAGCCTCAGACCCTCGACACTTACTAGCTGTGTGACCCTGGGTGAGTCACTTAACCCTCATTGTCCTGCCCCCCCCCCAAAAAAAAACAACACCTGTGATTGAGACCTGCATCAGTGGAGAAAGGGGCCACACTGATATTATTACTTTTATCATTATCCAATAAATCAATAAAAAATTATTGAATATTGATGGAATCACTATTCCAACTGTAATGATTGGAATGACGCCACCTACTGGAGACTTGCTGTGGGAAAGCTCCACCATGAGGAAAATGCCTCAGGGCATAGTGGCTTTTCCTTGGCGTCAGGAAATGATGTTTGCTCATGGGTGCTGTCTATCAAGGCTACCAGTCAATCAACTTGAGGAGCCTCCTATGGTCTGGGAGGAGACAGGAAGGAGGAAAGGGAGCCTGCGCAGAGAAGGCTGGGGCTTTTTGGCTTCCTGACTTGATGGTGGTGGCGGAGAGGACTTCACAGGAAATTTGAGGAAAGATAGGAATGCCAGGCTGTTAGAATTCTGTTCTTAATCTTTTTTCTTTCTATTTTCCAATAAACCCTTAAAAACCTAAACTCATTTTATCAGTGATTTTTAGTCAGTTTCCCCCAAACTGGGGGAACAGATTAGAATCCACATTTAGAATCTTAAATTACACACAACATTGTCCCATTAATTAAAAATAGAGCCAGTGAATACAGATAAAGTAATTATAGGATATTCTTTTGCCCAGAGATTCCATTCACATCACATAATTGGAAATGGCACCAAATGTTTTAGCTTGTTTACCAGTCAAGTAAGGGAAGGATGGGGATATGGGGTAGAATCCTAAAACATGAATGTAAGGGTGATGAACCAAAGATAAAGGAACAAGGGAAACAGTTGCAACAACTGCATCTTAAAAAAAGAAAGTTAGTCTTACCAGAGGACTGGACTGTATATAGGCTCTAACAGATGACTTTCATTGAAGGCAAAGTCATTGAGCTGTGATACCTAGATTAGAAATTATTTCATCTAGAGTCAAAAATTGCATTGAATGTTTAGAACTAAAGCATGTTTCACATCTCACTGCAAATAATGGACTAAGTAGCCAAGGATACCAAATCCCTTATGTTATTCTAACTTTGGTTGATCAGGTCTCTTCTGGCCCAACCTGTCTTACAGCAATTAGCCATCCAGATAAAACAGTTATTGTAGATTCATATCCTATAAACATTCGTGTTATCTCTGTTAATAATCTTAACTAAATAAATATATGGTAGCAAACTATGACCTGGAACTCAACTGAATTCCAACTGAGTATTAGCCTTTTTTCCCTATAGTCTAGGAAGCTGTTTGTCACAGAAAGACTTACCTATAGTGCAGAAACAGGCAAAGAGATAAATCATCCATGGGATGTAGACAAGGTTTCACACCAAGATAACTAATACCTAGATTATAAGGCACATCATAGAATCGGGAAAGCCATGTACCATCAGCATGAAGGACAAAATAATCTGATCTTTAATAACAGATAATTCATTTCAGCCCCTTTCTTCCATCAGCTTTCCGAAGGAAGAGATAGGTGAAAGGGGTGAAACCTGTAAAGAAGCAAATTTGGGTTGATAGAAGACAGAATTTCATTACAATTGTAATGTAACCCCTTTATAGGTGGTGCCGATCTTGCCAGCCTGGTTGAAGACACAACAGTTGTATTTCTCACTGTTTTTGAGCATCAGATTCTTCAGGTTGAGTGTCTACTTCTTATTCTAACTAGCCTCCTGAGGTATTGAGCTCTTGTTATCTTTCAGATGCATGATGTCTGAGGGTGTCCACTGGCTATGTACTTGAGCTGGACAGAGCTGTCCAAAAGCGTAACAGGCTATGTCAGGAGGGAGTGGTTTGTCCCTCAGTGGATGCCTTGAAGCAAAAGCCAGATGATCAATTGTCAGTTATCTAGAGCAGGGCTTCTTAAACTTTTTCCACTTGTGACTCCTTTTCCCCCAAGAAATTTTTACATGACCTCAGATATATATGTATGTAAAATAGGTGTACATAAGGGGCAGCTAGGTGGCGCAGTAGATAGAGCACCAGCCCTGGATTCAGGAGGACCTGAGTTCAAGTCTGACCTCAGACATTTAACACTTACTAGCTGTGTGACCTTGGGCAAGTCACTTAACCCCAATTGCCCCGCAAAGAAAAACAAACAAAAAAATAGGTGTACATAACCTTTTACCAAATTTTTCACGACCCCCACATTCAGTTACAGGACCCCATATGGGGTCACGACCCACAGTTTAAGAATTTTTGGTCCAGTAGAGGGGATTCTGGCTCAGATTAAACAAGGTAATCCCTGAGATTTTCTGATTATGAGGAATCCTATGACTATTTTTCAATTTTGGTGGGGCAATCAAGTCTTTTAAAATCTTAACATTTAGTCATACTATTAAAAAAACCACTATCTTAAAGGATTGTTGTGAGGAAAGCACTCAAACTATAAAATGCTATATCAATATGAGCTATTAACATTATTTTCCAGACTCAATCTACCACACAGTTATCTTCTATAAGTAGGAAAAATTCCATTAAGCTGCCATCCAGCATGAGTGACAGGACTATTTTCTGTTTCCTCAAGATTGCAATCTTCTGTGCTGTTATGAAAACATTCACAAAATGTCTAGTGAAAATTATGTTTACTGTTGTAGCTCCCTTAACTCTTTTCAGAGCATAGTTAGCATAATTTTCCAAATGTTAGGGGAAGTTTACATCATTTTTCCCCCACAGAAATATTGCCTCTTATGTAAAACTAATATTGCCCATGGATTCTTCTACTGCCATCTATGGGTAAGGGCTAGTTAAAGAAGATGCCATTGACATTGGGGAGCCTCAGTCAAAAACTGTCATATACCAGGTCAGAATTGAAACTAATTTTTTTTTTGCCAGAAGATGGAGGCACCTCACCAACCAAAGCACTTGAGCATGGCTGAATCCCAGAAGATTTCAAGTCAGCTCAATGACTTTTGGTCAAGATGCTGACATTTTAAAATGGATCCCTAGACCAACCCTGATGATTTCAGATTTTGAAGACAGAAAATAAACAAAACAAACACCCCCCCCCCCCACACACACACACTAACCTGAGTTCAAATCCCAGTTCTTACCTGTGTGATCTTGGTTAAATTATTTAACCTCCTTGGATCTAATTTTGTCTTTTCCAGCTCTACACCTATGATCCTATGAGCCTTAATAATGACATTAATACTCAAGAGCAGTGTTGTGCTACAGCCACCTTGAACTGGCTTGTGAGAGCCAATTGTTAAATTTTCAGTGTGAGCATTTACACTTTAGAAATGAGCAAACAGGCTACAAATCAGAAATTGATTTATTGTTTTGTTGGTTGACTGGACTTAGAAAAGTGATGGAGAAAATGTTAATGTAGATCAAACTTAAAAAGTGCCTTGAATGCATTTATTTTTCCCCAGAGAGGCAGTTTGTTAAATATTAACCTTCACATTCCTACTCATAGGTAAGTAGTTCCCTCTCTACCATTTCTCCAAGTTATTACAGGTTTTTTGAGATAGATTGAGATTGTAATTGAGATTCATCAATTACAGATTACAGCACTATGACATGGGAATTATTTTCTTTTTTTTGTGGGGCAATGAGGGTTAAGTGACTTGCCCAGGGTCACACAGCTAGAAAGTGTCAAGTGTCTGGGGCCGAATTTGAACCTCAGGTCCTCCTGAATCCAGGGCTGGTGCTTTATCCATTGTGCCACCTAACTGCCCCCTGGGAATTATTTTCAAAATGTCTGCAAATGTTCTATTCAAGCTATCACATTCTTTTTTAAAATAAATTTTATTAATATATTTTGTTTTTATATCTTCTACATTTTGTAATGTATGTTTCCTCTTCAAGACCCATCCCATGAAAGGAAGAAGGAAGGAAGGAAGGAAGGAAGGAAGGAAGGAAGGAAGGAAGGAAGGAAGGAAGGAAGGAAGGAAGGAAGGGGGAGGAAAGTTCAGCAAAACTCATGTGGTGTATTACAGTGTTCTACACCAGTAGTTACTCACCTCTACAAAGAAGACCAGGGAGTTCTTGCTATGATGTTTCATGAAATCCATCTCCATTTATCATACTTCCTTTTTCCACTTCTCATTTGTTGGCTCCTGCCTGCAATCAGATTCATAACTTATTGAGAGGAATAGGGCAGTGGCATTGTAAATGCATTCAAAGGGCAACAACACAGGGCAGTAAACTTTAAAAATATATTGCCCAAGCCTATTGAACTCAGTCTTTCCTTACCTGTGTTTGGCACATTTCCTCTGGGCTGACCTCTTACTTCAGACCCAACTCTGAATTTAACCTCGGCTCTTAACAGATAATGCTTGTTGCCTTTGGATGGAAAACTTTGCTAGCCAAATTCATAAGCTTTGCTCTCTTAATATATTTCTGGACATTGGTGGATTTCTAGCCAAGCTTCCATGGTCAGAGAAGTCCTTGGCTCTGACACTTTGGAAGTGTTGAGAGACACACACCAATCCCATTCACTTTGCTATGTGTTTCAAAACATTTAGAGTAGTTTTATAGTTATACATAGGCTAATAGTAAAATCAGAGCATGTGGCATAGTGGATAGAGAACCTAGCAGTCAGGATGACTCAAATCCTGCTTCTCACACATACTGAATGTGTGACATTAGGCAAATCACTGAACCTTTCCGTTTTGACCTGCATAGATTGAGGGAGTTTCCTCAATGGGAATTCTTCATACTAATGAAATCACAATCCAGTCCAATTCCACCAATATTAATTAAAATGAGTCTATATTCATAGAAAATATACTTGTAACAGGGGATGCAAATCCAAAAATATGCTGTGATAGAAGCGTCAGGCTGTACTTTCTTACAATGTCACCATAATCCACTACATTTATAGACCACAGTATGTCCTGCTATTCCCCAATGGATGGGCATCCATTTTGTTTCCAGTTCTTTACTATCACAAAAGGGCCACCATAACTATTTTTGTTCATGTAGGTCCCTTCCCTCTGTTTTCTATTTCTATGGGGGTATAAACCCTAGTAGGGACATTATTGAAGGTTCAAAGGTATATACAGTTTAGTTTTTTTTGGGGGGGTTAGTTCCAAAGTGTTTTCCAGAATAGCTGGATCAACTCACAAATTCCTTTTTTAAAGCTAGTCGTGAGTGACCTAGGGTCATTGAGAACATTACGTTTCACAAGTAGAAATCAAGAATGGAACAATTAAATTCAATTAACTAAGCATTAAGGGTGGCACTGTGAATAGGGCACTGGGCTTGGAGTTAGAAGACTTGAGTTCAAATGTGGCCTCAAACATTTACTAGTTGTGTGACCCTGGGCAAGTCACTTAACCCCATTTGCCTCAGTTTCCTCATCTGCATAATGAACTGGAGAAGTAAATGGCAAACTACTCTAGTATCTTTGCCAAGAAAACCACAAATGGGGTGACAAAGAATCGGATATAATTGAAATGACTCAACAAAGCATTGATTAAACACCTACTGTGTGCCAGGCACTATGCTGTATTCCGAGTTAACAAAGACAAAAGAAAATTGTCCTCCAGAGCTTGTATTACATTGGGGGAAAGCCCATTCAAGTATTTTCATTTTAAAATACTTTCTACTAATACATTAGGCTAAGAAAATTCCTAAAGCTTAAGGATTTTTCAAAGTGAGTAGATTATAGTAATAGCAACATGCAATGATCAACCATGATTGATCGAGCTCTTCTCAGCAATACAATGCTCCAGACAATTCCAAAAGACTCATGATGGAAAATTCCATCCACATTGAGAGAATGCAGATCGAGGCATTCCATTTTCACTTTTTATGTGTGTGTGGTTTTTGCTTTGTGTTCTGTTTCTTCTTTCCCGACATGACTAATGTGGAAATATATTTAACATGATTGCACATGTATAACCTAGATCAGATTGCTTGTCATCTTAAGGAGGGGAAAGGGAGGGAGAAAAATTTGGAACTCAAAATCTTATTAAAAAATGAATATTGAAAACTATCTTTACATGTAATAGGAAAAATAAAATACTATTTACAAAAAACGAAGAAGAAAAAAAAGTGAGTAGATGAGATCAGGAAACAGAATAGGTAGAGGATGGGGAAATACCACCATAACAGAAAAAAGAGGTTAGTGGTTTGGTAAACCTGCCTCCCCCAACTTTCCCTTTTTCTTCCTGTCATCTAGGCATCAGGTGATTCACTATTCAAACATTTGCAGAACATTGTCATGACCTTCTTTTAGCCCACTACGCATATCTGTCTTCTAATATATCCTTATAAATTGAGAGGAGAGAACATTTTGTCTCATCTGCACTCCTCTATTTAAATCAATAGAGAACAGAAGCTCCCTGGTCTGGACTTTGTTAGAGAAACTCATCAGGGATTGTTATGTTTTAAATGTTGTTTGAAAACATGGTAGTACTAGAACAACTTTGCCTTTTGGAAGCCACTACTACAATAGCAGACACCATTTGTTTCTCACCAATGTGGGTTAACAAAATTAACTCTCCAAATAATACTTATATGTCCAATGTTCTTTATACTACTTTACTTGGGAAAAAATTGACATTTCTTGACCTGAGTTGCTAAGTTGGAGGTAATTTGGGAGATAAAATTGGTTAGGCAAAGAAATTAACTTCTGGGTGTTTTTTTTCCCATATACTAAAATTAAAAATGAAAATTCTACAAAGTTTGATCATTTTCCAGAAAATCTGGGGGATGTACATAGCCTTTAAGAATTTAAGCAAGAAAATAAATATTGCTCAAAATGATCTAGAAAAGCCATGCTATAATTTACCTGATAATTACCTATAATTCTCCACAAAAGTATGTGAAGAACTGTGTTAAAAGTAAAAGCTTTGGGGGCAGCTAGGTGGTGCGGCGGATAAGGCACCGGCCCTGGATTTAGGAGTATCTGAGTTCAAATCCGGCCTCAGACACTTGACACTTACTAGCAGTGTGACCCTGGGCAAGTCACTTAACCCCCTACTGCCCCACCAAAAAAAAATAAATAAAAGCTTTTTAATCTATTTGATTTAGAGCATACACACCTAAAAACAATCTACTGTATATCTACCACAAATGATTTTTTAAAGAGTTTATGTCAATTTGTATGTGAACAAAAATGTTTCTGAAAACCATCAGTGTTTTTTCTGACCACTCTGAAGTGTCATAAACTAGTTTTATTATGAATGAATCCTATAATTTTATTTACTATTTGAAGTTAAAATATTTTTTTAAACAGAGGCTACTTGTAATTTTAAGTGGTGTTGTTTTTTAAACAATAACTTTTCCCTTTGTTTAAATAATAAAAGTATTTTATTATTTCCAGTTACATGTAAAGATAGTTTCAACATTTGTTTTTATAAGATTTTGAGTTCCAAATTTTTCTCCTTTTCTTCCCTACCCCCTCCCCAAGACAGAAAGCAATCTGATATAGGTTATATATGTACAATCACATTAAACATATTTCTGCATTAGTCATGTTGTGAAAGAAGAATCAGAACAAAAGTGAAAAACCTCAAAAAAAAAAAAAAAACAAGAAGAAAGTAGAACGGTATGGTTCAATCTGCGTTCAGATTCCACAGTTCTGTTTTCTGGATGTGGACAACATTTTTCATCATGAATCCTTTGGAATTGTCTTGGATCATTGCATTGCTGAGAAGGGCTAAGTCTATCACAGTTGATCATCACACAATGTTGCTGTTACCGTGTATAATGTTCTCCTGTAAACAATAACTTTTCAAAGAGGCAATATGGTACAGGGGACAGAGAGTCCATTTTGGAGCCAGGAATATATGACTTCAAGGCCTGCCTGATAAATAACTGACCCTTGACACAGTCTGTTGCACTAACTAGGCCAGAGGTGATAAACACAGGATCCCAGGCCTCAGGTCCTCCAGAGTTTGACTTAAACTAGTTTGAGCCACAAAAACAACAAAAACAACAACAACAGCAACAAACCAGATTAAATGCAACTGGGAAATATTTAATGAAATAAAAAATATAATTAAATATAAATATCATTTTTGTTGCTGTTCAGTCATTGAGTTGTGTCTGATTCTTTGACCCCATGGACCAGAGCTGTCCATGGGGTTTTCTTGGCAAAGATAAATGAGTGGTTTGCCAGTGGATTAAGGCAAACAAAATTAAGTGACTTGTCCAGGGTCACACAGCTAGTAAGTGTCTGAGACTGGATTTGAACTCAGGTCTTCCTGACTCCAGGTACAGTGCTCTATTTATTGAGTCACCAGCTGCCTCATAAATAACACTATATTTAAAAAATAAGTCTATGTGCAGCCCCCAGGAGAGAAGGTGCATAATTGCTTTGATAGAATGATTTTCCTAGACTGGGAACATCCTTTATCACCATAATCACAGATCTACTTCTTTCCTCTTAAATTCTCCTTTTAGAAAAAGTCAATTGGTTAAAATTTTGAGTTCAGTTGAATGTTCTATTGGTTAGATTTTGAATCCAACCAAATTTTCATGGGGTGTACTTGAAGACAAGGGATGACATTAACGTACAATCTCAGTCTATATAATTATATACCCAAGCCATAATGTAAAAGATGTTAAGTTTCTTCTTAGAACTTCTCTCTCTAGTCTGAGCATCATTCCCTCTGGCCATATGCACTTCTCCTTTCCTTCTTATTTTAGTTCCCCTAATAGCTGCCTATAATGGTTGCCCAGAGCAAAGTGCTATGACAAATTTTCTAGAAACTAGAAAAGGTTGCTGGAATTTAATTTAACAAACATTTATCAAGTGGTTATGAGGCTGAAAAAAAAAGGTAAGGGAGGAAAAAATTACTTTGCCTATCTGAATTTTTTTAAACGTAGTAATAAAAAAAAACCCACTTCCAAACTAAGAATACAATGACATATGGTATAAGTCTTTGGAGAAAACTTACAGGGCTACATTATTCACTTTCAAATATTTCATTGGAAGAACTGTTTTGCATAATGGATTGTTGGAAGACGCCTGAAAATGAAATATGTTGTTCCTCAGATTCTCTTCATATATCCCCAAACTAGTGGGGAAGGATTGATGTAGGTGATTCAGTATTTGGATACTGGATCAGAACCAATACTATTTAGTTAAAGAGCAACTAGATGGCTCAGTGGATAGAGAATGCTGAGCCTAGAGTCAGAAAGAGTTGAGTTAAAATCCAACCTTAGACATTTGCTAGCTGTGTGACCTTGGACAAGTCACTTAACCTCTATGTCTGGGAAGCAGCTAGGTTGCTCAGTGGAAAGCTTGCTGGGCCTGGAGTTAGGAAGACCTGAGTTCAAATCCAGCCTCAGATACTTACTAACTGCGTGATCCTCAGCAAGTCACTTAATCTTTGGTTCAATCCACTGGATAAGGAAAACCACTCCAGTATCTTTGTCAAGAAAACCCCATGAAAAAAAAACCAACCAAACAAACCCATGGACAGTATCATCATCCACAGAGTAACCACGAGTTGTTCACAATTCAACAACAAGAACAAAAACAAACAACTATTTGGATAACAGATTCGGGTTCCGTGCCCTGAAACCTACCCTTTGGTTAACCCCCCTTCTTTGCCACCACAAAGGACCTAATGCTAGGCTGAGTACTATGACCTCCTCCTGGAGAGGTAGGGTGGATAGCATGCCAAGACTTGGAGTTAGAAAAATTTAGGCTCAAAACTTGCCGCTTGACCCTGGGCAAGTCACTTAATATCTCCTTCATTTGCCAAATGAAGGAGCTGGACCCAATGACTTGCTAAGGTCCCTATTAGTTCTAAATTTATGATCCTTATCCCTCACCACTACTTTTTCTTTTCTTTTTTTTTTTAAGTAAGGCAATTGGAGTTAAGTGACTTGCCCAGGGTCACACACCTAGTAAGTGTTAAGTGTCTGAGGCTGGATTTGAACTCAGGTACTCCTGAATCCAGTGCCGGTGCTTCAACCACTGTGCCATCTGGCTGCCCCTCACCACTACTTTTTCAAAGGGCTCTTCCCTCCCTGCTGCCTCCCTAGTTGCTTTCCCTTTTTCCTACCTCTGAAATTATGTACTGTATGTAGGTCCTAGGAATTTCCTGGAACTTGCTCTCAAAGCATTCACACCTTTGAAATCAACAAACATTACATATCAGGGTGTGATCTATTGTTCTGCTGATTACCTAGCCTTAAGACAGTGGTGAAGAAAATGTTATAATGCACATTAAACTTAGAAATGTATTGTGTGTACTTTGTTTAACAAACATTTACCAGCACACCCGTGGTTGGTGCCAACCCTGAAGAAAAAGCCAAAACCTTCCTAAAGTGAATTCACATTTAAAAATCTATTTCTGTCTTTCTCTTAATAAATTAATAAGTTGAAGGGGGAACCACCCACACAGATCCCATGACAGGAACTTAACTGTGCTCAAATCTATCCTTAGCCAGGGTGAGGTCTCTCAAAGGGTGTGAACCTCTCTGCAAGAGTAGCCAAAGTTTTAAAATTAAAATAGCAAATGACAGGATGTTTCAGCTGATGGGTAACAGGAGATAGAGTCTTGTATTTCTAGGTCACTAGTTCAGATTAGGTCCAGGGCAGCTGGGGCTGAAAGGCATTTTTGTCTGATGGTCGTGAGTACACATCAATGAGTCAGGTATTTCTGACTATTTCCTGCTAGACAGATGTTCACATCACAGTTGGTAAGTGGCCGGAATAAGACTAAAAATCAGGCAGGCATTGAGAATGAGTAGCCTTGACCTTTTAGGTAGAGCTGAAGCATGGGATTGTCTAATGGAGAATTCCATTACCATCTAACTGCTCATTCAAAGGACAATCTACAATCAATGTTTTGACTTTCATGATCATTAAATTAAATTTTATAAGAGAGGAAGACTGAATCAGGAATAGGAGGATGAGAACTGCACCCAATATAGGGAACTATCAGGTGAGGTAACTCCCTCTACAAATGCAGGTGGGCACCTTCTTTGCAATTTAATCTTGGAGAGCTGCCTAGGGACTTGCTTTGGAGTTACACAGCCAGTATGGATCAGAAGGGGCACTTTAATTCAGTTCTTCATGGCTAAAAGGTCAGACTTCCATCCACTAAGCCAGGATATTTCACTGAGTCAGTGAGAGAGAAAGAATATTTGGAAGCTTGATAAATGTTTATTAAGCACCTGCTTTGCATATATCACTGTAATAAGTGCTGAGGGTGATAAAATGATGAATAAGACTCAATTGGTGCCCTTGCCAGTCAGTCATCCAGCATTTATTAAAGTACCGACTGTGTTCCAGACACTGTAATAAACACTAGGGTTACCCAAACAGGGATCTCAGGGATCTCACAGTCTAATGAGGGAGACAACATGAAAACAACCATGTACAAACAAGACATCTTCAGGACACATTGGAAATAATCAACAGAGGAAAGGTTCTAGAATTGAGGATGATTGGGAAAGGCTTCTTGTAGAAGGCAGGACTTTAGCTGAGACTTGAAAGAAGACAGGAGACAGAGGTGAGATGGAAGAGAATTTCAGGCATGCTATGTCTGGAGTTGGGTGATGGGATGTTTTGTGTAAGGAATAGCAAAGAGGACAGAATCCCTGGATCACAGAAGACCTGGCATGGTGGGGAGGGGGAGGGCTTAAGATATAAGAAGATTGGAAGGGTGGGAAGGAGTCATGTTCCGGAAGGCTTTATATGCCAAACAAAGGTTTTATATTTGATCCCAGAGGCAATAGTGAGCCACTGGAGTTAATTGAATGGGGGTGGGGAGAGGTGACATGGTCAAAGTTATGCTTATGTAGGTTACAATCTAGTTTTTTTATTTTATTTTATTTTATTTTATTTTATTTTATTTTTGCAGAGCAGTGAGAGTTAAGTGACTTTCCAAGGGTCTCACGGATAGCAAGTGTCAAGTGTCTGAGGCTGGATTTGAACTCAGGTCCTCCTGAATCTAGGGCCCAGTGCTTTATCTACTGCACTACCTAGATGTCCCCTAGAATCTAGTATTTATATGAAGCTAAAAAAAAAAGCAGCCATAAAAATGACAATTAATGTCATGTAGCCTTTATGTAGACAATTAACATCATGCAGATTTGAAAAATGTTGCAGACTATGGACAGAGAATTATTTGATCTAAATATAGGAAGTTAATATATAGAAATGATTAAAAATCAGTTAGTGCTTAATGTACATTCAAATGTTTATTGTTGATGATGGTGAAAAAGAATAGAAGAGTAGCACTAAGAATACCATTTAACCAACAATGGAAAAGTATTACACTTAGTTTTAGTATCTATCTTGTGATTTTTATTGTAGGCTTCATAATTACATTTTAAGTACAATACAGAATTGGGTTTGAACCTGTGATTTTACAGGTACAGGGAATTTTTCGGATGAGAAAATTTCCTCTTCCAATGCAGATTGGCACCTTCTTTGTAACACATAACCTTAGAAAATTACTTAGGTCACCAAGAAATTAAGTGACTTGTCCAGGGTCATACAGCAAATATATATCAAAACAGGACTTGAATTGAGGTCTTCCTAGGTTTGAAGCCAGCATTCCATCAACTATGGGGGCCAGCTAGGTGGCCTAGTGGATGGAGCACTGAATCTGGACTCAAGAGGACCTGAGTTCAAATCTCACCTCAGATACTTACTAGCTATATGACCCTGGGCAATTCACTTAACCCCATTTACCTCGAACATCTGAGGTCACCTCCAGTCCTCCTGATGTATATCTTGGCACTGGATCCAGATGGCTCTGGAGGAGAGAGTGAGGTTGGTGACCTTGCACAGTCCTTCCTCACTTAAATCCAATTCAGTGCATGTCATGATATCACCCTGATGTCATGATCCTCTTCAAGAACAAAAGACAAAAAAAAAAAAGAACAAAAGACAAACAACTGTTAACTATGTCACATACTTTACTTAGGTTAGCATTAATTAAAACAAACTTGTATTGATAGAGAATCCCATTATTAAACAAGGAAGAGGTGACCCAGAAGTATGCCAGATGTCATAAGACATTTGTGTGAGTGGCAGCTAGGTGGCGCAGTGGATAAAGCACCGGCCCTGGATTCAAGAGGACCTGAGTTCAAATCCAGACTCCAACACTTGATACTTACTAGCTGTGTGACCCTGGGCAAGTCACTTAACCCTCATTGTCCCCCTCCCCCCAAAAAGATATCTGTGTGAGATTAAAACATCTGCCGTGGAAATACACAAATTCTCACAATTGGCTGAAGATGCCCAAATTAAAGCACCATTGATTTTTTTCTCCTTTAAGAGACTTCTTTAGTCCAATATCCATTCTTAGATAAAATTCTTAATTCTGTCAGGATGTTTTAAAGAATTCCAAATGAAACTAGTTCATTTAAATGATATGAAATTTACCCTGCAGTGTGATGTATTTATAAGAGGAATGGGATAGAACTGGAGGAAAAAGACATGGGAAACATAGCTGTGTCTATACTGGCAGAAGTAACATTTAAGAATCCTTTAGAATTCATCCATCTCAATGCCAGATTGTCTTTGTCTCCCTTAGCCACAGAAATAGAAAATTGGGGGAATGGTTTCAATATTCAGATTGAGATATGCTCTATTGTTCCAAAAATAGATCACATTTTCCCCCAAATCTAGGTTCTGTAAAATATGATTCTGGTAAATAATTACCTTATTTTTCAAAATAGGCCTACTTTTTTTTCATTTTGGAGAGATCTCATTTTTAATGTGTGGCCTCCATTTGGATATGACCTTTATTTGGATCAATACGGTACTTCCCCCGGGTCTATAGATGTCCTCATGGCTGCCTACACTTCAGACCATCTGTTCAAAGGGCAGTGTGCCCACCGGGCCTTGATCCAACCCACGGCATGGGTGCCAGACAAAGGGGAAAGTGTTACATTGCTAGACTATATAACCCTTTCATTGACATCTGTTGGGCCGGAAACAATTCCACTATGTGATGCCACCTGTTTCTACTTTATCCTCTGTCACACTATTTTAGCTTTTATTTTTTTTTAAGAGAGGCAGGTGAGGGGAAAATACAAGATGCAATTCCATTAAAAAGGAAAACAAGATAACAAGGGCCACTGTTAACACTTCTAGTCAATCTAGGATTGGAAATGTGAGCTATTGCAATGAGGCATAAAAAATAAATTAGAAGCATAAACATTGGAAAGGGAAAAAATTAAATTGTCATTACTTGAAGACAACATAATCACATTCCTAGAAAATGCAAGGAACCACCAAAAGAATCAATCTAGATCACAAATTAGTTTGGCAAATTAGTAGGACATAAGATGAACCCACAAAAATCAATCTTATTTTTATATCACAGTAATAAGCAACTCTAAAGAGGAAAAGAAACTGAAAAATATTAAATCTGTTTTAACCTATTGAGGGACACAGAAAACATTTATAAAATAATTTTGGGGGAATTCTGGACCAGAAGTGGGTATATGGGAAATTCCTGGTGAGGAACTTCCCCTACTAATGAAGATTATTAGCACCTTGGCCAAAATGTAGTCTTAGAAAGTTGCCTGACGGCATCACAATGTTAGTGACTTATTCACTGACATATAGCTAATAAGTATCAGAAACAACGTTTGAACCCAAGAATTTCTGTCTCCAAGGTCACTGAGAGTTGTGAGGCAACTAAAAAACTCTAAAGGCAAAATTGAAAGGAAAACTGAACAAAGTAAATGGGACTAGAAAGATTTAATAGTATTAAGATGACAATACATGAATCAATTTATAAACTTAATGTAATAGTCATTAAAATCACAACAGGAAATTGCAAAAAAAAAAAATGATAGCTAAATTTATATGGAAGGCAATTGGGCAAGAATGCCAGAAAAGTATACTGGGGGGAAAGTTCATGAGGAAGGACTTTTTCTTCTAGAAACTAAAAGAGATTATGAAATTTAAATTGTCAAAACTCTTTGGTTCTGGGTAAAATGGGGTGGGGGGAAGAGAGAAGGTTAATGGTATAAGACTACAGAAATAACTCCAACTATATTATAAAAAGTTAATATAATGTTAAACAATGGGGAAAGAAATCATTCATCACTGCTCTTAGGGTTATGTATTAATACTATAGAGAAAAAATGTCACAGAATAACAGAGTATCAGAAAACCCAGAGGTCATCTAGTATAATGCCAACTGAAGCATGAATCCCCTTCGGAACATGACTGAATATGGACGTCCATAAATCCAGACTCTCCTTAAAGGACTGGCCTCCAGTGAAGGCCAATCATTGTCTCATGAAGCAGCCTGATCTGTCTTGGGATAACTTGAACTGCTCTAATTCCCCACCTTGTCTTTCTTAAAATGAGCTGAAATCTAGTCCCCTGTAACTTTCACCCAGATGTTTTTCCTTCTGAGGTCAAGCAGAATAAATCTGATCATCCTTTCATATGAAAATCCTCTGTGTATTTGAATTCTGGGAACATGTCCCCCTATTTCTTCTTTTCCACTTAAATATGTTGTGCCTGAAAATATTGTGTCTTTGACCTAGAGTTACACAAAATGGTTTTGAGTTTCCTTTCCATGCTCTGCTTCTTTATCTTCTCCCCCAACTCCTTTGTATATGTTTCAGTTTCTCTATGTCCCTCCTAAATTTTAACACCCTGAACTGGACACAGAAGTTCAGTTGTGGTCTTATTAGGACAAAGTATAATGATGCTTTTAACTCTCTTTCTCTGAACTACAAACTTCTCTTAATATGCTTATGAATGAGAGGTAATCCACATTTCACATTTGTAACGATTGGAATGACGCCACCTGCTGGAGACTTACTGTAGGAAAGTTCCGCCATGAAAGGAAGGTCTTTGAGGGCAAGAACATGCGGCTTTTCTTTGGTGTCAGGAAGTGACGTTTGCTAGTGGGAGGAAGAAGGAAGAGCCAGGAGCTCTGACTCACACTCTCTTCCTGAGGATGCTGGTGGAGAAGGGAGCTAGAAATGCGCTCTCCCTTTAATAAATAGGAATCTAGGCCTTTCTCTCTCTACCAAATTCTTATTCTCCTTAATAAATGCTTAAAAGTCTAACTCTAGCTAAAGCTTATAATTTATTGGCGACCACTCATTAGATATTTTAGATAGTTTAGCTAGAATTTTAGCCCTTAACACATTAGAGCTTGAAGATGGTGGCAAAACGGATACAGCTGGGTGCCCATGGCTATAGGAGAACACAGTGGCCAATTATTCACCAATCCTATTTAAGGAACATTAAGACATTTTTGTCCCTGTTGTTAAAATCATAGTGACTGAACTTAGTCCTAAATAGGTTGAGCAGGACTAGTGAAAGATACTGTGTGAAAGCATGAAAGTCAGGCAAAGAGACAGGTAGGCAGACAGACAAAAAGAGAAAGACAGAAAAACAGAAAGGAAGGAAGAAAAGAAGGAAGGAAGGAAAAACAAAGAAAGAAGCCAAGAGAAAAAGAAACAAAGAGAAAGAAAGAAAAAAGAGAAAGGGAGGGATTGAGGGAGGGAGGAAAGAAGGAAGGGAGAAAGAAAGGAAGAGAGGGAGGAAGAGACAAAGAGAAAAAGAAGGGAGAAAGAGAAAGAATGAGAAAAGAAGAAAGAGGAGAGGAGGAGGAAGAAGAAGAGGAAGAAGAAAAAAGGAGAAAGAGAAAGAGGAGGAAAAAGAGGAAGAGAAGAGTTAAGATGGTGAATTGCATGAGTCAGAGTCTGTTGAGGCTAGAGTCTATAACCTTAGTAGAAGGCCCAGGGCCTGGTATAAGTGAGGGTGTGTGTTATGGGTTTCCTGGTTTGGGACGTATTTTGAATCTTCATGACCTCTATAAAAAGTGATAACAGGGGGCAGCTAGGTGGCACAGTGGATAGAGCACCGGCCCTGGAGTCAGGAGTACCTGAGTTCAAATCCGGCCTCAGACACTTGACACTTACTAGCTGTGTGACCCTGGGCAAGTCACTTAACCCCAATTGCCTCACTAAAAATAAAAAGTGATAACAGTACTGAGAACTGGGGTGCAAAGCCTAGTCAGATTCTATATCAAAATGGCAAGTTTCTGAGAGAGGGTCTAGGCCTGGGAGGGAGAAAGAGCACAAAGGAACTTACACAGTACAGGGTATGAGTGATAGCAATGTTACTGTGGATGAAGGATCCCCAGCAAAAACACTAGCATTTATGATGGAATTATCTTCCTTTCCCCTAATTATCTAAAATGCAGTAGCCTCCACCAGGGAATCCCATGAAATGGTGACATCATTGACATTTGCCCTGAATATTTCCATAAGACCAGAAGCAATGACCACATTTTACTTAATTATAGCTTTGAATAGTGTGAATAAAGTACATGTGACTATTTCACAAGATTCATTACTCACACCAATCTGGGATATTACTGTGTAGTAAAGGTAGTAGGGGGCTTATGGGAACAAATCTAGGAACTCCAGTAACTTACTGCTAGAGCAATAATATATCCCTGTGAAGGTCACATTGACTGCTACTATAATCTTTGTGGTTCTGTAGGAGCTAATGATCATTTCCTTTTGGGGAAATGGATTGAGAATTAGGAAGTTGGTGGATAGTGACATCTGGTATGGAGAATACACTCTGAATGTCTGCAGCTAATCTGGTCTACATGTCCAATGTCATTGGTAAACTCCAGGTTGATGAACTGTGAGACATCATGGTTGCAGTGAAAAGTACACTAGAAGGGGGCAGCTAGGTGGCGCAGTGGATAAAGCACCAGCCCTGGATTCAGGAAGACCTGAGTTCAAATCTGACCTCAGACACTTGACACTTACTAGCTGTGTGACCCTGGGCAAGTCACTTAACCCTACTTGCCTCACCAGAACAAAAAACCAAAAACCAAAAACAAAACAAAACAAAAAAAGTACACTAGTTCTGGAGTAAGAAGACCTGGGTTCAAATCCTGTCTCTGATCCTTACCACTTCTGTGACCTTAGGCAAGTTGGCTCTAGAGGATGATCCCAAGGGTCTGGATCAGGTAGTGCCTTTATTCTGTTGCTGTAGAATTACCAGAGTTTTGAAACATTCAAGGAAATAATTGTGTATCCTTATCATAGTTTGGGTACTGCAACATTAATACTGAGCATCAGGCAGGGGCTAAAGGCCTGTATGTCATGCCTGACTGAGGACAGATGTTTGAGAACTACTTGAGCCTGCGATGAGGGGGCCTTGACTGAGATATTGAAGCAAAGGGTGAGTGATAAGCTCCAAGACCACTCACATAGGTGTCCTGTCCCCAACAATATAGCAGGTCTTATGGGCATTCTCATCCAGCCAGATGAATGAAGGACTAAGATATCAGAGCAATCATGCACTCTCTCCTAAGGTGGGGGAAAGAGTTAGGGTTTTCAGAGATGGATGAACAGTCTGTGCTCAAGTTGCTGGGGCCCATCAATATTCCTAGTGCTACACTCAAAATTGGAAAATCAAGCTAACAGAGAGGCAAAAGTGAGAATGACCATCAGGGGTAATATAGAGGCCTCCAAATCTTGAGGTGCAACCACATTGGGTCAGCCTGGGTCCCTGTTTTTTGAGTTTTTTTATTTTTTATTTTTGTTTCTTTTAGGCAATTGGGGTTAAGTGACTTGCCCTGGGTCACACAGCTAGTAAGTGTTAAGTGTCTGAGGCCGGATTTGAACTCAGGTCCTCCTGACTCCAGGGCCGGTGCTCTATCTACTGCGCCATCTAGCTGCCCCCTTTTGGGTTTTTTTAACCACTCTACTTATTAGTGCTGGCTTTGTTACTTCTGATTCAGTAGGAGAACTTGCAATGCCTCATCCTCCAGAATGGTCTTAGAGGTGGGGGACAAGACAATTCCAAAAGACTCTCGATGGAAAATGCTCTCCATATCCAGAAAAAGAATTATGGAATCTGAATGTAGATCAAAGCATACTATTTTCACTTTCGTTGTTGTTTTGTTTGTTTCTTCTTTCTTGTGGTTTTTCCTTTTTGTCCTGATTCTTCTCTCACAACCTGACTAATGTGGAAATATGTTGAACATGATTGTAATATATAATCTATATCAGATTGCTTGCTGGCTTTAGGAGGGAGAAGGAAAGGGAGAGAGGGAGAAAAATTTGAAACTCAAAACCTTACAAAAAAAGGGGCAGCTAGGTGGCGCAGTGGATGAAGCACCTGGAGTCAGGAGGACCTGAGTTCAAAGCCAGCCTCAGACACTTGACACTTACTAGTTGTGTGACCCTGGGCAAGTCACTTAACCCTCATTGCCCTGCAAAAAAAAAAAAACAAGAAAAAACAAAACAAAAAACAAAACCTTACAAAAATGAATATTGAAAACTATCTTTACATGTAATTGGAAAAAAATATTTTTAAAAAAGGAAATAGAAGGCCAAGATACCCTGCCCAGTAGTCGGTCATGCTGGCTTTAAGCAGGGAGGGGTAGTCCTTGCCTCTGACCATGAAGAGGAGACCCTGAATAGACAGGCTCCGAGAAAAAAATTAGACTGAGGCAAGGCTTGGGCTGGTGTGTAGTGACTTTCAGCCCTTTGGGAAGATTTAGGCCTGAGCAATAGAAACAATAAGCTAGAAAACAGGAAGAAGAAACCTCAGAATCTAAAACTGAATCTTCTGTATCAAAGACTGAAGCTGATCATGTGGTTATTAGGCTAGAACTGAGGAGACCTCAGCCATGTGGTTCAATCCCCTCATTTACAAACGATGAAAGAGAGGTGAAGTGGCTTGCCTAAGGTCACGTAGGTTTTAATTATCAGATATGGGATAAAAAGCAGGAGTTTGAGATGAAGAACGATGTTAAGAAATGTATTGTTCAAGAGCACAGGGGAATTAGAGAACAAAGAGTGAAAATACTCCCAGGCTGAAGGGTAATAACTGTAGCTGCAGAGGGGTGACTTGAGCAGAAGAAAAGGAAATAATATAGTGTCCTCCCCACCAGCAGAGGCAAGAACAAGAAAAATCACCAGGAACAGAACAAGGCAGGAGATTTATAGGAATGGGAATAGGAAGAATAAGAATAAGATAATAATAATAAATAAAATAAGAAGATAATAATAAGAAGAAGAAACACAAGAAAGCAGCTACAGGGGAAAATAACCTGAAAAGGCAGGTACATGATGCCAAGAAAAAAAAAAAGGATTACTACAACTGTGTGGAATGTGAGAAAACTTTTGGCTGGAATGCAATGCTTCTTGAACCTTATGGAACTTCCTCCAAAGAAAAATGGAAGACGGTGACAGCTCCTTTGGTATCCATATGGTATACTGACCTCCGTGTCACATTCTGAAAATTGGAAGAGGAGGAAAATAAAAGGAACACTGTTAGAGCCTGCTGTTGTTTTCGAAGGGAGTGTAGTTATTTACCTGAGGAAGCTAGGGCATTCAGTTATTTATTCCCCAGATGAATTTATGAATCACCAGGACATCCTCACATTTTCCATGATGTAGTAGTAGAAACTAGTTACAAGTTGTATGGAGTAAAAGGAGTAAGTCTTTATAAAAGCAAGAGAAAGAGTGAGTTGAGATGGTGATTTGGAAGAATTAAAAGAGGAGAGTCATTGTGAGTTAAGACTGTAAGATGAGGGGGCAGCTAGGTGGCCCAGTGGATAAAGCACTGGCCCTGTATTCAGGAGGACCTGAGTTCAAATCCGGCCTCAGACACTTGACACTTACTAGCTGTGTGACCCTGGGCAAGTCACTTAACCCTCATTGCCCCGCAAAAAAAAAAAAAAGATAAATAAATAAATTAAAAGTCTGTTAAAAAAAAAAAAAAGACTGTAAGCTGAGATCCCAATCAGTGCTTGGGGACATGGATGTGAGAGTATATGTAACAGGAGATTAAGATATGACCTGTCTCCCTGTGCTCCTAAGTACCTAGCTAGTACAACCAATATTGAGGAGCTGTGGTGAGAAAGTCTGGTCAGATTTGATATCATAAAGACAATTTTCAGAGTTCCCTATATTTTCTGTTTTAGATAGAAAGTGCCAGGGTTGGATGAAGAGATAGGGGTACAAAGATGCTTATAGTATGGTATGTGGGTGACAGTAGTCCTCTTGTATGAATGTGGGAGAGATCCCTAACAGTTGCCACAATGAACTCCAGATGGCTTCCTTGATGCTCCTCACTTTAAATACTCCATCTTCCAACTCCAAGCATTTTCACTTTCTGTCCCACTATATCTGGAACTCTGTCCTTTCTCATTTCCTCCTCCTGGCTTCCTTTCAAGTCTTAGCATCATCTTCTGCAAGGAGCCTTTTCTTTTTTTAATCATAAAAGTGTTTTATTATTTTCTAGTTACACGTAGAGATAATTTTCAGCATTTGTTTTTATAAGATTTCTATTTCTAAATTTTTCTCCCTCCCCAAGATAGCAAGCAATCTGATATAGGTTATATATGTACAATCACATTAAATATTTCTGAATTAGTCATGCTGTGAAGGAAGAATCAGAACAAAAGGGGAAAACCTCAAAAAAGAAAAACAAAGAAAGTAGAAATAGTATGGTTCAATCTGCATCTAGATTCCACAGTTCTTTTTTTCTGGACGTAGAGAGCATTTTCCATCATGAGTCCTTTGGAAATATCTTGGACCATTGTATTGCTGAGAAAAGTCAAGTCTATCACAGTTGATCAACAGACAATGTTGTTGATACTGTATACAATGTACTCCTGGTTCTGCTCATCTCACTCAGCATCAGTTCATGTAAGTCCTTCCAGGTTTCTCTGAAATCTGCCTGCTCATCGTTTCTTACAGCACAATAGTATTCCATTACATTCATAAACCACAATTTGTTCAGACATTCCCCAATTGATGGGCATGCCCTCAATTTCCAATTCCTTGGTACCACAAAAAGAGTAGCTATAAATATTTTTGTACATGTGGGTCCTTTTCCCTTTTTTATGATCTCTTTGGAATAAAGACCTAATAGTGGTATTGCTGGGTCAAAGGGTATGCACAGCTTTATAGCCCTTTGCATATAGTTCCAAATTGCTTTCCAGAATGGTAGGATCAGTTCACAGCTCCACCAACAATGCATTAGTGTTCCAATTTTTCCACAACTTTGCAAGGAGCTTTTTCTGATCCTTTTTCATGCTAGTGTCTTCCCTCAGTTGATTATCTCCAATTTATCCCCATTAGATTGTAAGCTCCTTGAGGGCAGGGGGTGTCTATTGCCTCTTTTTGTATCCTCAACACTTAGCAAAGTACCTGGCATGTACTTAATAAAGTGCCTGAATTGATTGCCTGAATATATTGATTGATTGAATATATCTTGTTTGTACATAGTTGTTTACATTTTCTCTCCCCCTAACCCCTCATTAAACTACAGACTTATTGAGAACAGGGGTTGTCTTTGACACTCTTTTTGGTATACCCAGCACTTAGGTCAGTGCCTGGCACATAGTAAGCCCTTAACAAATGCTTATTGACTGAGTTAATTTTTTTTCCAAAACATATAAGTTAGAAATAAATGGGATAGAATCCTTATCAGTTGTAATGTAGTGGAAAAAGCAATGGAACAGAGAGATCACAGCATCTAACCCTGTCATTTTACAGATGAGAAAACTAAGGTTGAGTGAGATTAAGAGACTTGCCTATGGTCACAAAATTAATAAGTGTCAAAAAACATGATTTGAACACAGGTGTTCCAGACTCCAAGTGACCAGTGTTCTATCCATTAAGCCAACAAGTCGTAAGGTTTGGGTTCTAATGTAGCTCATTGACTGACTAGTTATATCACCTTAAGAAAAATCACTCAACCTCCTGGGACTTCAGTTTGCTTATGTGGGAGCTGGACCAGGTGGCCATTACAGTAGCATCCAGCTATTGACCTATCATCGTAAGTTTTTTAAACACACACAATGAAATTAAAAGTAAATGGAATAAAATGCTTATCGAGTTTAATACTGTAGAAAGAACAGTGGATTGAATCAGAGAGTCTGGGTTCTAGCCTCACCTCTGTCACTAACTAATTGAGGTACCTTGGAACAATCACTTCATTCCTCTGGACTTCAGGTTTTTCATCTGTGTACCAGAGGATCTTTTTGTCCCTTTTGTAGTAGCCTCATTTGACTTTTAGGACTGACAGAGACATAAGACTGATATAGTACATAAGACTGTGGGTAAATTTTGAGAATGAAACAGACAGGGACTGAGAGGGAAACTGGCTGTTGAAACATTTCTATGCCCCTGCTGTTGCAATAGTCAGCCTGTACCATGTGGGTGTTGGGCTCTGATGTACTTTATCAGCATTTCCCTCCCTATTTCAGGGCTGGGAACAACAGGAACAGATGGGGTATCATCACCTTCTGGTGTGTAGTTCCAGACCTCAACAGAGTAGAAGATGCTGGAACCCTGGGAAGCAACCCTATGTTCTGGTTTGCACATGCATCAGCGACAATGAAGATCATTGCAAGTTTCCACAGCACTCTTAAGTCTCAGAATGAATAATTGGTCATATCCCCAGTTCCCACGTCATAGGAAAACAGCAGAAGGTCTAAAATGAGACAATGAACATCCACATTAGCTTCCATTCCCTATCTTAAGGTATGGCTATGAGACAAGAGAAGAGGAACCAGATCCATTCTAAAGCCTTTGAAAGAAGCTGCGTCCGAGAAATGAACAAAATGTATAGCCTATGTTCTATCTGATTAAATACTTCTTACAGTTCAGACCTGTGATTTTATCAATGTGGAGAACTCCCAATGTAGAAACTCCCTCCATCATTGCCGATCAACAAGTCATCTGCAGGGGCAGCTAGGTGGCACAGTGGATAGAGCACCGGCCCTGGAGTCAGGAGTCCCTGAGTTCAAATCCGGCCTCAGACACTTAACACTTACTAGCTGTGTGACCCTGGGCAAGTCACTTAATCCCAAATTGCCTCACTATGTGTCCTTGAGCAAATCAACCTATCTGGGCCTCAGTTTCCTCATCTTTAAAATGTCAGGGTGGATTCAATGGTTTCTAAGATCACTTCTAACTCTAATTCTACAATCCTGTGAACAATGAATGTTTCTGATTTTTTCTTTTTATCTTACTCAAGTAAATTGTTTGCTAAAATAATGGTCTTTCACACAAAATTTTAATCAACAACATTCATCAAAAAGAAGGATGGGGCATGATGGTGGGCAGAAGTTGAGTCAAATATTGAAGTCATACTCCTTCAGTACAGAAGCTAAGAACTCAGTGAAGGAATTGTGGGGGGAAGGAAGGATATTTGAGTGACAGCCATGTGCCCAGGGTCCTTACTGCTGAATGGAATCAGGCCTTAGGTATGACATGACCTCCCCATTTCATATGACTAAATGTTCTCTAAAATACTCCCCTCCTCTAAAATTCAGTGAATTTTTTCCAAATGTCAAGAGAAGATAAATTCTTGCCCGATGAAGCAATAAAATAAATTATCAAAACAATTTTATTATTGAATCTTATTATTTTTAAAACTTGCACAACTAAAAGCAACAATTACGAGAAGAAGAAAACAAAAAATAAAAACAAAATATTAGCAATATTTTTGGACAAAAGCTCACCTACCAGAACATACATGGAAGTGATTTATATCTAAAATAAAATCCCATCCCCAATGATGGTCAGAGTATCTGAGGAAAGAATTCATAGGCTCATAGGATTATAAGATCATAGATTTAAATCTTAGAGGACATCTCATTCAACCCCCTTATTTTACAAAGAAGGAAACTGAGACCCAGAGACATTAAGTGCCTTGCCCAAAGTTACATAAGTAGCAGGGGGCAGAGATTTGAACCAGAACTAGGAACTTAACCAAGATCCTAAGACTCCAAATCTGAATTCTTTACATTGCACCAAAAAATAAATGAACACTCAGAAAAATGTCCAACCTCAATGATAACAAAAAGACATGGATTTAAAACAACTCCTTGGGGGCAACTAGGTGGAGCAGTGGATAAAGCACCGGCCTTGGATTCAGGAGACCTGAGTTCAAATCTGACCTCAGACACTTAACACTTGCTAGCTGTGTGACCCTGGGCAAGTCACTTAACCCCCATTGCCCCGCAAAGAAAAACAAAAAAACCCAACTCCTTGAATCTACTGATCTGGAAAAAAAGAAATAGAATGATAAAATTATAAAGTTTATAAAGTTCTGTGTTGACAGACTTCAGGGATACATTGCCATTGGCTATGCAAATTTATGAAAATTTTTTGAAAAAAAAAATTGGTAATATATCACAAAAGCCATACAACTGGCCATACCCTTTGATCCAGAAGGGATATAGCCAAACAATGATTCTTAGAGGTGATAGAGTGAAAAAAAAAAAAAAACGTTTTTAAGAGAATGAGAGAGATAAAGAGCTCAAGCCTCATTAAATGCCAAATGGTTGGGACTGTAAGGCAAAAAAAAGGACTAAGTACATACAGGAGGGCTCACACAGAGAGGCTCACCACTAGATGGTTGGCCATCAGATACTGAATTTTCCTGACCACAAAACAGTTCATTCAAGTTGGCTACTATGATAAAATCCATCAAGATAATTCACTAAAGAGTAAAGTGATTAAGATCTGGAAGGGTAAAAGGGATGGCCAAAGTGATGAAACCACAAATCTTGATATTATTAAAGTATTATATTGCCCCATCTAAAAAAAAAATATAGACCCAGTGAATACAGAAAAATAAATTATAAAGTAATCTTGTTCCTTCAGATTTTATTCTGATAAGACCATGGCATATAGAAAATTCCAATATGTAGCATGTACAAAGGGGAAATCTATATGAAATACTGCAAATTTAGAAAGTAAAACAAGGGGGTAATGTATATAGACTGACTGTAACCATCTAAATCTAAATATTTACATATTTAAATATGCAACCATAAGCATTTTGACTGAGAGGCAGCATGGTACAGGGGAAAAGATATGGAATTTGGAATCAAAGGACTTTGGTTTGAATCCCACCTCTTCCACTTAGTTCCTGTGTAAGCTTGGGCAAGTATTAGTGTCTCTGGGCCTTGGGTTCATCATCCTTAAAATGACAGGGTTGAAAAAACAAACAAACAAACAAACAAAAGAAAAAATAAATTTAAAAATTTTAAAAATTTTAAAAAATTAAAAAAAATTTAAAAAACCAACAACAACAACAAAACAAACAAACAAACAAACAAAAAATGACAGGGTTGGATTCCATGGCCTCTAAAGGTCTCTCCTACCTCTAAATCTATGTATGAGTCTTTGAGATTATACCATTACTTACAACTTGCTATTGATGTATGTATGTTCAAGTTAATTTTTATTGTAGTTTATTGAGTACTATTTGTATTTATATAATTTTATGTTTTATATATACTACATTATTATTTTATAATGCTGTATTATAGCATATCAAAGTATATCATAGCATATCACGTTATCTCATTTCATGTTACATAGTATGGTATGATATAATATAGTATAGTATAGTATGTTACATTATATTACATTTATCATATAATTGAAATTTGGGAATGTGAATTTTCACCTTGGAGAGCAGACTACACCATACTTCCTGGAAAAGTGTAGAGATTTTTTTGTGTGGAAGAAGAAAGTTAATCAAAGTGTGAGAACTGCAGGCAGCCTCACAGACAATGAAACAAAGGATAAATGAAACCCCAAAGGACCAAATATGGCTGGGACTTGGAAAAGAACTGTGCATTTACTTTGTGAGCCAGAGGTAAAAAGCCCAACTTTGGCAGGCTTGTAACAGGGAGGGAATATGTAATGACCCTTCGTGATGAGGAGAGCCAGGACAAAAGCTCTCAGCCTGAATGGAAGTGCAGGCTAAGAATCAATCATGCTGCTTTAGGAGGCATAATGAGATAGAAAGGTTCAAAATACCTCCTCTCAGTAGTCACATGGGGCTCTGACTAGAATGTTATCAATAATATGCTAAAACAGCATATACTCTACACAGAATAAGAGAATAATCCCACTGATCCCAAGGCAACACAAAGTAGGAGAGAGCCAGGTAAGAAATACAGCCAACAAGGCATAGCCAGGAACCATGATGGGAAAGAATTTGGAAAAACCAAGACATCAGTGGGAGGCATAAAGAACACCAGGGTACTATGAAAGGAAATGAAGCAGCTAGATGTGTTGAAGTTAATAGAGAGAAGGCATCTAAAAAGAAAAGGAAAAGCAGCCTCAAAGGTGTCTTCTTCACTTTGTCCTACATAGAATCTTCTCTTTATGATGATTCCAGTGACAGAATTTTATGTCCTTGTGAACTATGTAAATGCTTTGGAGATGTACACAACAGCCAAGTTTGGTGTGGAACATGATATTTTACTAGTATAGGACAAAACACAGAGCTTTAATTAGCAGTGGGTGAACAGGGCTTTGCCACGCTTACATCTAGAGTGGAAGGGTATACTTCTCCCCTGTATTGACCATCGTCTCTGTAGCTCATCTTTTGCAATGGGCTGTCCTCTCCCAGCATGACAACTGCCAGGGTGGAATTGTCTTATGCTCTACTGAACTGTGCCCAAAACCCAACCTCTTACCAACTGAATTTACCCTAGGCACAATTATGGCTCTTTCAAAGTGTGAGGGGCAGCTGGGTGGCACAGTGGATAATACACCAGCCCTGGATTCAGGAGGACCTGAGTTCAAATCAGGTCTTGGGCACTTGACACTTACTAGCTATGTGACCCTGGGCACACTTAACTTATGTTAACTTATGTGACACTTAACCCTCATTGCCCCATAAAAAAACAAAAACAAAGTGTAACACTACATGAAAATTCTAAATAGTGGTCAGCATATGTAAAAAAAATGCTTAAGGGATAATCATGTGTTTTGGTAGTCTACTACTTTCTACTGCCAACTGATTTCCACCTCCTCAGGTGAGAAGAGGAATCAAAAATACCTCTGACTTGTGTGCCTTACACCTTCCATCTCTTGGTGGGCTTAGCGCATCCTGTGCCTCCAGGATCAAACACAAAATTCTCTGGTATTCAAAGCTAGCTCCCTCCTAACTTTCTGCTCTTCTTACACCTTACTCCCTGCCATATACTCTTTGTTCCAGTGACACTAGCTCTCTTGTTTTTCCACAAAAAAGACGCTTCTATTTTTCCACTGTAGGTATTTTCTACGGTTATCTCCTTACCTGGCGTGATGTCCCTCTTCAATCTCTACCTACTACTTTCCCAGGTTTCCTTTAAATCCTAACTAAAATCCAGTATTTTACAGGAAGCTTTTCCCAAAACCCTCTTAATTCTTGTGCCTTCTGTCTGCTAATTATTTTCTATTTATCCTCTTTATAGTTTGCTTTTATATATTCATTTGTCACCTCCCCCATTAGTTTGTAAGCTCCTTGAGGGCAGGGACCATATTTTGTCTCTTTTTGTAGCCCTGGTGCTTAGCACAGAGCTTGGCACATAGTTGGCACTTAATAAATGTTGATTGATTGGTTGTATATACTAGGGATGCTATGGTACAATGCAACTTTTTATTCCTTCTGAGTTCCTTATCACTATTTCATTTCCTTTTGGGTTCTTTTATTTGAATGCTATAGTGACTGTAGGATTTCCTTTTGAGTTCTTTTAGTTGAATATCATAGTGACTGTAGTTTGGCCAGGGAAATGGTACAGGAATAAAAGATGATTGTGCTGAAGCCCCTGTCTTACTTAGCTGATAAAATTATTTTATATTTTCTTTTTTATGCAATGCAGACACAACTCATCATTCTGTCAATGAGAAAGGGATTTGGTAAAAGCTAAATTATTGCAGACATGGACATTTTAATTCCACATTCAGGAACTACTATTAAGGTTTTGAACATAGTCCCTAACCCAGAACACAAGCAGCCTCTATGCTCAAAGTGTTAACATCCTGAAGATTTTGGTGTCAGGAAACCTCTTTTATGGGTTTCTTATAAAGAAGCATAGATTGCTTCTGACAGTCCACAGGGCCCAAACATATGCCACAGTGAGATTCTTATTGTGTTGGCTGCATCTAAGATTAAGGCACTTCTAATTTTATAACTCACATTTATATAGTGCATTCTGGTATGCAAAGCTCTTTCTTCAGCATTTTCTCCATTTTCAAGATAAACTGATGCTCTGAAGAATTGTCCATAATAATACTACAGATGTTGATATTATACCTTGAAGTTTGCAAAAGCACTTTTCTAATTTGATGCTCACAATGATACTGCAAAGCAGATGCTTTTTTTGTTTTGTTTTGTTTTGTTTTGTTCTGAGTGTGGTGTTGAGAACAACTGGTGTGGAAACTCTCTCAAGCAATGAAGATTGGTAATTCCATTGTAACTTAAAGCCTTGAGAATTTCTTGGGGGGAGGGGAAGCATTGAGAGACTAAGTAATTTAACCACCATCACACTGCCAGTCTGTATCAGAGGCAGGACTTGAATCCAGGTCTTTCAACTTCACCGTTTAATCTCTATCCACTATGCCAAGCTGTCTCTCAAGTTAGGTAGTACAGATAGTATTATCCCTATTTGACAGATGATGACATTAAGATTCAGTGAGGCTAAGTGATTTGCCCATGGTTACACAGCAAGTCTCAGAAGCAGAATTTGAATGAAACATTGTCTATTTCCAGGTGCAGCATTCAATCACACTATGCCAAAATTCCTGAATAAAATTGTGGAACTTTTGGAAGTATACTTAATAGTATGAAATAGAGGTGTGAGACCAGTAGTGGCCCCTGGAGAAAACTGGAAGATAGTATGGCAGAAATTAGGTATAGACCACCATATACTAAAATAAGGTCAAAATGGGTACATGATTTAGACATAAAAGGTGATACCATAGGTAAATTAGGAGAGGAAGGAATAGTTTACCTCTCAGATCTATGGAGAGGAGAACAATTCATGACCAAAAAAGAGAGAATATTATGAAATGCAAAGTGGATGATTACTATTACATTAAATTAAAAAGGTTTTGTAAAAAACAAAAGCAATGCAGCCAAAATTATAAGGGAAGCAAAAAGTTGAGAAACAATTTTTACAGCCAGTATTTCTGATAAAGGCCTCATTTCTAAAATATATCAGGAAAGAAATCAAATTTATAAGAATATAAGTCATTCCCCAATTGAGAAATGGTCAAAGGATATGAATGGGCAGTTTTCAGATGAAGAAATCAAAGCTATATATTGCCATATGAAAAAATGCTCTAAATCACGATCAGAGAAATGCAAATTAAAATTACTCTGAGGTACCACCTTACACCTATCAGATTGGCTAATATGACAAAAAAGGAAGATAATAAGTGTTGGAGAAGCTGTGGAAAAATTGGAACACTAATGCATTGTTGGTAGAGCTGTGAAGTGATCCAACCATTCTAGAGAGCAATTTGGAACTATGCCCAAAGGGTTATAAAGCTGTGCATACCCTTTGACCCAGCAATACCACTATTAGGTCTTTATCCCAAAGAGATCATAAAAAAGGGAAAAGGACCCACATGTACAAAAATATTTATAGCTACTCTTTTTGTGGTACCAAGGAATTGGAAATTGAGGGCATGCTCATCAACTGGGGAATGTCTGAACAAATTGTGGTTTATGAATGTAATGGAATACTATTGTGCTGTAAGAAACGATGAGCAGGCAGATTTCAGAGAAACCTGGAAGGACTTACATGAACTGATGCTGAGTGAGATGAGCAGAACCAGGAGTACATTGTATACAGTATCAACAACATTGTCTGTTGATCAACTGTGATAGACTTGACTTTTCTCAGCAATACAATGGTCCAAGATATTTCCAAAGGACTCATGATGGAAAACGCTCTCTACATCCAGAAAAAAAAAGAACTGTGGAATCTAGACACAGATTGAACCATACTGCTTCTACTTTTTTGGTTTTGATTTTCCTTATTTGAGGTTTTTCCCTTTTGTTCTGATTCTTCTTTCACAACATGACTAATGCAGAAATATCTTTAATGTGATTGTACTTATATAAACTATATCAAATTGCTTGCTGTCTTAGGGAGGAGGGAGGAAGGGAGGGAGAAAAATTTGGAACTAAAAATCTTATGAAAACAAATGTTGAAAATTATCTCTACATGTAACTAGAAAATAATAAAATACTTTTATGATAAAAAATTTTTAAAAATAAAAAAGTAACCCCCCCCCAGAAAAATAAATAAAAAAGTAGTCACCCCTGGAGTACTGGGATCCAGATTAAATGGGTTTAACCTAAGCAAGGGGGCATGCTTTAAAAAGCATTTTGGTGCCAGTGGCTTCTGGTAAGTTCTCTCTGGCCATTGAAAACCTGGACAAGAAGGTGTAAATTTTGCTCTGAGTCATAACTATATCCATAGCAGGTTTTATTTTTTAAAATATTTGATTTTTATATTCCCATGGTTTCCTCCAGTATTTCTCCCTCTTTGCCTTTCTTTCCCTCCCTCAACATAAATAGCATTTTAAGTAAAAAGAGAGAGAGAGAGAGAGAGAAAGAGAGAGAGAAAATCAGGACAAGTGATAAATGCATCAAAAAAAGCTGAAAGTATGTGTGGTGTGCAACACTTGTGGACTCCCATTCTGCAAAGTGATTGAGTAAGAGAAACTTCTCATATCTCTTCTTTCTAGTCATGCTTGTTTTACTTTAAAATTTGCAGTATTCACTTTTGATGTGTGTATATTCTTTCTGTTGATATTGCTGTAGGGACTGTATATATATAGTTCTCTTGACTCTCACAGCATGTCTTCAAGGTGAAAAGCCTCTGGTGTGATGGAGAAAATATTCATGTGAAGAGTTCTTGGGCATTGGACAGATGGGACAGGTGTAGATTCTTTTGGACAGATGGGTGATGGCATCCAGTTGACTAAAAGACAGTCAAGTTCAGATCCCTAAATCTACAGAGGTAGTAATGGGCACTATATATTATCTAGTATAGAAAAGGATCCTAGAGAAAAAAAAATGGACCCCCAGGGACAGTGTTCTTTGTGAAGAAAAGGGCTATCATATGATGAGTTCATCCCTGGAAAGAAGTGCCACAGGTTACCAAAATAGGGAGTTATCTTGTTCATACCCAATACAGTACCATCATTTATTACTCAGAGATGAAAATTTTACAAACAGAACCAAGAACCTGGTGAGTCCATTGTTGTTTTTCTGTTGTAGAATTTTGTTAATTGCTTCAATATGACAATTTAGAGGTTCTTTTAGATGACACTACATGAGATTGCATGTGTAATTTGCAATCAAGCCATTTTTTTACATAAAAATAGAAGTAAAGGGGGCAGCTAGGTGGTGCAGTGGATAAAGCACTGGCCCTGGATTCAGGAGTACCTGAGTTCAAATCTGGCCTCAGACACTTGACACTAGCTGTGTGACCCTGGGAAAGCCACTTAACCCCCATTGCCCTGCAAAAACAAACAAAAAAAATAGAAGCAAAGGCAAGTAATTAATAATATATATAAAAGAGCAACATAGTACTATGAGGATAAGAAGTAAGAGGAAAGCTAGTATGAGCTGGGGACAAATGCTAATAACTGAGTTTTTAAAAAACTCTTGTTCAGAGTAAATGGTAACAATTATAATGGACAACAGAGTAGAGAATTAGCCAGCTCCTATTTTATTTCTGATTTCTCTACCATGGAGAATGACAAGTTAGACCAGAAAGATAGAATAAAAGTGCTTCCCAAAGACTTGGAGCTGAAGGTGAGTGAAGTAGTAAGAGAATGTGAGCTATCCATGGTGAGTTTAAGTCACCAGACATTGGACAAATGATATCCAACAATACTGAAAGAACTTGTGGATATAAGACACTAGCTCATTGTCAGAGAAGGGGAAAAGTGTTGTTGTTATGTTAAGTGTTACGAACACACACAGATATGATCCTGATTTTCAAAAACAGGGAAGTTGAATATTTCACACTATAGACTGGTGAGGTCAAAGTGAAAAAGTCCTTGGAGTTTTAGTAGGCTGCAACCTCAGTAAAAGTGAATAGTGTCATGTGGCAGCAAAAAAATATACTGTGATCTTATTTTCCTTTAATAAAAGTGTATTTTCCCAGAGTGGGGGAAGTGATAATGCTATAGTAATATGCCCTGGTCAAGCCACATAGTGTATTGTGTCCATTTCTGGGTACCACATTTCAGAAGCATCTTTGATGAGTTATAGGATGGCTAGAGGAGAGGAGATCAGAATGATTAGGAATCAGTTGAAATAATGAGGGATATTTATCCTGGAAAAGAGAAAGCTAACAAAGTATATGACCATTTCTTCAAATATTTGAAGAGCTAAGTAAAAATGAGCTAAGTAAAAATTTTCCCTCAGGGGAAAATGAATTTCCTATTACTAGATATATCAAACAGAAACTATCTGATCACTTATTGGGTCACATTATAGATAGCATTCATGCTTTGGGTTTGGCTTGAACTAAGATGATGTCTATAGTTCCTTCTAATCCTGTGATTCAAGGAAAGTTCTTGCCAAAACCACAGACTGGAGAATATGGGAAACACATACTCCACAATATCTAAAGAGATCAACAGAATATGAGCCTGCAGGAAGAACTGTAGAAACCTACATCATCTCAACACTAAGTGATTTTTTTAAAAAAAGAAATGTGTAATTGTGATTACCATCAACACTTGCTTATATCTACTGCACCAAAATAAAATTGTAATTCATGATGTGGCCACTCCAAAAACAAAGGGAAATCTTTCTGAAACTTCAATCAATCCATAAATATTTATTAAGCACCTACTATGTACCAAGCACTGTGATAAGCAATGAGGAGACAAAAAGAGACAAAAGACAGTCCCTGCAAGGAGTCTATAATCTGATGGGGGGGGAGGGGAGAAAGCAAATAAATAAATCTATACAAAATCTATACAGGATAAATAGGAAATAACTGAGGGAAGGAACTAGAATTAAGAGGAGTTGGGAAAAGCTTCCTAAAGAAGATGGGATTTTAGTTGGGACTTAAAGGAAGCCAGTAGGTAAAGGAGAATATTCCAGGCATGGAAGACAGTTAGAGAAAATTCCCAGAGCTAGGGGCAGCTAGGTAGAGCAGTGGATAGAGCAGCAGCCCTGGATTCAGGAGGACCTGAGTTCAAATCCAGCCTCAGACACTTAACACTTACTAGCTGTGTGACCCTGAGCAAGTCATTTAACCCCAATTGCCTCACAAAAAAAAAAAAGAAAAGAAAAAGAAAAAAGAAAATTCCCAGAGCTGAGAGATGAACCGTCTTGTTTGTGGAAGTGCAAGTAAGCCATTGTCACTGGACAGAAGAATATTTGTTGAGGAGTAAGGTGTAAGATGACTGGAAAGGTAGGAGGGGACTAGGTTATAAAGGGCTTTGAATACCAAGCAAAGGATTTTTGTATTTGATCTGGAGGCAATAGGGAGCCATTGGCATTTACCGAGTAGAAGGTGATATGGTCAGACCTGTGCTTTAGGAAAAATCACTTTAGTGGCTGAAACAGAAGGTGGATTGGAGTGGAGAAACACTTGAGCAGGCAGACCCAACAGCAGACTATTGCAATAGTCCAGACATGAGGTCATAAGGACCTGTACCAGGATGGTGGGGGCATATTGGAGTGATATTGCAAAGATGAAATGGACAGACCTCAGGAATGGATTGGATGGGGGGGATAAGAGATAGTGAAGCATCAATGATGACTTCTATGTTGAATGCCTGAGGAACTGGGAAAATGGTGATGCCTTTGACAATAACAGGGAAGGGAAGAGAGGTTAAGGGTTTGAGGGGAAAGATGAGTTCCATTTAAACATGATAAATGTTTGAATGATGCTATGAGTATAAGGCCTTTTGGGGGGGGAACAATGAGGGTTAAGTGACTTGCCCAGGGTCACACAGCTAGTAAGTGTCAAGTGTCTGAGGCTGGCTTTGAACTCAGGTCCTCCTGAATCCAAAGCCGGTGCTTTATCCACTGTGCCTCCTAGCTGCCCCAGTATAAGGCCCTTTTTATCATTATTATGTTAGAGCTATGTTCACCCATAAAGTAATGGGTGGCACTGAGCCAGGCCCCTATTACTCCAAAAAGTCACTGAATTTCTGATCTTTTGAGGTGGTTGTTATCTTCAGTGATGCAACTCTTCTATACCTCATCCCGCGTGCTTCTTATCCTCATTCTCCTATAAATTACCCCAGAGAGCTTCCTCTAACCCCCTTAAAATTCCATGGATATCTGTGCATCACTCAGACTAACCACTTGTTAATCCCTTCTTGTTGCTACAAGGCTAGGCCATTCCCTTTTCTAATCAAACACTTACTGGATAATGTCTTTTACACTCCTTCTTGCACAGAAGTCATTGTTGAGAGTAAGTTTCACTCTACTTATGCTCACCATATTTACCACCAATGTAAATTACCAGGAGAATTTAAATGTTAAAAAAAAGATGAGTTTTGAAGGCAAAGGTCATTGTGAAACTGTTGAAAGTCATTTTGTAAAAATCATTCCAACTCACTATTTCCCTTAAATTAAATTCTGGATCTAACACATTGTCCATAGTCAGTGATTGTTCAAGAAATCTGTATTAAGGGGCCAACTCAAAGGACTGCCAGCCAGCTATATGTTATAGTCTGGACACTTTGTGTTCTTTAAGCCATCTGGCTTTTCCTATGTGAATTGTTAGACCAATTTCTTTTGAGTATTGTGGATCTAATTGTAAAGGCTTGATAATATTCTGGAGTTAGTCCTCTCTTAATAATAGTAGCTAGAGGACCTCATCATTTCAAACTCCCTTCTAAAGGGATTTTTTTGTTTTTTGGGTTTGGGGGGGGGTTTTGTGGGGCAATGAGGGTTACATGACTTGCCCAGGGTCACACAGCTAGTAAGTGTCAAGTGTCTGAGGTTGGATTTGAACTCAGGTCCTCTTGAATCTAGGGCCAGTGCTTTATCCACCATGCCACCTAGCAGCCCCCAGGACCTCATCATTAATAAAGAATCAACTTAATCAAATATTTTATCTTACAAAAAAAAGAAATGATAAACACTTAATGATCTTGAATTCTTAATACTTAGTTATCAATCACCCCCTGATAGAGAAGTTATTATGAAGGACACACAAATCCATAAGAATATAAAAAAATAATAGAATGTAAAAAAAAATAATCATTTTGAGCTTCATCAAAATATACAGCATGACTCAGTATAATCAATTAATAAGTATAACTTGTGCAAAATAAATAAATTATTTTTTCTTATATCTATATGCCTGGCTGTTTTTCAAAAGTCTGTAGATTCTGTTGTGAATCATGAGATACAAATTAATTTAACAGCACTACTGAATCTATAATACTTTTTTTAATTTTCTATTTTTCAGTTAATGGAAACTAACAGAACAACTCTTTAATGTGTATAGTGGAGAGTAGAAGCATGAATTTTTTTTTATTTTAAAAGGAGTTTTTTTTTTACTAGAAGCAGGTAGTTAGACCTGGAGTCAGGAAGACCTAAGTTCAAATCTAAGATTAGACACTTCCTAGGTATGTGGCCTTGGGCAAGTCGTTGAATTGGTGTTTGCATCAGATTCCTCATTTTTAAAGTAGAAAAAATAATAGTACATAACTCTCAGGATTGTTGTGTGGAAAATATGAAAGAAAATTTTAAAGTGCTTTACAAACATTAAAGCACTATATAAATGTCAGCTATCAATATCATCATCATTATCATCACTCACAAAGAATAGTGACCACTACACTATTTCAATCAATGGTATCACTATAAAGATATGGCCTTCTATAAAATTTTTTACCCAAATCCTGCCTTTTTTCTTCTAGTTTTTCATCAAGATATACTTTAACATCAATTTGTTGTTGTTGTTTTTTGTTTATTTGCAGGGCAATGGGGGTTAAGTGACTTGCCCAGGGTCACACAGCTAGTAAGTATCAAGTGTCTGAGGCTGGATTTGAACTCAGGTACTCCTGAATCTAGGGCTGGTGCTTTATCCACTGCACCACCTAGCTGCCCCCCCCCCCCGAGATATACTTTAAATGAATATCAATAATTTTCATAAATATTTTAAATACATGAGAAAGTGGGCATATGGATTATATTCAGCATTATTCATTCTCTAGTTCATATAGTTTATATAAGTACTTATTTCCTTTCTAATTTTTTTTGATGGGTAGAGGGTAATAATATTATCCATGGTTTTTCCAAGCATTTTGTAGCTTTCCTTCTTCCTGGTATCTTGAACATCAATTTTTCAACCCTTTCGAAACCATGCTGACAAGTTTCTCGTCTGGTCTAGCTTTTTTTCTTGGCATGCTCTTAAATGACATTTCCACTTTCCCAGAGAGCACACCCAGTACTGATGTTATCAAAAATGATGATTCCAATGGCATCAAAGGTGAAAGTATATTATTAAAGAAATGCTAGCAAATTGGTTTTATTTATGTCTATTTGTTGTCTTGTTAGTTTTATCTGAAAATACTCTTGAAATGATCTGACTTAGTTGGGTCTCAAACCAAACATTCTGCAAACTTGTTTTTCTCCTCTATTATTCATTGATGTTTTTTGAGCAGATTCTGTTCATGATATTCCACCATCTTCCATGATGTAACATTTTGCAAATGAGTTTGTTCTAAATTAGTACTGTTCTTGGCTGCCCTTTCTTTGTACTTGGCTAGAGAATCAAGTGTTGCTGGCTATGGTGGTTTCTGAACTCTTTTGGACTCCTTATTCTGACAATTACTTTATATCAGGAAAATTTCTGGAGTAAATGGTGATGAATAATCAATGTCTTTTCCTTTATCCATTTCCCATTTTAAAAATCAATCACTTGTTTGAATAAATTAGTTTGGAGTTATCATAATTTAACATAATGTCTTAATTTTATCTTTATACTTTTTGTTAATTTGGAGTTGATTTTGACCTTTGCTTTATTTATTTTTTTTTTTGGTAAGGCAATTGAGGTTGAGTGACTTGCCCAGGGTCACATAGCTAGTAAGTGTCAAGTGTCTGAGGCCTGATTTGTCAGGTCCTCCTGACTCCAGGGCCAATGCTCTATCCACTGCGCCACCTAGCTGCCCCATTGACCTTTGCTTAACTAGTTAATTGTCTGGCTTGCACAAAAATGACCTTCTTAAAAATGAATCCTATAACATCACCTATATTTAGGTATAATAAATTTCCTTATTTTGGTCCATTTTGGTGTTTGTCATTTCTAATGCCTCCTGCATCTCTTTTTGAAGAAACTATTCCTTATATCTAGATGTGTGTATAAGTCTTTTACCGCTGACATTTATTTGTTGTGAACCATATTTTGCAATATATTTTTCACCAGGCTTAATCATATATATATATATATATATATTAATTTGGTTTGGGGAAGGATAATGGCAATTCATAGACTTTCTGTATATTTTCCTCTTCTACAAGAAATGTTGACACATGTGCTGCAATTGTCCTCATGATGTTCCTTTTGATTATGCTTATCATGAATACTACAAGGAGATATGACCAAGGATACCATAAAATTATCTTTCTTTTACCTTTGAGTTTACGAGCTAGACCCCTCTCAGTACAGATAATGAATCCATTGAAGAAGTCACATATGTTTAAATTTATATTATTCAAAGTTTAAATTATGTAAAATATGGTAATTGGTTCCAGCCCAGTGGAAATGTGCAGTTGGGATTAATGTGAACACGTTCAAGAGATTCTTTTTTTTTCTTTGCACTAATCAATACCTATCTGTATAGTGAAAGCCATTCTTCCAACTCCTTTATTTGTATCTCTGAAGAGAACCTATGATCCATATTTCCTTATATTTGCAACTTCTTTATATCTTGTAATTTTATTTCTAGAAAGAATGTAAATATTTACAGGGTTCAGAACCTTCAGTTGTATATAAACTCATTAATTAATCATTGGAAAAGGATCTCACATTTAGAGTGCCAAAAGTTAAATTAACATTTATAAATAGTTTAAAACCTGCATAATTCTTAGTACCCTCTAAGTACTTTCTGCTATTCTATAGCTGCCAGTGTAGGAAAAAAAATGGTGTGCAAAGCACTGAGGGCCACTTCATATTTTGTTTGGATTCATAAGTTACCATTACCAAACAATTCATTACCTAATGTTTAAACAATGGTAAGCCTCTCCACCCTTAGCTATTTTTGGCCCTTGGACAGCTGATAAAAATCTCTTACTAGTACCAGAATGAAAACCTTCTCAGCATAGTAGAATCTACTAGAACCTACAGTTTATTTATTTATTAGTTTACTTGTTCATTTATTTATCTAGCCATCCACCTAGTTATTTATTTGCATACTTGTTTGTTTATTGGGGCTGAGTCTTCATATCTCACTCAGACTAAAAGTCTAGAGGTTCCTCACCTGGTCCCACTACTAAACAGCATGGCTGTTCCACCTGTTCCACTTCCAACCTGGCCTCTCTTTACACAGTCGGGTCTATTTCTCTGACCCCTATTCCTAGGGGCTCACTCTATTGGTACCAGACTTATTACAGGCTACTTATGAGTTTCACTTCCTGCAGCAAGGACTCCTGAGCTTAAGCAATCCACCGGGCACACATCGCCACACTCAGTCAGAACCTATAATTTATTAATATAAATCTTGAGAACCCAGCATTACCTCCATGTCATAATGTGGTAATTGCTTACCAGTCATGAATCATGTCATGTACAAAAGAAAACTATGTAAAACTTGACAAAGAATCTCTTGCTGTTATTATGGGAGCAAAGAAGCTCCCATTACATTTCATTCTGATCACATCTTTCTTTTCTCAAAGGACACTAAATGACATGAGCACATATTGCAACATTCAGGTCAGTGTGTATAATCACACACTAGTTGTCAAACCTGGAAGAAAAGTACTAAATACTACTTCCCTGAATCATGGATTCCAGATTATCTTATATCACCTATACTGGAAGCTTTGATGGAGAAAGGCTTCCCTGCACATCTACAGGATAACAAACATGTATAGTTCTTGACAAAGACTATCAAATTGCCTTGCCTCTTGAGCCAATAGGGAAATTATCTAAGAAGTTCAAGCCAGCAACAGGAATTTTTATTCATCAAAGATATCTTTATAAGGGACATAATTTTGTTACTATGAAAGAAGGTACCCACTATCTTGATGATACTGAATGTAGATCATCTGGAAATTGTTCACATGAAAAGATAGGATAGAAATTATTTTTGGTGACCTGGAATTGATGTTGGCATTAAAAATAAACATGGCTATGTCTTGCCCACACTGTCCCCCATGCCTGGAATGTTCTCTCTCTTCATCATCTATGCCTTTTAGAATCCCTAGCTTCCCTGCTCTTTTGTTTGTTTGTTTGGTTTTGTGGGGCAATGAGGGTTAAGTGACTTGCCCAGGGTCACACAGCTAGTAAGTGTCAAGTGTCTGAGGCTGGATTTGAACTCAGGTCCTTCTGAATCCAAGGCCAGTGCTTTATCCGCTGTGCCACCTAGCTGCACCCCCCTTGCTCTTTTTATTGTGGCAAAGAATTGGAAATTGAGGGGATGCCCATCAATTGGAAAATGGCTAAACAAGTTCTGGTATATGAATGTAATGGAATACTATTGTGCTGTAAGAAACAATGAACAGGCAGATTTCAAAGAAACCTGGAAGGACTTACATGAACTGATGCTGAATGAGATGAGCAGAACCAGGAGAACATTGTTCACAATAACAGCAACATTGTGTGATAATCAACTGTGATACTTAACTCATCTCAACAATATTATGGTACAAGATAATTCCAAAGGACTCATGAAGGAAAATGCACTCCACATCCAGAAAAAAAAAAAAAGAACTGTGGAATCTAGATGCAGATTGAACCATACTCCTCTTCTTGTTCTTCTTGTTCTTCTTCTTCTTTGGAGGTTTTCCCCTTTTGTTCTGATTCTTCTTTCACAACATGACTAATGCAGAAATATGTTTAATGTGATTATACATATATAACTATATCAGATTGCTATCTTGGGGAGGGGGGAGGGAAGGGAGGGAGGGAGAAAAAATTGGAACTAAAAATCTTATGAAAACAAATGTTGAAAACTACCCTTACATGTAACTGGGAAATAATAAAATGCTTTTATGAGGAAAAAATAAACATGAAGGAATGTAGTATAGGCTAAATTAGTTGGCATAACCTGCCAACAGCCCTTTTCTGTGGAGATTTTTTTGGATACTGTCATCCATCCAGTGTGTTAGCTATCTCTCTAAGTTTTGTATCATCTGAAAACCTTAGAAACATGCTGCCTATATCTTTGATTACATTCTTGTTTTCATACTTTATGACCTTCCCTTTCTTCCATCCTCTATTCATAACTTTTAAAAATCAAAGTTGGTGATTTGTTTTCTTTCTTTTTTTTTATTCTTTGGCATAAAGGATGGCTCTCTCAGTAGGGGACAGGAGAGTAAAATATAGTAAAAAATAAATAAAATATAATAAATAAAAATATCCACAATATTTCTCACAATATTTAGGTTATCGAGTTCTCTATGAATTAATATTGACTTCTTCACATTACAAATTCATTTCTAAGTGAGGAAAAGAAGAGGGATGACTCTAAGGGACAATCTGATTATCTAGCTATCATCAAGTCATGTGAAGAAGAACAACAGAAAAAGGGGATCAGGGGACAAGATCTCCAAGGAAATAACATAGAAGCTGTTTAGAAAAGGGAACTCAATCAGAGAAACTTGGAGGGTCTTGTGTGGGCTGATGATGAGTGAGATGAACAGAACCAGAAGAACATTGTACACAGTATCATCAACATTGAGTGTTGATCTACTGTGATGGACTATATTCTTCTCACTAATGCAATGGTACAGAAGAGTTCCAGGGAACTCATGATAGAAGAGGATCTCCAAATCCAAGAAAAAGGAAAAAAAAAATAACTGCGGAGTATAGATGCTGAATGAACCATACTATTTCTTTTGTTTTTGGTGCTGTTGTTTTTTCTATTTTGAGGTTTTTCATCATTGCTCTGATTTTTTTCTTATAACATGACTAATGCAGAAATAGGATTAATGTTATTATGTGTATGTATATATATATATATATAAAACCTATATCAGACTACCTGCTGTCTAGGGGAGGGGGGAGGGAGGTGAGGGAGGGAGAAAAATCTGAAATTGTAAAGCTTGTATAAACAAAAGTTGAGAATTATCTTTACATGTAATGGGAAAAAAATAAAATACTTTATTAATTTTTTTAAAAAAGGAACTCAAAATGAGAATTTTAGAAGCTTTAATTCCATGATAAAAACATAGACAAAAGAAGAAATAATTAAATAGAAGGGTCCTAAGTCAAAGAATAAAAGTCTAGATTACAGAGAAAAGGAAAAAATTGATAAAGAAAATGACCCAAAAATCCTTTTTAGGAAAAAGTACAAAAACAAAGTTAAAAAAAAAAAGGAAGAGGAAAGGGGGAGGATTTTCCTTGATCATTTAACTGAGAGAAAAAGGGGGAAGAATTAGAAAAATAGATCAAAAAGGAAAAAAGAAAAATTAATTAGTAAAGTAACCCCCAAAACTAGAGAATGGGGTGACAAATGGCTGGGGATTGGGAGGTAGTGGGAAGCTTGAGGGTGAGAAGAGAGCTAGTGGAAATAAGGTTTTCTATTGCAATAGCGTCCTAATCATTTTTTACCATAGAATCTCAGAATTGTAAGAGATCATCTAATCCAACTCATAACTAAAAAAAAAGAATACCCTATAAAACATAACTTACAAATAGATTTGCTTTTTCTTGAAGATCTCTAGTGAGAAAGAACCTGCTCATTCCCCTGTGGGGGAACTCTGATTAGCCCTACATTTTTCCGAATATCAAAACTAAACTCTCCTTTTCAAAACTTTCACCCGCTTTTGCTTGTTCTGTCCTCTGAGGTGAAGCAGAATAAGTTTCTTCCTTCTTTACTGTGAGAAACTTCAAATACTTGAAGACAGTTATCATATGCCCTAGTTCTACCTTGTCAGTGTTTTCATACAGAGATGTTTCACAAGAGAAAAATCGGTGGCAGAGTAGATTCCAAGTCCCACTCCTCTCCCAGCTCTGCTTCTAACTCTCTACTTTTGCACCTCTGTTCCAACTCCCTTCTTACCTTGGAGACACCTCCACCGCAAAGCACCTTGCTCTGAGTGGTGAGTTACTGCCCAGTACCTCCATGTGAGAAAATTCCCAGTTCAACCATGCCACCTTCTCTGACTCACCAGGCTTTTATACCTTGCCCTGGCACGGGTACCTAGACACATCTCCCCTCCCCTCAGTTTTCAGCTCCTTGTTGTGTTGTGTTCCCCAGTTAGAATGTAAGCCCCTTGGAGGTGGAAACTGTCTTTCTTTTTTTTTTTTTTTGCTTTTGTATTCCCAGAACTTAGCACATGCTAGGTACTTAGTAGATGCTTTATCTGTCTGTCTGTCTATCTAGAACTTAACACAGTACCTGACACACAGTAGGCACTCTAAAAAATACATGTTGTCTTGTTGACTATCCCTGGTTTGGCCTCGGTACCTTAAGGACCACTGGGCCTTTCCATCTTGACTTGTAGCTGAACCTTCCTATGTGTATTATTTCTCCCACTGGGGCAGTGGGGCACTGGCCTTGGAGTCAGGAGGACCTGAGTTCAAACCCAGCCTCAGACACTTGACACTTAACCAGCTGTGTAACCCTGGGCAGGTCACTTAACCTCAAATGCCTCAAATATCCAGGATTATTCCCAGTTGTCCTGATGTATATCTTGCCACTGGACACAGATAGCTCTGGAAGAGAGTGTGAGGCTGGTGACTTTGAACAGCCCTCCCTCACTTACATCCAATTCACTACAAGTCAGGACATCACCTCCCGATGTCAATCCTCCTCTTTGAGAACAGAGGACAAACAACAACATTTCCCCCATTAGAATTTGAGTTCCTTCCCAGGAAGGAAAAATGATATCTACCTCCAGAGAGAGAAGTGATGAATTCTGAAAGCAGATTGAAGCCTACTTTTTTTTTTAGGTGAGGCAATTGGGGTTAAGTGACTTGCCCAGGGTGACACAGCTAGTAAGTGTCAAGTGTTTGAGGTCGGATTTGAACTCAGATCCTCCTGAATCCAGGGCCGGTGCTCTATCCACTGTGCCACCTAGCTGCCCATGAAGCCTACTTTTAAAACTTTCTTTGTTTCATTGCTTTATTTTGTTTGTGTTTTCTTCACAACATAGCTAATATGGAAACATGTTTTACATGACTTTACATCTATAATCAATATCAAATTGTTTGCCTTCTCAAGGAGGAGGGAAGGGTGGGAGGAGGGAGAAAATTTGGAATTTAAAAAATTTTTAAATATTTTTAAAATTGTATATATTATTGGAAAACATTTAATGAAATAAGTAAAAATAATTAAAAAAAATAATATAAGCTCCTTGACAGCAGGGACTGCCTTGTTTTTCTATTTATGTCTGTAGCTGTTATTGTTCAGTCACATCTGACTCTTCATAAGCCCATTTTGAGATTTTCTTGGCAGAGATCCTGGAGTACTTTGCCATTTCCTTCTTCAGCTCATTTTATAGATGAGGAAAGGTCTGTACAAAGTCACCAGTTTCACTCTCTCAAAGTCAAGTGACTTTCCCAGGGTCACACAACTAGTAAGTCTCTGAAGTCAAATTTGAACCCAGGGATATGAGTCTTCCAGACTTCAGGCCCAGCAGTCTATATACTATGCCACCTAGCTAACTGCAAATCACTGTTACTCTGGTGTATTGGTCAACAGTGGGTCCTAGCCCAAGCCTGAGTAGCCATTGTTTGACCTCTTAATGGCTCAGAGTGAGTGCAAATGTCAATTGCTTCTATTTTGTCCAGAAACTCTGAGGGCCTTCCCTTCCCAGACTTCCTTCCTCCCTTCCTCCATTCATTCATTCTTTCATTCATTCATTTATTCCTGAGAATTGGGAAAGACCTTAGTTTAAAAAGGCCAAGGTCTCCCACTACACCGGGGTCCGTATCTTGCCAACGGACCCAGATGGCTCTGGAGGAGAGAGTAAGACTGGTGACTCTGCACAGCCCACCCTCACTTAAATCCAATTCACTGCAAATCATGACTTCACCTCCCTACATCATAGTCTTCTTTGAGAACAAAGGACAAATAAAAACAACAAGCACTCAGCATAATGCTTTGCACAAAATAAGCAGTGAATAAATGTTCATTCATTCATTTTGAGATAAACTATTTCTCCTTCAACTCTCCTGACTTCCCCTTCTCTTTAACTCAGCTATTTCCTGAGGATTGGTTGGAGTAGGGAAGAGAGGCGGGCAGAGGCTAGATTGCATTTGACCAGTCTTGACTTTTCATAGATAGGATGAGCAACAAAAATGTACTTCCCACAGGTACCTCAGGAGGTACAGATGATTTTCACATATCTTCCAAATATTTTATTGATTTTTTTACATTGATGTCACTTCTCACTGACCACTATCGAGAATGGAGCCTATAGAATCCATTGGAATGGGAGCATCCAGTGCCTGAATGTAGTAAACATTTAATAAATGCTTATTGATTTACTTGCCTGTTGACCAACTCCTAACCCGAGGAAACCATTCCTGGTTAAAAATAATAATAATAAATCCAATTAAGCTAGAGAAACCACCACATTGACCACCATCTCTTTACCACCATCTCTTTCTGATCTTTTGACTATGCCCCCTGAGGGAGCCTTCAGATGAAAGAAACAATTCTTCTCAGGTCACTGCTAAAGTGATATCCTCTGGTGTTTCCCCACCCAAGAGTATCACACAGAGCCAAGGGGGCCTGTCATTGCTAATCAAGCATCATTTTAGCCAAGCAAGTAAGAGTGTTATGCTACTTATCATCAGAGAGTGCCATGGGAGCATGCATTAGAGTTTTTATTCCATTAGAGATCCTCTCATTTATGTGTTATTCTTATCCAGCTCCCCTGCTCTTCCTCCTGATGCTCTGGGGGTAAGGTTAGCACGGAAACACAGATATATTGGAGACCTGCTCTGTCTTTGCCTGTTTCTGATTGCCAGCACATTTACCAGCATCTTTCAAAGACAAGAAGTGAGTACCTCTTTAGGCTCTCTGTCTAAATCTGTTCAAGTAGAGTTCAAGATGAGAGTGTAGAAAATAAGAAGGCAAAGAGAGCAAATGAGAGAGATAAAAGAGGGAAATTGAGTCCAGGAGCAGTTGTTTGAGCTTTCACAGGTTGTCTGTCCTTAAAGTTTGGTGTATGGAATGTTCAAAAGGACGAGCACCTTTGGTGTGAGGGCTCAGCAAGCCCTTTTCGGGGCTGGTCATCCAACTTTGGTTGTCCACCTGATTCACCCAACTATCACCTCTGATCCCAACAAGCTGTAGCTCAGCAGCCACATCCCAATAAAACTGTCTCGGCAGATAAGCTAAACCTGGTTTGAGGGAGACCTTCAGGCCTCAAACCTACTAGTGAGTTAGGAGAGTACCTACCCTAAGCGCGTGAAGACTTTCGCAGGCGGAATAGACGGACGAGAACAATCTGTTCCAAAAGCCAGGAAGGCGGCTGACGCAGGCCCTGTGGAGCACTTAGAGCTTGGTCAGACATAGAAGATGCCCAGGTCATCCGCTGCATCCCAGCCCATTACCAGTCATCCTGACTTTTGTCCTGCCACTGGACTTTTATGACTCAGGGAGAGGGAGTAGGGTCACTGAATTTGTGTAACCGCCTCCCTTAAATCCAATTCACATGCAAGTCAAGACATCCCCTGTGATATCATTGGTCTTTTTGAAAAACAAAGGACAAACAACTATCCTTAAAGTATAGTTGTTTTTCTTGTTGTTCAGTTATTTCAGTCAGTCATGTCAGATTCCTGGGGACCTCATCTGGGATTTTCTTGGCAAAGATACTTTACTTCTCCATAATTATACTTATTGGATTCAGACCCTAACTCTGCCCCTCACCATCTGCATGACCTGGGACAAGCCAATTAACTCATCTGGACGTCAGTTCCCCCATCTGTAAAATGAAGGGGTTAGATTAAATGACCTCTAAGGCCCTTCCAGCTTTAAATCTATTTTCCTGTGAAAACCAGACAAAAAATTCAATTTAATTAGCTTGTGAAAAATGTAATTAACCAACTTGGTCACCCACCTTATTCACCAGATATGCTCCAAATAACTTTTGACTATTGGGGGGGGGGGTCAGTCTTTCTGCCCTGAAGGATGAAGATTTGTTAGCACTGAAAACATTCGACATAATGGGCTATGGATTCTAGAGATAATTTCAAAAGATGAATTCCAAAAGAACAGGGCAGCACAGGACAATTAAAGATACCTGAACAAAGATCCTAGAGCTAGGAAGTTGATAGTCCAGCTGTTCCCCAGTCGGATCACAGCTGTAGAACTATTTCAAGTCCTGGACAAGACATTTTAGGAGGCACATTGAAAAACTGAACCACATTCAGAATTGGGAAACTAGGACTGGGAAGGAACTTAAAATCATCACAAGAATCATTCAAAAGAACTGGGAATACTTAGCCTAGAGGGGGACATGTTCATAGTGTTCAAATATTTGGAGAATTGTCACTGGAGAAAGGCATTTTCTTTGTTCCGCTTATCTCAGAAGACAGATGCAATGGGTGGAAGTTACAGGAAGGTGAATGTTTGCTACATATAAGGAGGAACTCCCTAACAACTACAGCTACTGAAAAAGAAGATGAAATTCTTCAGGGAATACTGAGGTCCCTGTCACTAGACAGGGTGAGTAGAGGTCATCACGCAAAGGCTGCACGAGCATCTCCTGGGAATTTTGCAGACAGTATTTATGCTTTAGATATGAGTTACACTAGACAGGCATCCCTCTTAACCACCAAGTCAAAAATCATTTATTAAATGTTTACTATGTGCCTAGTACTGTACTTAGTCTCTGGTGAGGCTAAGATAAAAATGAAACAATCTCTGATCTCAAGGAATTTATATTCTGTTCAGGGAGACAACGCAGATCATGGAACTAGGCACAGAGCAGGGTTGTGTTCTAACCAGCTTGTAAAAGTCACTTGTTAAATTTTCAGAGTGAGCATTTATGCTTTAGAAATCAGCAATTGCTACAAATATATTTGTTTTGTTGATTGTCTAAAGTTAAGAAAATCTTAAAAGCCCATTAAGCTTAAAAGCATGAGTGCTCTGTTTCCAGACTTTTTCAGTGTACTGATCAGTTGTTTTGATTTTCTTCTCTTTTTTCTCCTTCTGTTTTTGCCTCTAAAATGCTCTTTGTTATATGGAATGGCTCTCTGGGTGGAGAAGAGGGAGGAATAATTGAGGGGACTATAAGAATGTAAAAAAACAAAAGACATTACTAAAAACTTATTTGAAAAAAGAAAAGTGTACATGCATGCTTTTTTTTTTTAAAACTGTGTAGAGCCTAAGTTGTTAAACTTAGACAGAACGTCTTTGTATTGCTCTATAAACATTGCTTGAGTTCAGCAGGAATGTAGTAGAAATCTCAGGGCATGAAGGCATTGCCAGACTGGAGGCTTGGTGACTGGAAGATAAAAATAATAAAAACAACAAGAAGCATTTATCTAGTGTCCTTTGATACATTATCTCATCCGAGCCTCACAACACCCCTACATACACTATAGCTACAAATTACGTACAAAGTACATGCAAAGCAATTGGAAGAGGATGTATTAGTGGGATTCAAGAAAACTCTCACATAGACTATGGGAATTTATTGGACTTGGTAGGAAATTAGGGATTCTATGAGGCAGCAGTCAGGAGGAAGAGTGGTCCAGAGGCAAGAGGGAAAGTCTGTGCAATGGTACATAGATGAGAAAAGAGGATGTCATACATATGGGACAGCACGTAAGCCAGTTTGATTGTACCATAGAGTGTATTAGGGACCTTTGAATCCAATCTCCTAATTTTACAGATAAAGAAACTAATACTGATGACAGTTAAGTGACGTATCCAGGGCTAAATTGTGAAAATATTTTAATATCTAATGAAGAAGTATGGTTTTGGTTCTAGAAGCAAAAGAATTCCAACTCTGGGCTTCTGTGATTCTAATTAATCCTAGGCCATGGCCAACTTAGAGTACAGTAAGTACTATTTTTTATAGTCATTTGTTTGTGACCCTATTTGGGGTTTTCTTGGCAGAGATATTGGAGTGGTTTGCCATTTCATTCTCTAGCTCATTTTATAGATCAGGTAAGTGAGGTAAACAGGATTAAGTGACACAGGGTCACATAGCCAGTAAGTATCTAAGGCCAGATTTGAATTCAGGAAGATGAGTCTTCCTGACTCCAGGCCCGGCAGTCCATCCACTGTGCCACCTACCTGCCTTAATGTCTGACTCTTTGTGACCCTATTTGGGTCACCTTAGAGGTAGCTGATGGCTTAATGAAGAGAGCACTGGCCCAGAGTGAAGACCTGAGTTCAGATCCAACCTCAGACAAATCCTAGCTGTGTGATCCTGGACAAGTCATTTAACCTCTGATTATCTGACAAAATGGACCCATTGGATCCACTGGAGAAGTATTTTTGTGAAGAAAACCCTAAATGGGGTCGTAAAGGGTTAGAAATGGCTGAAATAACTGAACAACAAAAACAACAGTCACTTGGGCACAAATTATATAGATTGTGACATACAATTGATGTAGTGCCTCAATATTTCACTCTTGCCAAATTCTGATAGTCAGGCAGTCAGGCAAGGTTTTAGTACCACAGTACATTTTTTCTAACTCCTCGATCTATGTGTCCAAAGTTACTTGCATGGCTGTAGAAACTCTTTTTTTCCAACCATCCCCACAACAAAAAGCAGCTTGTCTTCTATCCTTTCCACTGTTGATTTAATAGTTTTAGGCTTTCTGTAGCTACAGCTCCATAAGATGCAGTCATCTGAAGAGGTAGAGAATAGAAGAGAGGATTGGTACTGTCTATTCACTGGAGAAGAGCAAGAGAGCAATACATCAAGACTTTTCTTGAAAGTCAGACAGATTTGCAGCAATCCTTGCCAGAAAAAAAAAATAGAGAGAACTTAAGTACAGAAAAGTGAATAAAGACTTTTCAGTGACTGTTTTTGTCTTCATTTTGCAACTCCTTGTCCCCTCCACCCTTTCTCAGCCTCCCATTGATTTTCCTGGGTTCCATGTTTGTAGTGAGTTACAGTATGAACTATTCATCTGCTGACTTGTGGGCTCTCCTGCTGAGAAAGTCCTGGGAGCCTTTCTAACCTTTATTCAAAAGCTTCCAGGGGACTACTTCACAGAGGAACCATTCTGATTAGCTAGGGCTTTATTTATTTACATCAGTCAGCATTTAGACATTTTAAAGATGTTTTCTCTTACAATAAATAGTATAACACTCTGGTGGGAGATTCTCTAATACCCCTGCAGTTTTTCACAGTGGGAATGGTCTAGTGGGTTGAGCATAGCCCAACAATGACAGTATGCAACCTCACGAAGTTTTTTTATTTTCTGTTGCTCACCTATAAGTGGAGGGAAATATTTCTTGAATTATGAGGAATGTTTGGCTAGAAGTTATTATTTTAGTTATCATTTGTCAAACAAATATTATTATGCACAATTCATAAGATGTGCTAGGCCCAATGAAAATATAGCAGGCTAGAGACTGGACTTGTGATTTCAATTATTTAGGGAAATCCCTGGTGAGGATATTCCTTCCACCAATGCACGTCAGCACCTTTTCTGCAATTTATGATTTAGAGGGTTACCCAGAGAATTGTCAGGTTAAGTGACTTATATAGTAGGATCACACAGTTAGTATATATCAAAGGCAGGATTTGAACCTTGTCTTCCTGGCTCAGAGGTCTATTCTTTATCCACTGACTTTCTCTCTTATGAATAAAACAACATCCTTAACGTCATGGGGCTGCAGTGGCAAAGTAAGTACCTAGTCGAAGATTGATGAATTGTTGAAAAGGCATTTCTGATCCAGTGCTAAAGGTGAGACATCTGTTCAGAGATGTTTCTAGGAGGTACAGGTGGAACTTTGTCCCAGGGTGCTGACACTCTAGGGCCCACAATTCCTCATTAGGTGGAGATGCCTTTCTTCCCCGTCATGGTACAAAAACTACTTCTAATACTCTGTCAGCAACTTCTGGAACATGTAACCCTACTCCCTTTCCTGGCCCCAAACCCAGGGTCTTGTTACCATGATTCGCCTCCTCCAAGGTTCTCTCTCCCTCCCCAACCCTAGAAAAGTCTAGAAAAATCATAGTCAAGGTTTTCCAGAGAATGGTTTACCCCTTTCCCAGTGCAAGTGCACCTATGGCTGAACTGTCCTCTAGTCTGAGCCCCCCCCCCCCCCACCCACTCCTTACACACATTCAAATACAGTGGTCCATCTTCCATATGCTTGACTCCTCTACATTATTCTCTCTGACTTGGATACTTGTCACTTTAGCTCAGCTTCAAAATTTTTCTGTTTATGATTTTGCACCTACACAAATAACTATAATATAAAGAAAAACATAACTGATACCACAAGACAGAAGTACAAACAAAATACTATACATTTCATAAGACAGTAAGAATGGTTCAGGGGAGGCTGGCAGAGGAGGTGATACTGGAATTGGGCACTGAAGGATGGGTAGGATTTCAAGAAGCACAGATAGAGGGGAGAGAATTCGAGATCAAGATAGCAACAAGAGTAACAGTTCAGGAGGCAGCTAGGCGGCTCAGTGCACTGCCCTGGATTCAGGAGGACCCGAGTTCAAATCCAGCCTCAGACACTTGACACTTATTGGCTGTGTCACTTGATCCTTATTGCCCCACCCCAAAAAACAAACAAACAAATAAACAAAAAGAGTAACAGTTCAGAGATTGGAAATTGAAGGCATTCTGAGGTGATAGAGAAAAAGAAACAGAGGTAACAAAGACATAGAGGAGCAAAGGTTTTACCTCCTTTCAGAATCTGAATGGTTCACAACTCGTAAAGGAAATGCAACTACTTTACTTATTTAGGATATAAATAAATTGTTCATTAATCATATTTAATAGAATTATGGGCACCAAGCCATTGGCTACAGGGCAGCTGGATGGTGCGGTAGATAGAGTGCCAGGCCTGAAATCAGGAAGACACATCTACCTAAGTTCAAATCTGACCTCAGACACCCACTAGCCATCTGACTCTGGGCAAGTCACTTAATCCTGCTTGTCTCAGTTTCCTCATCTGTAAAATGAGATGGAGAAGGAAATGGCAAACCACTCCAGTATCTCTGCCAAGAAAACCCAAAATGGGGTAAAAAAGAGTCAGACATGACTGAAAAATGACTGAACATCATGAACAACCATTGGCTGGCTAAAGGATGCATCAGACCCCTGGTAGCACCAAAAAAAAATCAGGCTACCAGCTCTGCAAACAAATTGTCTCTAGGCAATTGTCTATAGTAGTTGAGAGAAATATCATTTATGGAGGAAGAACCCAGAGCTTGAACAAAAATCACTCTTTGCCTTTTTCAATTATGCTTTTCCTGGAGTACAATGAGGAGATGTTATTACTATTTCATTAGCACCAACATCTCATCTAGTAACAGAAGCCTCATCTAATAGAAAATAGGTCTAGAGAATCCAGCTATAAGGTCGAATTGAGCTGAAGAAAGGACAGACCCTGGGAGCCCAACAAAGTGCCATGCCCAGCACAAAATCTGTGTCCAAGGAGAGCAGTAGGAAGATAGCATGAGAAGAGAAAACATCAGGACCTTGAGTTACCTTGAGTACAGGTTCTCCTATGTGTCCCTACATATGTGTCTATCTACCAATGTGATCTATGTATAAACCCACTCTTCTCATTGTCTGTGAAGGAGTGCACCCTAGTTATATAGGAGAAATGACCAAGTTCTATAGTTTTTAATGATTTTGTTATGAACTGATTGTAACTTCTGGGTGACTAGAGTAAAGATTCATTTGAAAGTGAGGCTTGTGAGTTATGTTTTTGGAAGTCTTGACCCACAATATACCTTGATCCTAGGTTATTCATCCCCTGAAAGACCATACCTGCAAGTGGGAAGCTAGGTGGTACAGTGGATAGAGCACCAGCCCTGGAGTCAGGAAGACCTGAGTTCAAATTCGGCCTCAGACATTTAACACTTACTAGCTGTGTGACCCTGGGCAAGTCACTTAACCCCAATTGCCTCAAATATATGGGGCCATCTCCAATCATCCTAATGACACTTACTAGCTGTGTAACTCTGAGCAAGTCACTTAACCCCATTTGCCTCAAATATCTGGGGCCATCTCCAATCATCCTAATGTATATCGTGCCACTTGACCCAGATGGCTCTGGAGAAGAGAGTGAGGTTGGTGACCTTGCACAATCTTCCCTCGCTTAAATCCAATTCAGTACAAGACATGACATCACCCTGATGACATGGTCCTTTTCCAGAATGAAGGACAAACAACAACAACAACAACAACATACCTACAAGTGAAGGTGAAGGTTCAGGGGTGAGGGGGTAGATCATAGAGGGCACTTCATCTAGAAATGATAAGCAGTCCAATTTGGCCAAAGTATAGGGATTGTATAGAGGAGTGATGGGAGATAAAACTTGAGAAGTAGTGGCCACAATGGTAGATGGTTTAGACTGTAGATTAAGAAGTTTGAATCTTATTTGGCAAGTGATAAGGATCCATTGAAGGTTTTTGAGAGGAGAATGATACAGTCAAAGTCCTGATATAAGAAAGGAATAGCTCTGAAAATGTGGCATTCAGAATGGAATACAATACATTGAACAAACTTGTATTTACTTCTAAGAAGGAAATTGCCCGTCGGAGGAGGGGGCCAGATGAAGCAGACATATCTTGCAAGGTGAGAAGGCTGCAGGGACAGAGGCATATTACAGGGCATAAGAAGGTAATGGTTTAGAGAAGGAATAGCAGACAGGTAAGAGAACCAGGAGAGTGTGGTGTTTATAAAGTTAAAGGTGGAATGAACATCCAGTAGAAGAAGATAGTCATGTCAGAACCTATAGTTAAGAAAGAAAAGGACTAGAAAAAGGATATTGGATTTGGTTATTAGGAAGCCAATGGTGACCTTTACAAGAACAGTTTCAGTTGGGTGATGATAATGGAAGTCCATTCCATTTTAGGAATATTTACAAATGGAATAGTTGATTCCTCATGACACAGTTAGGTCTGGAGTCAGGCAGTTCTGAATTGAAAATCCAGTCAGAGGCTCTTACTAGCTGTGTGTTCCTGGGCAAATCACATAATCACTGTGTGTCATTTGAAATTTTATAGGGGTGCCTATATCTGTCTCAAGTTTTAGGGAATTTAGCTGGGTTTTCTAATATATTGTTACTTAGAAATTAGAGGCTATAGCACCAGTTTGGGGCATTAAGCATTTATTAAAGCATATTAAATATTAGTAAAGAGAGAGCACATGACTACAAAAGTTCAGAAGCCCTAGATACCTAGGACAGAGGCGAGAGAGAGAGTGGGGACCTTGCCTTCCTCCTTCAGCATCCCAGGCTAAGAGAGCATGAGAAAGCATAAGCTCCCTGTGGTCCGGAGGAGAGGCGGCCCTTACACACTGCTTCAAGCTAATTGGCTAGCATCATTCAAATCTATTGATTTGCTGGACTTGAGAGTGGTCCATGAGCAGTACATGCTGAGGTCAGAGTCTCAGAGGACAGACCCTCTGGGGGAAAGGCTTTCAGTTAAGTGTGGTTTTAAGCTCTATTGTCTCTGTTCATAGTCCAAGGTCCAACTTGACTCTGGGCTGGCCTTAAAAAAAGTCAGGCAAGTCTCCCTTGGGTAGAGAGCCCTCTGGGCTTCCCCAAAACCCATTATTTTCTCACAATTGTTTGCCTCAAGTTCCTTAACTGTAAAATGGGGATAATGATAATAACTACCAGGAAAAAAAATGCTTAACACAGTGCCTGGCACATAGTATTTCTTTAGAATTGCTTATTATTCTTATTATTGCTTCATTAACTTTACCACCATATAATCCTTTAATTATGAAGAAATCAGATCTGCCATTTATTATTTCTATTTCTAGCTTTCTAGAAGAGTGATGAATAAGAAGACATCAGGCCCCAGACATCAAGGTCTAAATCTTGCTCTCTGGAATTGAATAAATAAAAACTTCAGAAAGTCTTTTATAAGATAAACAAAGAGCACATCAAACAAAACTGGATTTAGAATGAAACAACTTGTCTTGAGTCCTAAGTACAGCACTTACTAGTTGCTTTCCTCAAGACAATTTATCTCTCTGAACCAAAGTTTCATCTGTAAAATGGGAATAAGTATATAATTATTCTACCTATTTCATAGGATTGTTGTGAGAATAGTACTTTGTAAACTCTGAAGAACCATAAAATAATATATAGTGTTTATTACTATCATTAAGAAAGACAGCATGATATACCAGATATGCCTCAAAGTCAAGAAGATTTAGGTTCAATCTATGACATACTGGCTGTGTGACTCTGTGCTACAACCTCTCAGTGGGACAGTTAGGTGTTGCAGTGGTTAGAGCACTGGCCCTGAAGTTGTGAGGAACTGAGTTCAAATCTCACCTCAGACACTTATTAGCTGTGTGACCCTGGGCAAGTCACTTAACCCCAATCGCCTTAAACATCTGGGGACATCTCCAGTCATATATATATATTTATATTTATAAAACCACTGGACCCAGATGGCTCTGGAGGAGAGAGTGAGGTTGGTGACCTTGCACAGCCCTCCTTCACTTAAATGCAATTCACTGCAAGTCATGACATCACCTCCCAATATCATGGTGTTTGTTCTTCCAGAATGAAAGACAAACAACAACCTCTCAGTGCATCTATAGGAAACCCTCTAAAATGATAGATTAAAGAGATAATAACCTAGATTGGTAGAGGGAGTTTCTTCCCCTGGAAGTTCCTTAAATCAATGAAATCACAGATGAAGTCTTTATGCTATATTTATGATTGTGAAGCAGATATTATATTAAAAAGCATACATATGGGGCGGCTAGTTGGCACAGTGGATAAAGCACCGGCCCTGGATTCAGAAGTACCTGAGTTCAAATCCAGCCTTAGACACTTGGCACTTACTAGCTGTGTGACCCTGGGCAAGTCACTTAACCCCCATTGCCCTGTAATTTTAAAAAAAAGCATACATACAACTTTTTTAGCATAATAGTCAAAAGGAAATAGGACTGGCTTTTAAAAAATATAAATTGATGGGAATAGACCATTTAGAAGACAGATTTAGGGGTGAGATTGATGGGGAAGGATTGAGAGGAAATTTGTATCCATAGTCTAAAAAGGGCCTTTGTATATATACTTTGAAAGTATCCCTGTATAAAATGGGGACTTAGCAAGCAGGTAAAGATCCTGCAAAATAAAATAAAATTGAGTGAAAGTCTTGTTGAATCCAAATAGATCCTTTGTCGATCCCTGTTGGGTTTGCCATGACAATCACAGTTTTGTCAGAGAATATCCCTGATTCTTCAACCAATTAACAAAATATGAAATTCAAAAATATTTCCTAGGATATACTACTTATGACTTTTCTCTTAAATGCTCTAAAAATGTTGCTCTGACCTTTCAGATTTTATTTGTGCAACATAATTGTAGAAAGTGGCTTTCAACTACTGTTTTCCAATAATCAAGATATTTTTTCAAAACTCCTGCAGAGACTGATTATTATTCTAGAGTAAGAGCTTGTCACCTGCTGCCTAATTGTTATTTTTAGTGCTGAAAATAATAATAACAAGGAAAGCAGTTTAGTTGGTGAATATCTACAAAAGGAAGCTGGAATTTTAAAGAGGCAGCATGAGTTCATCAAGAACAGATCATGCCAAACTAACCTCATTTCCTTTTTTGACAGGATTATTAAATTGGTAGATGAGCAGAATGCTGTGGATGTAGTTTATCTAGATTTTTAGAAGGAGAGATATGGACTAGACAAAAAGGCAGTAAAATAAATTCAAATCTGATTGATCAATCTCAGTGAGGTAGGAGGTCTCATTGGTCAGGAGGTCAAGGAGGCAAGAGTAGGTCAAGGGGGCAAGAAAAGCCCATGTGCTTGGTCCTGTGCTGTTAAGATTTTTATCTGTGATAAATGTACAGATACTACAAAGCTGGGAGGTTTTAGATCACACAGAATATGACAGCCAAGATCCAAAAAGATCTTGAGAGACTAGAGAATTGGGCTGAATCTAACAAGATGAAATTCAATAGGGATAAAATTTTAAGAAATCTTAAATGTAAAATCTTAAACTTAGGTATAAAAAAATCAACTTCATGAGTATCAAATGAGAGAATGTGGGATAGCAATTGTTCTAAAAAGCAAAACAAAACAAAAGGATCTGGGAGTTTTAGTGGATCATAAGCCTAATATAAGTCTGAACTACATGAAGAAGGATGTAACTTCCGGGAAGAGTGAGGTGATGTTCCCACTGAACTCTGCCCTTATCACATGTCATCTGGAGTATTATGTTCATTTCTGCATACCACTGATAAGCTTTAATTTGAGGACACTGATAAACTTAAGAGTGCCTGGAAAAAGACAACTTGGGTGGACCACGAGTACATGTGATATGAGGATTGTTTGAAGGAACTGGGAATGTTCATCCTGGAGGAGACTTAGGAGAAACATGATTGCTATCTACAAGCATCTGGAAGACTGTCACATGGAAGAGGCATTAGACTTCTATTTGGAATCAGGAGCAATGGGTAGAAATTGCAAAAAAGACAAATTCAGGCTCAAAGTCAAGAAAATGTTCTAATAATTCGAGCTATTTAAAAGTACAATGAGCTCCCTAGAGAGGGTCAATTTCCTCTCATTGTAGGTCTTCAAGCAGAGGTAGGTAAGGGAAAGGATTAGCTTTCAAATGGATCACTAATGTAAACATTTGTTAAAAATCAAACCACCCAAAGAGGAGAATGGAATGGAATCTCTTTCATAATTATACTCAAGGGACTCCATCTCATGAAGTCTTTCCTGATTCCCCCTGTAACTAGTTTTCTCCCCTCCCTCTCAAAAAAATTACCTATTTATTTTATATAAATTTTGTATATGCTCATTTGTTCACACATTGTCTCCTCTAACAGCTTTTTGAGGGCAGAAACCATTCATTTTTTATTTATTTATTTTTTTTTTTGTAGGCAATGGGGGTTAAGTGACTTGCCCAGGGTCACAGAGCTAGTAAGTGTCAAGTGTCTGAGGCCGGATTTGAACTCAGGTACTCCTGAATCCAGGGCCGGCGCTTTATCCACTGTGCCACCTAGCTGCCCCAACCATTCATTTTTTATTTTGCATCCTCAGTATCTAGCATAGTACTAGAAAGCACTTTTAATAAGTTCTTATTGATTGTTTTGTTGATTATCTCTAAGAGAAGGCCTGGAGAGAATTGAAAATACTCCATTAAAATATAGTAACAAAAAAAATATATATAGTAACAATATAAGAAAATACTTTTAAATCCTTTGGAGGAAGAGATAAGTAGTAGGAAAGCTGCCCAAAAAAAGTACTTGTAAAGTTAGAGGCATATGTAAGTCAAAGAGAAATCCTATTTTAAATTCTTTTCTATTTGGGTATATCTTTATAAAATATACTCAATACTATTATCATTCAGTTTTAAAATATTTTTGTTAAGATGCTATGACCAGGAGAATGTTTCCATATTTTTGTAATCAGATTTTCCTTTTTGGTTAAATTCAATGTTTAATAGTTTTTCATTGGTAGCATCCAATATGCAAATAGTTACTGTGTTAAATTAGAGTAGATAAAACATGTCCCATTGACAGTATCCAAAATGCAAATTAATACGATATTAGATTAGACTGGATAAAGCATATCCCCGGGGCTCTCCACTTCACCTTAATCTGCTAAGTATTTTTATCAGTGACTTAGATAAAGATATAGAAGGCATGACAATCAGATCTATATGTCACACAAATCTGAAATACAAGGCCTAACTGTGATTCTACCTCTTCCCTAAAGTCTTCCTTGATCATCATCTAAGCCCTGAGTTGAAATTAATTTTTACCCTTCTCAAATTTCTCATAAAATTTTTCATGGATCCTTCTTTCCTTTACATTTCCTCTCATTCCCACTTGGATTGTAGCTGATTCTATGCTTGCCTCATCCTCCACTAAATTAAATTGCAAGTTCTTTGAGATCAGTGCCTCTGTCACATTTATCTATATTTACTTCCCCGGCACCTAGCACAGAGTCAGATAAAAGAGAGAGTAGAATGTAGACACCTGGAGTATAAAACCTGTTCATATTTGTCTTTATTTACTCATTATTTTACTACACTGCTTTGTAAATAGTGGGTGCTTAAAGAAGGACCAGAATTTAAGAATGTCTTAAAGGACCAAGCTGGGTCAATTGCCGCATAACAAAAATAGAGATTGTGGGATGAAAATTTTTATTTCAAAATAAAGTTATAATATCTGCTTATAATTATTTGTATTTGAAATACGTTTATATAGATTAGAGAAATTAGAGTAAAATTAATTTAAAATCTTGTAATCAATTGATGAACCTGGTTTTCTAGTGTTAACAAATGTTTATTAAATTGAATTTAACTAAATGACAGAATGAAGATTCAGAAAGATCTCCACATCAAAACTGGGAAAAGAGAAAACTGTTCATTTACCACTGAAGCCGGATGCCACGGTGAATAGCAGGTATAATGGAAGAATTCAATAGGGAAGCCTAGTAATTCATAGGAGATAATTTCCAGGAAGAGGAGCTATGATTACATTCAGGGCTTCATATTTTCATTCATTTATTTATTAATGGACATAAAGGGTAGGGACAATTAAGCAAACCAATGAGTTTGAGGCCTCACACCAGAGGTGCCAGTCTTCCCTTAACACCCCATACACCCCTTCCTAACAATAAGAATTTGTTATTATTATTTGTCTTTTGTTCTTTGAGAGGACCATGATATCAGGGCGATGTCATGACTTGCAATGAATTGGATTTAAGTGAGGGAGGGCTATGCAAAGTTACCAACCTCACTCTTTCCTCCAGAGCCATTTGGATCCAGTGCCAAGATATATATCAAGATGACTGGAGATGGCCCTGAACATTTAAGGCAATTGAGGTTAAGTGACTTGCCCAGGATCATAGAGCTAAGTAAGTGTCTGAGGTGAGATTTGAATTCAGGTCCTCTTGACTCCAGGGCCAGCCACTGAGGCCACCTAGCTGCCCGACAATAAGAATTGTTCAAAGGTGGAAAGAACTGGAGGCTATGTATTCCCCTTTATTTGAGGTCTTCAGGAAAGACTGGAAGGGCAACTAAATTATAATTTAGAAGAGATTTGTTGTTGTTGTTGTTGTTGTTGTTGAAGTACAGATTGAATTGAGTAGCCTTTAGGTCACTTTTAATTCGGAGATTGTGTGTGATTCTTGAGAGGTTCAATTATTTGCTCATTGACCCATAAATAATAAAGGTCAGAGATAGGATTTAAACCTGGTTATAATGGTAGCACTCTAATGCTACGCTAATGTAGCATTGCCTCTCTAAAATGGATGCAAAAATAAATTGTGAAATAAACAAAATATATTACTTCTTACATCTATAAAAATATCTTTCTTGTTCCATAAAGAGAAGGGACCTTTTAAAATTAGAATCAGTATCATCTATCTTACATATTGAATTTCTGACTCTCATTTAATATTTCTAGTTTTTCATTATGGGGATAATGAAAATCACATAAAGATATAGACATTATAGTATAAAAACAGATGACTATTGAAACTCCAGGTAAACTGAGTCCATAAATATTCTTTTCTCCATGTAAATTAGAGTCTGTCACAATTAGCTTAAAATTGTTCTTACTGGGAATTCCAGAGGACATGTGGAAAAATACCTTTACTGATTCTGACTTACCATGTACTCCCTTAGCTCTTGGGCAGGGATGATAAAAACCCTTGGCTACTTCAATAGAGCCATGTATGTGACTCAGAACAGGGGGAAATTGGTGCTTTGACTTGATATTCACCTTATAGGTTGCTAATTAGGAAAAGTCCATGACCCAGTCAGCCTTTAAAAAGGAAATAACTTTTTCTGGCATTTTCTTCCTATGACTTGTCCACAGCGGAGAGCAGACTTTCCATATGAGTGTGAAGGGAAGTCAGATATCTGCCCTGACCCCTAACCCTGTGCGTCACAGTATCTATTCCCATATGGCATTACAGTAACTATACCTGTACAGCATCTGGAGGAGGGGGATTCAACTGGGTAATCTTGAGCTCAGGCCATTGACTACTTTTTTCTGTTTTGTCTTTCTTTTCCTGAATTGGAAACCAAACATTGCCCTTGAGACAGATGTGTCCAGGATTGTAGGTGCTCTTGTAGATGTAAGAATTCTAAAGGTGGTATTCACTGGTAGCAATGGGAGTTTTGTCATCAGGAAAGATGACCCTTTATAGGAGAAAGAGTCCAAGTCTACCTTGGCTTCCAAAAGACATGGAGTTGTGGGAAAAGTGCAGAGTTGAAGTGAAAAATAACCATCTCTGTTCAACAGTCTTAGAAATTGCTTTACATACTGATGAAATTTAAGTAACAGCCTCCCAAGAGCGTATAACTAGTTATGTTAAATTCCTGAACCCTGTTCTGTTTTCCTGTCAACAAAAACTTGTAAATGTTTGTTTTCAGTATGTCCTATGCTTGACTGATATTGTATACTGATTACCTCTCTACTCCCACCTTTATATAGAAGACTTTATACAAGAACTAAAATCAAAGTTTTAAGTAAGTCATTCCTGGAGCACTTGGTAAGGGCATAATGTCAAAGATTCTAAGAAAAACAAGCCTGGGACCTTTTTTAGTGCACCCTCCCCAGGATTGAATAGGGATTATAGCCCATGTGTGCTTCCAAAGTAGAGGAATGGACCCCTTAATAGAAAGAGAGAGAGAGGCTTTCCTAGACTTTGGATTCAGTAACAGTTTTCATTTTCATTCTTAGACTCTTAAAAAGGTACTAACTGTTTCTATTCCCTTTTTATTCAAGATTTAGTGACCTAACCTTCTTGAAGAAATATATCACTTTGATGTTTCTTTAAGAGTTATGGGTAAGTATCTAGGAAAACTTCAATAATTAAAAGAAAAACAGAGATGTTCATAGATAAAAACTTGAATTCTTGAGATATTTGAGAGGTTTTCTAACCATTACACTCATTTTAGAAAAGAAACTGAGGCCCAGAGAAATAATATGATTTGCCCATGGTCACATAGGTAGTAAATAGCAGATCTAGGATTAAAAAGAAAACCTTTGTCTCCAAATCCAACACTTATTCTATTGCACTGCACCATCTCTCATAAAATAGTATAAAAAGAAAACATGCAGTGCACTTTAGGTGTATTATTTTTGGTCTGGGACTATCCCATTTTATTTGTTAACATGATATTTCCTCATAGATCTTATGATGCTTTACATTTTTAGCAAATTTTTTAGACCTTTTAATTAAAGGAATAATAATATTGAATGGTTTTTTGTATCACCATTTATTCAGAAAGTTTGAGAAAATATAAAATATTTTGTTGTTGTTCAGTTGTATCCAGCTCTTCATGATCCCATTTGGGGTTTTCTTGGCAAAGATTTTGGAGTGGTTTGCCATTTCCTTCTCTAGCTCATCTTTACAGATGAGGAAACTGAGGCAAACAAGGTTAAGTGACTTGCCCACAGTCACAAAGCTAGTAAATGTCTGAAGTCAAATTTGAACTCAGGAAGATGAGTCTTCCTGACTCCAGGCCCAGCATTCTGTCCACTGTATATGTCCCATATTAGCAGCTAACAAAATGGGTCTGGCAGAAATTATGGAAACTAAAATTAAATGATGGCGATAAGACATTAACCTATAAATATCCAGGGGAAGTTAGCCATTGATAGAAAGAAAGGAAGGAAACTGTCCATTGTGCAATTTTTTTTTGTTGAGTTGAGATTGTTATCTAGAATTCTTAAAAGAAACTTCAGAAATTCCAGAAATCCCTGAGCAGCTTGTAAATCATTTAATCAATCCAAAAATACTGGCACTTGGTAGCAACTAGGTGGCACAGTGGATAAAGCACTGGCCCTGGATTCAGGAGGACCTGAGTTCAAATCCAAACTCAGACACTTGACACTTGCTAGCTGTGTGACCCTGGACATGTCACTTAACCCTCATTGCCCTGCAAAAACCAAACAAATTGGCACTGCGATGATACAGAAAGAAGATAGTGGGTTAATGGAAAAAGGTTCCCTCAAGGGGTGTACATTTTAGCTGAGGAAATAAAACAAACACCACCTATAAAACATTGACAATAAAAGTTTCATATGACAAGTGCTGAATGCGTGGTATAAACAGGAAGTGCTATTAGAATTCAGAGGCAGGAGTAATTACTATGGGTTACAGTTAGAAAAAGCTTAATGGAATCATTGGAAATTGAGTTGTGCTTTGAGGAATATGCCAAGTTCAGGTGAGGAAAAGGATTGAAAAAGAAATGTGTACTGCATCTTTTGGTAAAATTACCGAAACCCTGGAAAAGCTAACCCTTGTAACTAATTTCTTAGGGTTCTTGTTTGTTTTTTGCTAACTTCATATAACAAAGTCCTTAGAAGTTATGGAGCCTTTTCCCCTTGGAGCCAAGGAGGACTGATTGGGTGAGAGTCTCTTCTCTAGAGTCCTTATTAGGTGTCCTTCTGGACTCAATCTCCATTTTCTTTCTTTAGTAGCTTTGACTCACCTCATTTGTCCCTACTTCTTGACTCCATGGGCACTAACTATAAGCACTGAACAACAGTGCCGAGGGAGGTAGCAAAGTTTGGAGAGCTTAAAAAACTGTCACAGTCTGGGTGGGTACTGATCTATTGGAGAGTAGGGACTGGACCAAGTGATTTCCTCAGCCCGTTTTCGTCTCTATAATTATGTGACATAAAAATTAGTTAATGAGCAAAGAGCAGTCTCCAGATATAAATCTCAGGGTCAGCTGCTTCCCCTCCCCCTCTCCACCTGCTCCCAGTTGATTGCTGGGGAAAGAACACAGTTAAACCAACTCAGCTTTTCTGTCAGTTCATTTAAAGGGAACCTTTAAGTAGCAGCTACAGCTTTCTCAGGGAATTTCCCAGAATTATGTCTGTCTTACTGCAAGTAATTTTTAAATTTTTGAACAAGTTGTTAAAAACTAGTGATACACGACAGGCCTAACAAGTTTTTTAAGAGACTTCTGCTACAAGCAAATATTACACGTCATTTGTAGAGGATACAGTGCTTTAAAAAGATTTTTTTCCCATTTTTTAAGGTTCTTTCACACATTCCTCTAATGCTGGCCATAATTCCCACTCACCTACACTATTGCAATGGCTTTCTAACAGGTGTTTCCAGATCCACTCTTTCTGTGCTCTAATCCATCCATCACACAAACTGCAGACTACTCTTTCTTATGAAAAGATTTGGTCCTATCCCTCTTTTACTTTAAAATCCTTCAATGACTCCTTTTTTGCTTATAAACGTAAAATAAGTTTAAACCCTTTAGCCTAAGATTTAAGAACTTCAATAATCTTCTCCATATTACATTTCTAGCTTGGTTTAATATTGAGAAGCAATGGCTCTGGTGACATAGTGGGTTGACAGCCAGCTTTGGTGTTTGGAAACCTACATTCATGTCCTACCTCAGACACATACCAGCTGTGGGATCTGTGGCAAGTCACTTAACCCCCATAAAGGGAATTTCCTCAACAGAAATTCTCTACATTACTGAAACCACAAATATATACCAAAAAAAAGTCATACTCCATGTACCCTTGAGTCCAAGCTAAATTGAATTACTTCCTGTCCCTTGAACATTCCCAGTGTTTTTCCACCTCTGTTCACATTTTCCTTTCCTCTCACAATGGCTTCCCCTTGCCACTCTTATTAATAAAAGTTCATATTTATATACTTCTGTAAGGCCTTCAATATGGTGGGTGAACACCCTTGACTAATTTAAAGGAGGACATGAACAAGAGTCATACAAGATAGCAGACATAGCTAACTTATGATCTGCATTATTAGAGGAAACTTTCTGATCGGGGAAATCACAGATCCATTTGAGTATTTATGACTCACAAAATTCTTTGCTCACAATAACACTGTGATGGAGGTACTAAAGAATTGCCATTTCTATTTTACAAAAGAAGAAACTGAGACACAAAGAGTTTAAGACAATTAACCCCAGATCTCCAGTGTTCTTTATACCCTGCAACCTATTGCATTTCTATCTTTCATCATTATTTATCATCTAATTTATCACCTCTTAAAGCCCAAATCAAATGCCATTTCCTCTATAAAGTTTTGTCAGATCACCTCAATATAAGCAATCATCACCAGCAATAATGAACTTTCATTCCTTAGACCTCACACATAGCACCTTTGATGAAGTACAGATTCTTATGAAGGAGAGGTTTATAAGAGGAGTACCTGATCAATCTGAGTTCTCCAATCAACTTGATAAGACTACAACTTGATGAGCTTTTGTTTTGAGACATTTGAGGGGAACATTCTTATCAAGACTGTGGGATTGCCTATTGAAGTCTTGCTGATGCAATACAAGGTGTTGATTTAGAGACTGAGGGAGTCTATGCTCTCCTACCTTCCCACTCCCATCAAGAAAGTGGAACAGAGGTTGAAATGCTCACATACTTATTCTTATCTTTACTTAATGGGCCAGTTTAGAGGTGGCACTTTCCTCTCTAGTTCTTCTCACTTTTCCCTCATTTAGTCTCCTCCCAACACTAGGCAGAGTGAGGGGGAAGTATTAGTCTAAAGGGCGCAGTGATCCTAGTGATTTCCACGAACAGTTACAATGATAATGGAACCTCATGGTCCTTTAGTCACAAGGAAGTAAGTATATGGCCCAGATCCACATGGAATCTCTCTCTGCTCTTGGGAAGTTTAAAGAGTTTAACAATTGTAATAACATTAGCCTGGGATGTTTTCCAGGCAGTTCACCTCACTACCAAGCCAGGATGTAGGGAGTCTTAGTTTATATATTCTATGAAATATGAAACCCTTTCAGATCTGTTCTCTCTTAGCTTATACCCAGACACATCTGCATGACAGTGGGAAATAACTCTTTTATCGAAGGGAACCAGGCATGGTTCACAATACCAGGAATGCAAAATGCCATTTGCCACAATAAGGAAGTCACTTAGCCTGAAAATAGGATATTTAAGAGGGAAAGCTCAGTCTGACAGACAGAGGCTGGGGAGAGAGAAAGAAAAAGTGGCCAGGGGAAAGTAGGCTCTCCCCAATTCCTGGATCACCAGTCCTAAGCATTGGTGAATACTCCCCAACAATCTGCTTAGGACTCATCTCCTGGTCTAGTCACCCCAGCTGTTACTGCTTCTAGGGAGGATGAAGCTTCTGGCCATGACGGACACTTGACATTATCATTTTGTTACTTTGTCAGAGCTCCCTCTCATTTGCTTCTTCCAGTTTTCTCTTACACTGATTTTTTTTCCCCTCTAGCCAAGATCTGATCTTTTAACTCAGTAGGCTGCAAGATCTCATTATGAGAAATCCCCAAATCCCCAATTTCTTTACCACTGTAGTAAGTTCCATTTCCCAAGATCCTTTTGGGAAAGCAAAATCTGTTCCTCTCCAAAGAATGCTATTATATTAAGATGACACAGGGGCAGCTAGGTGGTGCAGTGGATAGAGCACCAGCCCTGGATTCAGGAGGACCTGAGTTCAAATATGGCCTCAGACACTTAACACTTACTAGCTGTGTGACCCTGGGCAAGTCACTTAACCTCAATTGCCTCACCAAAAAAAAAAAAGATGACACAGAACCTGGATTAGCTTCATGTGACTAGTAATTCCTCTAAGGCGATTGACTAACTAGAATCCAGGAGGATGGACTCTTATCTCTCAACAATCTATAAAGTTGAACTGAGATGATCAACTGTGAATGATTTAGCTATTCTCAGCAATACAATGATCCGAGACATTTCCAAAGGACTCATGAGGAAAAAATACTATCCACTTACAGAGAAAGAACTGATGGAGACTGAATGCAGATAGTAGCACACTATTTTTCCCTGTTTTTTTTTTAGTCTGTTTTCCCCGCACAACATGACTAATATGGAAATCTGTTTTGCATGATTGCACATGTATAACCTATATCAAATTGTTTGCCATCTTATTGAGGCAGGGACAGGAGGGAAGGAAAGAATATGGAACTCAAAATGTTAAAAAAAAAAAATGAATGTTTGGGGCAGCTAGGTGGCACAGTGGATAGAGAATCGGCCCTGGAGTGAGGAGGACCTGAGTTCAAATTTGACCTCAAACACTTGACACTTACTGGCTGTGTGACCCTGGTCAAGTCACTTAACCCCAATTGCCTCATCCCCCCCCCCAAAAAAAGAATGTTAAAAGTTGTTTTTGCAGAATATTTGGGTCTCCTTTGAATTTCCTCTTCACTTTCTCTTGTTTAGCATGCAGATGGATTGTGAAGCAGAATGAATATGCATGGGATGGGAGTAGCTTCTTCCCTAGAACTTCCTTCCACCTGTTGGCCCTTCTTGGGACAAGTAAAACAAATCTAATTGCTCTGCCATGTGATAGGCCTTCAAATAGCTGAAATCCATTAGCTTTCCCTCCTAATTAGATATCTATGTCTCTATATCTGTAAGCTCTATGACAACAGGAAATGGGGTCTTATCTGAACTTCATATTTTCTCTATCTCCTAGCACCATGCTCTTCATACAATAGTTTTTTGTGTGTGTGTGGTTTTTTTGTTTTGTGAGGCAATTGGGGTTAAGTGACTTGCCCAGGGTCACACAGCTAGTAAGTGTCAAGTGTCTGAGGCCAGATTTGAACTCAGGTGCTCCTGAATGCAGGTCAAGTGCTCTATCCACTGCACCACCTAGCTGCCCCAGTACAATAGTTTTTAAAGAATGGTTTGTTTCATTGAATTTTAGCAGGTACTGTTCTTCCTTTTTTAAAGATTAGGAGAAGCCAAATAACTTATCAAGGTCACTCAGTGAATGAAGTAATGACAAAACTAGAACTCAGGTTTACTGATTTTTATTATTTTCTCTTTTTTTGCAAGAATTATTTTATTTTTTATTTTTTAAATAGTATTTTATTTTTCCAGTTACATGTAAAGAAAATCTTAAACATTTATTTAAAAAATTTGGGGTTCCAAATATCTCTCCTTCACCTCCCCCGTCCTAAAATGGTAAGCAATTTGGTATGTGCATACCGTTTCTTATTTTAATGCTCTTATTACTCAATGCCTCGAAGTGTGTTATTGCTTGTTATGATAATAATTCTGCATGTTTCTATTATAGCTTGTGGTTTTCAAAGTACTTTCATGTGCTATCTAATTCAACTTTCACAAAGATGAAGTACTGTGCATATTTTACAAATGGAGAAACTGAGGTTCATAGAGTTTTAGTGAATTGTCCAACAACACACAGCAAAGCCATGACTGATGAACCTATACACATAGAACTTGCTTTACGTAAACATAAAAATACATGGTTAAAGACAGAATGAAATAGGGTAGAGTGGAGAGAGTACTCAGAAGATGGGTTCAAATTCTTGGCCTAATCCTTGTCAGCTTTGAGGAACTCACTAAACCTCCCTGGGATTCAGTTTTGTCATCTGTAAAATGAGGGAGTTGAACTAGTTGGCTTTTAAGGTCCCTCATAGCTTTAAACCTACTAATCCTAAAATATGGAGATAGATTTGGATTGAAGTGAGAAGACAAAGTTAGAAGCAGGCAAGAGGGTCAATGAATATAATAATTCAGAAACTCTGGGTTCACTATTAGCTCATGACTCTATTTTGCTTTTCTAAAGTTTGACATTCTAATGAATGTATCCCCCTTAAAATGGGGAGAGGGAGCCACATGTCTATTATCATTTACAATGTTTAAAAATCCTACCAATTAGTCAGAGGTAAAAATAAGTAAACATTACAGACCTCTTCAAAAATCCAAGTTTAAAAAAGAAAATCCACCTGCCAGTTATTTTGATCAAATACCCCCAACAAAATTACAGTCTCTTAATGTTCAAGCCCCTACCCTTCAAAAGCCATTATAATCATGATCTGGGTGTTCCTTTTGCCAGAGAGGAAGCTGTGAACAATAAATTCTATAAGTATTGCTGATTACAAATTTTAATTTATACTTAATTGCTTTTTTTAAAGGAAAGAAAACGGAAAATTCTGAAACTCAAACTATAGAATTCAGGTCATATTAAAGGGATGGAAATGAATTTGCTGGAATATTATTACCTTTGAATATATGATGACTTGGAATTTGTTACACTAGGGAGCTTTTTTAGTTCTCAAAGTGCTTTCATAGGTATTATCTCATTTTATCCTCACAAAGACCTCTGGAAAATGAGCCCAACTGTCCATAGAATAACAAATAAAGAAGGTTGTTTTCCATTTTAATGATGCCTAAGTTTACTGGGCCTCAGTTTCCTTAAATGTAAAATAATGAGATTGGAAAGGCAGTTTGTTGGCATAAGAGTGTTGGACAGATCCTAGTAGAACTCAGACACTGACGAACTGTGACCTTGGACAAGTCACTGACCTCTCTCAGCTTGTTTCCTCATCTGTAAAATCAGAACAATAATAGCACTTTCCTCACAAAGTTATCATGAGGATCTAATGAAATAACATGTTAAATGCTTTGAAACCCTTAAGCCTCTATATAAATGCCAGCTATCAGAACTCTTATCATCATCATCATTGGAGAGAGCATCATTGTAGAGTTTAGAGTCACTGTGTTCAGATACTTCCTCAGACACTTACTATGTAACCCTGGGAGAGTTACTCTGGGCCTAAGTTTTCTCATCTACAAAATGAGAATATTGGACTCAATAATTTCCAAGACCCTTTCCTTCTCTAAACCAATCAGCAATGATCCATTGGATAAAGGATCTTTGCAGCCTCAGATTAATATGATCTTTTTGACTTTCTGTTCTTTACTTCTCTCCTTCCCCATTAAATTAACAATTGAGGAGGTGTAGAGTTAAAGAATTTGGAGCTAGAAGAAAATTTTGAGGTTTAATCGCATAGGTAGTAAATGATAGAGCAGGGTTTTGAACCCAGGTCTTTTGATTCCAAATCTAGTGCCCTTTCCATCATACCATGAGTCTTCAGAGTCAAAACTAGCCAAGCCAACTCTGGATCCACTTTTGTTTTTGTACCTCAGACTTCCATTCATTTTTACCTTTCATCAAATACTTGTTTGTGATTTCTAAGAAAGACAAAGTTGAGAAGCTTGCTCATTGTCTTCCCCCATCACCAAGCCCTTGCTTTAAAAACAACCAACCTTTCTAATGCTCGCTTTATACATGTTTCTATTTAAGACAAGAGCTCCTTTGACATGTGACTAGACTGGCAGTGGTTCAGGAGACATTTGTTGATGGTAACAAGTGAATCATAGCCTGATAAAAGAAACCACTTAAGAGAAAAGGAATACAGCTGGCCCAAGGATGACTTGCAAAATATCCATTTACAACTAGTTTTAAAAAATCATAGCCTATCAAGAGAAAGCAAAAGGCACTCAAAATAAAGCGATTCCATTTTAAAGGCATCAAATATGAACTCGGATAATGTTTCAACTAAAATTTCTTACAGACCTTCCTAATTCACACAAAGGAACATAGGTTTAGAGTTAGAAGGGACTTTAAAGGCCATCTGATTCAAGCCCTTCATTTTATAAATGAGCAAGCTGAGGTTCCAACAGGTTAAATGACTTACCTAAGGTCACACTGGTAGTTTGAGGCTGAGTCAAGATTCAAATCCATGTCTTCTCTATCTATTGCACCATGATGCCTGACCCCAAAAAGAGAAAATGGAATAAAAGAAACCAATTCTTGCAAGTCTGACTGTAGTAAAAAACAAACATGGTAAGGGCAGCAGAATCATTAGGGGTGTTGTTCCATTGGCAATTCCCCAGCTAGCAGTCCTGTGCCCACTTCAAATCACTTCTATTTTACATGCCCTTTAACTACTTCTGAGACAAACTTACTGCATATGGCCCTACATTATATATAAGTAATTGCTTTTGAGTAAACAGTGATAAAACAATCAATCAAATCCTTATGCTTGAATCAGTCAAATTCAATTCAATTCAACAAACATTTGAAAAGGTCTACCATGTGCCAGGCAAGAGGTTACAAACACACAAAAAAGAAACAGTCCCTATGCTCACAAAGCTTACTTTCTACTGGGGTAAAACAATATAAACACTAAATAAAAGATATTATACAAAATAATATGGGGGGATCCTAACAACATGTAGGAAAAAAAGTAAAAATAACATGTATGTAAAATAAATATAAAGGACTTTCAGGGTCATGGAGAGACAAGTTAAATCAACAAGCATTTATTAAGTACTTACTATATCACAGGCTAAGCCTGAGAATCTAAAAGAAAAAAGACAATCCCTGACCTCACATTCTGGGGAAGACAACACATAAAAGGTATCTGAAAGGGGGCTGAGGGAAGAGTTCATAGGGAATATGGTTGAGAAGCTTTAGAGTCAGGAATGGATCCCAGAAAGGAATGAAGACATAGGTAGCCAGGACACTTCTCTTTAAATGGAGTTTTTGGAAGTAACCAGCCAATCAAAGAAATGGGTTCCAGGGTCTAAATACAAAATATAAGAAGTAAAACATAAAATATAAGTAATAAGATAATTTCAGGGCTATGGGGAGCACTAGCACCTGGCAGAATCAGACCTGAGCTGTAAAGGGAGATGGAAATTACAAACAGTGAAGTGAAAAGCTATGTATAAATAACTTTTAAACTTGTGTTCTCAGGAATCATTCTCCAGAGGAAAGATATCCAAAAGACAGGCACAAAAAATTTGTGAAAATCACAGAAGTGGCAGAAAGCAAGAGTACCAACAGAGATGAGAAATAGAAAGTTTCATGGGTTAATCAAGCAGAAAGTTACAATGGAGTTTTCCTTGAAGTTTTCCAAGAAAATGTAAAAAATGTTAGCAGGGGTAAAAAAAAAAAAAGAAAAATAAGAAAACAGAACAAAACATTAACAGGAAGTTTTAAAATTTGGCAAGTTCCTGAAAAATATGAAAAAAAAAAGATAAAACAAGTTGATTATGGGAACAGAGCTCAAGCCCACAGGGCAGCTGTCTGTCAAGCTGCTAGCACCATCTGGGAACAATTATACTAGGGAAAGTTCATGTTTGCTATTACCTGTCTCCTATTTGATTCAAAAGAACTACAGTATTGACATTTTTGTATGCTCTCCCAACACTGAAGTTCATACAATGCTTTATAAGCCATGGCCATTGGGTGAAGTCTTCTCTTCTTCCTTTCTATTTAAGGAAGCTGGCTGATTGAAGGAAAGAATCCAGATCTAATAATGTTTCATAATTAAATTATATTTTAGAGTTGAGAGAACATTTTCCTTACAAGGACACTATGAGGCAAGGAGTAGCAATAGTGTCTCCCCTCTTTTACAGATTAAGAAATTGAGACTCAGAAAAGTTAAGTGGCTTGCTTGGAGTCATATAGCCAGGAAATGGTAGTGCTAAGACAAACACTAGACTCCAAGTCTAATGTACTTCCCACTACACCACATTTTCTGTCAAAAGAACCTTGTATTGTCTCTCCCTTGTCTACCTAACTACCAGACCTTTATATTTATCATACCCACTGCCCTTTCTTTGGAAGATCTTTTCATTAAACAGGACTATAAATTGTAATTTAGTATGTCTAGATTATCCTTTTTTGTTTATCTCCATCTGTTTCCCTGTTGCTGCTGTCAGTAACAATCCTTAGACAAGCTAAAAGGATTTGCCCTTACTTTTTTTTTCCTATTTATTATAAATCTACAAACATGTACATTTCCTTAACAAAGAACTGAAAAAGAAGATTATATATGAAATTACTCTATTATGTATAAATTGTTTTCTTTTTAAAGTAGATAGTAAATTAACACAGTAATATAAGTTCTACCCTGCTTCTCTGTATCCCAATCTGAATCTTGCTTGTATTTTTAAATGTTTAAAAGTTTAAATGACAATCTTGTCTTGTCTTTTTCCATCTCTATCACTACCTCCATTCCATCTCTCAAAACTCTCCCCATCAAAAAAATAAAAGCCCTTATTCTTAACAAATAACTATAGCCAAGGAAAACAAATTTAGACCCAACAGATTCTGTTTGATAGATGTATGTATGTGTGCATGTGCATTTGCATGTGAGTGTGCATGTGTGTGTGTATAATTCTGCACCAAAAGTCCAATCATCTCATGCTTCATCTTGGGTGTTGCATTGATCAGAGTTGAAGTCTTTCAAATTTGTTTTTCTTTACAATATTGTAGTTAGTGAATAATTTACAAATCCTACCAAGTTTCTCTGACTCTACCCTTTTCATTATTTCTTACAGCACGATCATATTACATGGTATTTATTTATTCTTCAATTGATAGACATTTGCTTTGTTTCCATTTCCTTGCTACAACGAAAAGTGCTGCTATAAATATATGGTTCCTTTCCTTCAGTTTTGAAGTATATGCTTAGTACTGATTTTGCTGAGTCAAAGAGTATTTAGTTTAGTGACTTTTGGGTATAGTTGCAGATTACTTTCCAGAATGTTTTGACCATTTTTCCATTGGGAAATGGCTCTTATTCTTTTTTTTTTTTAAGTAGTTGTGTATGTATCTTAGATATCAGTCCATATCCACAGTTAAGTGAAGAAAGATTGATTTATATTAGAAGATATCTGCCAATGACAGTAAGGAAATGGATAGAACAGATTGATGTTGGAACTCAGATTTGAAGGTTGATGTTTTCCCTTGTCTGATCTCTTTATGACTGACAAACCTAAGAGAAAGATTGGCCTAATAAATAGTTTCATTTTTATTCCAGGCTCCTAACCTGGCCAAGAATAAGAACCAGAACTAGGTTTCAATTTTTTCCAATGTCTGATAACATCGCACATACCAGAAGAGCTCTCCAAAGAAACCCTGAACTCCTGAATACACAAAAGACAGGATATAACTGTCTGGCCAGTAACAGGGCACAAGCAAGCAACAAGCATTTATAGCTAACTATAAGCCAGGCTCTGTGCTATAGGCACTGGAACACCAGGATGTGTATAGTAATACACTATAGGCAGGATTTCTATATGAGCCAGGTATAGAAAAGGTGAATTTGCAATCAATGTTCCCAAGGTTACACACACACACACACACACACACACACACACACACACACACACACACACACACACACACACACACACGGTGGATTCTTCTGACTGGCATTCCATTTTCTGTGTTTAGAAGTTCTGGGCAGTTTTCTTATATTATTTCTCACGTTATGGTGTCCTGGTGCTTTGTCTCGTCACGTTCTTCTGAAAGACCATAATCTCTAGGCTGTTTTTACACATCCTGTCATGTAGATCAATATGTTTTGTTCATATAGAGATCAAGCTTTCTTTCAGTGTTACTGCTTTTTGCTTTTCTTCTTCCAGATTGTCTATCACTTCCATGTATTTGTATTCCTAGTAATTTTCTTTTGTTTCTTTGGTGAAACTGGCCACCATTGGTTCAAGATTTTCTGATCTGTTACTAATTTCTTCTGTGCCATGTATAAATTCTGCTTTCACAGTTCCCATTTCTCTTTGAAACAACTCAGGACCATCTTTCTGTGGTTCCACACTCTCTTGGCAATCCACAGGGCCTTCTGCCTCGGCAGGTGTTGATTAATTTTCCTTAGGCAGCTAGGTGACACAGTAGATAGAGTGCTGGACATGGAGTCAGGAAGACCTGAATTTGAATCCTGCCTCAGACACTTACTAGTTGTGTGACCCAGGGAAAGTCAATTAATTGCTATTTCTTCAACTGTAAAATGGAGATAATAATAGCATCTACCTATGAGGATCAAAGGAGGTAAAAAAAAGTCCTTAGCAAGTGCCTAACACATAGTAGGAGCAACATAAAGCTTATTCCCTTTCCTCTACTCAGAGGGCACTGGATTAGATGAATTTGGGTATTTTTAAAATCTGGATTTATGATTCCCTTTAGCTAGGGAACTAAGTGTAGCTCCCCATCTTGTGTAACTTCCCTAACTCATGCAAACACTGGCAGGATAAATTCCCCAAAGGGCAACTGACTATTGCTTCCCTCAGGGTTTGAGGTATAACACTGAAAAGTTGAGTTTTCTGCAAGGAAAGTAGTTTGTAAATTTTATTTCAATTAATCAGTCATTAAACATTTATTAAGCACCTACTATGTGCCAGGCATTGTGTAGTTTTAAGCCTTTTTCACTCCTACAAACAGAACATAATGAAGATAAAATGTTTCATCTTTTATCCAACTTCTCTAACTTTCACTCATTCATTCCTAAAAGGAGTGTAACAGGGAACTGGTTCATGAGTATGCATATTATATTCGGCTTGATAAAACTCCCTACATTGACTTTGTAGAATGTTCAGGTATTCTATATCTGTTTCCTGTCTACTTACCTCATAGTGGGGAAAAAAAAAAGGTCTTTGGATTGGTCACTGAATCAGAACTGAAGTACACTACCCGACAAAACCAATGCTTTCTATCCTGGTGGCAAGCAAGGCTATAACTGCTATAAGCCTACAGGTGGGGAGAGAGGCAGCAGCAATGGTAGTAGTAACTCCCTATTCCCAACTACCTAACTCCCCACCCAAGCTGACATGTGTCAATGAACATAGACCCCATTTCTTTGCCTCTTTGTGTTTGTCCTTCCCTGGTTTTAAATCGGTTTGGAGATAATTGCTACCTTGTGAGCTTAGAAAGATCTGGAGTCCATGGAAGAGTTTTCCAACAATTGACCCAACTGAGGAACCAGGGACACACTTAAAGAGCAAGCCACCTGGGGCAGCTAGGTGGCTCAGTGGATAAATCACTGGCCCTGGATTCAGGAGGACTAAGTTCAAATCTGGTCTTAGACACTTGACACTTACTAGCTGTGTGACCCTGGGCAAGTCACTTAACCCTCATTGCCCTGCCCCCCCCCCCCCAAAAAAAAAGCCACTAAAAAGTTTGAAAACTAGTGTCCATTCTAGTTTTCCAGAAGTCTAGACTGATCAAAGCTGAAAAGGATGGATTTGTACATTGGCCATTCAGTGGGGCATTGGTGGGGCAAGTGCTATGTAACACAGTAAATTTAAGCCCATTTTCCCAGGGGCTAAGGCAGTAAAAGTAAGAATGTACCCCCAGTTCAGAGAAGGCATATGTCTATACTTCTCTTCTTTCTATATCTTCTCAGTTATTAGCTTTGTAAAAGCTAGTTGCTGTTAATTGGTTAAATGATATTGTGGTGATAATTGCTGATATAAGGGAGTCAATGATATAAGGGAGATAATAATTGTTACTGGCAATTACTTTTGGCGGGGGAAATGGCTGGAGTCAATAGAGATACAACCCAACCCCTCAGAGGAATCCCTAAAGTTCTGTGGAAGAGATATAGTCTTTATCTGGGAACTTAATAGTGAGAGTATGAGTTGGGATAAGGTTCCCATACCTCTTGTAAGCTAAAAATACTAGGTATTTATTGTTTACAAATAACTGGGAACAAAAAAAAAGAGGTAGAATGTATAATTAGGTATAGTTAAAATACACAAAACTAGCATGTTATCTGAGGATGGGTCTCAAAAGTTTGCTGCACATTAGAGGACCCATTATAACCTGGATTCCTATTAATTGGAGTACAGATTCTTCATAGAAGTACTTGGAGCTTAATACTTAGCTTTGCAGATTTAGAACTGGATTATTTTTATCAGTTTAACCAGGGGCAATTGGTCTCTAAGGAATTGATTCCCACTAACTAGGCTCACACATACACAAAATGGTATAAAAACCAGAATGATGATTTTTTTTTAAAAATTGTATGCGTTATTAAAACTTTCCAATTTCTGAAATGCTCATGTCTCCTATCCTAAGAATTGCTTTCCCAATATCAAGGTACCCTGAAAAATCAAGTTACTACTAGGGCAGCTATTTGATGAGCAAAGGGAATTGAATGATCTTGAGGAGTATTTCACCTAGGACACCATAGAATCCAATGAATTATCAATATTTCAATTAATAGCAATTGTTCGTGATATGCAGATGTGAGGCCAATGAATTATTTGTAAGCCTTTGGACTTGCTCATTTCTTGATTCTAAAACATATTGAACAATTATTCTCATCACCTTATTTCAACCTTTACAATAAAGTAATATGCCAAGGTATATGTCAATTTATTAGACTGTCAAGCTCTTTGAAGAATTTTTCTACTAATTCATAGCAGCACACAAACTGAAAATATCTTTTTTATCTTCTATATGTGTATATCCATTGTAGGAACTCTATGGTGAGATGAACATTATTCTATGAAATTGTTTCCTATTAATTCTGTTTCACTTCTCATTTCCATTCACACCTCAGTTCCAGAGCTCTTCTTCTTTTTTCTCCACTCCAACCCTACCTTCACACTTCAACACTTACAGCAGATGGTGTTGCTGCCTACTTCACTGAAAATGTTGAGAATAATGATATTGTATGACGACAAGTCATAGAATACTGTTGTCTCCAAAGAATTGTAACTATGGGTCACACAAAGGCCAATGGAAAGGCACATGGTTAGTATGAGCAGGATGCAACACATTACAAAAATAGGAATTTTGAGGGACATGTTATCAAAAAAGGACATGAGCAAAAAAGATGAATTGGCATAAGTCAGGTAACAGCCAAACATTATACTATATGGAAGAAAAGGAATATTATTGAACTTTAAGAATTGTCAAAATGGGTGGTTTTAGAGAAAGCTGGGAAGACTTATAAGAACTAATGCCAAGTGAAGTGAACAGAACCAGGAACATCATTGAACGAGACTGTAATGACAAATATCCTCAAAAGACTTAAGAACTCTGATTGCTACCATGACCAACCATAATTCCAGAGGACTGATGATAAACATGTTGCCCACTTTCTGATAGAGAAGTGATAGATTCATAGTGCAGAAAAAAAAAAGTACACATCTTTTAACATGGACACTGTGAAGATTTATTTTCCTTGACTATGTTTATTTCTTGGGGATTTTCCTTTTTTTTTCTTTTTCAAATTTAGAGAGGAGGCATGTATATGCATGTGTGTGTGTGTGTGAGAGAGAGAGAGACAGAGAGAGACAGAGACAGAGACAAAGAGACAGAGACAGAGAGACAAAGAGACAGAGAGTATAGATGAAGTTGCCAAATTTAAAAAAAAGGAAAGAGGGTCATTGAAATTTTTTTCAAAAGCACAGAAGACAAAAGGAGGGACAGAAGGAATCCCCCAAAAGCAGGATAGCTTTGAAAGTTACATGTTGAATTTATTACATACTTACAAAGAAAAATAAAGTATACATAATAGAGTCAGTTTCACATACAATTCTCCATTTCTCTTTTACTGTGTGTGGAGATGTACATTTTATTTGATGTTTTGAGATTGGAATAATTTTTTAAAAAACAACAGTGGTCTAGACACATGATGAGAATGAAGGATTACCAAGTCTGAATGGTACATTGGTATGCTCACATGAGTTATTCTTATGAGTATTATACAAAACTCACCGTTTTTTTGGGCTCAAGTCTAGACATTTGTGGAATGCTCTTCTTCTTTGGAGTTGGTGAAGACTTGGGAGAGGAGAGATGTTCCTTCATCTGGCTCAGGTTTCAAGAGACAATTAATGTACATGTGGTATTAGGCATTAGCTTCTTTCCAAAGTTTTCTTTCTCTCCAGTAACCTCTCCCTGGAAAGAAGCTAATGTATAGTAGAGATGGCACCTTGAGCATGCCCCTGACTTCCAACCTGCCACATTAGAGACTTCAAGGAATTTCCCCATGGGTGAGATTACTAACAATTATTATAGCTAACATTTATATAGCACTTACTATGTGCCAGGCACTGTGCTAAGTACTTTATATTTCACTTCACCCTTATCTCCATTTTACAGATGAGGAAATTGAGGCAAACAAGTGACTTGCCCTGGGTTACACAGCTAGTAAGTGTCTGAAGCAGATTTGAACTCAGGTCTTCCTATGTACAGATGAGGCATTGTATCCACTGCTCCACCTAATTGCTTTGCGATTAGGTACTCTGTTGATCACTCATGCTGGATACTGTTTGATATTTTTTAATCTGCCTATCTTCTCTGATTTCTGTTTGCTATCTGCTTAATTAAGTGGATTTATTCACTATTTACTTTTTGTGATGGTCTCTTGCGGCACTAGCATTTGGTGGAAAGTCAAGCTTGTGGATATAGCTTGAAGCACTGATTTTTATTTAGTCATTTTTCAGTCCTGTCTGACTCTTTTTGACCCCTTTTGGAGTGTTCTTGGTAAAGATACTGGAGTGATTTGCCATTGTCCTTATCAAGCTCATTTTACAGAGGCAAACAAGGTTAAGTGACTTGACCAGGGTCACCCAGCCAGTAAGTGTCTGAGGCCAGATTTGAAGATGAGTCTTCTTGACTCCAGGCCTGGCACTCTATCTACTGTGTTGCCTAGCTGCCCCTTCCTTTATCATTAAGAGATAGTGAATAAGAAGTAAGGTAAATCAAAAACCACTTATTTCCCCTAGCAATATTTAGGGGAGTGGATAGATAGAATTCTAGCCCAGTGATCCCTTATAGAGGAGAACTAACTGGGTAACCTCAATCTCTCACTCCTTTTTTGGAGGAATTCCTTGGAGGGGGTGGGCAAGATTCCAGGAATATGGATTTATGCCTCCCTTAGGGATTAATTTAGGTGGATTTTGTGGACATAATTTATGTGGGCAATATATACACCTATGTCCAGTCAGTTAAACTTTGTAATTACTTCTGAATCTCCTCACATGCCTTCAAACAAATGTCAGAAAAGTTGCCAGCATTCCTTATTTGCCCTTAATACTGCACATTACAAATGGATTACATACAGCAGGAGAATCAGTCAGTAGTTATCGTTCCAGGGATAAGCAAGAAATACTGGTTCCATCTCTCTAAAGATAGGTTTTGTCCTAAAAAAATTTTTTTTTAATTACTTCAGTCAGTCATGCCACCATTTCAGTGCCTGGCTCACTACTGCTACAATGTACTGAACAGTCCTAAATTAGATTGAAAAAGTGAATGTGTTGTCCAAGCACCTAATATCAGCATCCAATGGCTTAGGCACTAAGGAGAACATGACTCATTTTCTTCAATGTTTCACTATTCCCAATATTAAATAGAAGTACATGGGGCAAAAAATTGTAAAATTGACAGTTGGTTCTAAAGATGGTTTTAATTCATTGTAAAACTGGTTTTTTTAGGGTATAAAGTGCTCCATCAATTAATAAGCATAATTTAATTTTGCTTTGTGCTGGTTAATTTACATATCACTGTATTAGTAACAGGAATAGTAGCCTTGTAAACACTCCATTACAATTTATTATACCAGACTTCCTGCCAAGATGTCTGCTCCACATTCATAAAACATGAAATTACGGTATATAGTTCAGTCATTCCCACATCTGTGGGCCTATCTTTTGTTTCCATCTTTGTATTTTAAGTAATGCTGCTACGAACATTTTTGTACCTATGGATCTTCTTGTTGGCAGTAATGTCTTTTATGATATAATCACATTGGCCCGGAGTTATAAACAACTTGGTCATTTTTCATGAATAAATACAAATTGTTTTCCAAAACAATCAAACCAATTCATTTCACTACCAGCAGTGAATTATAATGGAACATCCACGTTTTCGCTGTGGATTTTCTACAGGACTTATATCTTTATATTCTACAGTTGACTGAGATATGCTGAGAATATAAGATCATGCTCTATTATTTGTTGTGTGACGTTTAAAATCTAAATTGTGGTCACCTTAAATCAGAACCTTCAGCTCCAGTCTAGCCTAGAGTTCCAGCCTGGTTGGGTTCTTCCTGAAGTCCTCCTCCACGAGCCTGCTTTAATCAGGAACACCCTTTTGCAAGCTGTTTGTGGAAGCTTTTTTATATATGGAACAGAGGCGGTCCTTACACCCTGCTTCAAGGTGATTGGTTGGCATCATCCAAATCCATTGTCTTTGAAGGTGTTCTCAAATTGAGTTCACAGTCTAGTTTCTGAGAACAATACCTTCTTAAGGGATAGCCAGGTGTGATTACAATCCAATTAACTTGATACAATCCAATTAACTTGAAGTAGGCTTAATCAGCAGTCAATCACTCTCACTTGATTCAATCAGTATAGATTAATCTCCAGGTGGGTCTTTGAGTATCTGCTAAATCCCATTATTTCATCACAGTTGATTTATTTTTTTTTTACAGGATTTAACTCAGTAAAATAAAATTCAGCTTTAAAGACTCTCTTCAAGCAAAATGAGTCCTATGTGTATGCTTAAAAATGAGTTTCTGGTAGATACAACTACAGACAAAACTTTATTTAAAAAAACAACACTGAGGGGCGGCTAGGTGGCGCAGTGGATAAAGCACAGGCCTTGGATTCAGGAGTTCCTGAGTTCAAATCCGGCCTCAGACACTTCACACTTACTGGCTGTGTGACCCTGGGCAAGTCACTTAACCCCCATTGCCCCACAAAACAAACAAACAAACAAACAAACAACAAAAAAAACCCAACACTGAGCATTAACATCAAATGTCTATTAGACAGAGGATTGGTCTAGAAAAAGAACATCCTGGGTTCAAGTCCTACATCTGTCAAATTCTGGCTGTGTGATCCTGAGCAAACCAGTGAACCTTCCAGTGGCCCTAGGTAACTCTCTAACAACAACAACAACAATAACGACAATAACAACAACAACAGGTACATCATGTATATATGCATGCATCCTCTAACACATATACATATACATATGGGCATACACATGTATACATGTCATGAGGCATCTAGGTGATGCAGTGGATAGAGTACCAGGTCTGGAGTCAGGAAGACACATCTTCCTGAGTTCAAATCTAGCCTCGAACACTTACTAGCTATATAACCCTGGGCAAGTCATTTAACCTTGTTAAGTTTCCTTATCTTTAAAATGATCTAGAGAAGGAAATGACAAACCACTCCAGTATCTTTGCCAAGAAAATCCCAAATTGGGTCATGAAGAGTTGGACATAACTGAAGAACAACAAATATGTGAACTTAAAAAAAAAATAAGACCTGCGATATTATTAGGGAGTTTGAGTGAGAAACTCCTCCAGCCAATGAAGATAAGCATCTTCTTAGAGAGTTGCCTGGATAGAGGGATGGACTTCTGAAGGAGTCAAAAGAGCTTCTCAACTGAAAACTTACTACATGGCCCTGGAGCTAAAATATTGGCAAGGGACTAAGCCATAATATGGAAGAGCATGTATGATGGAGAAAGGAGTTTGCCTTTCCCACAGTCTCAAACTCATTCCCTTCTAGGGAGAGCCCAAAGTATAGGGCAAAGGTGGGACTAACAAGAAATAGGAGGAATATTGGATGGGCTGTTTATGGGCTACCATGAGTCTTTGTGTTTCCTGGGTTCTGTTTATTGGGAAAAATTAAATCTTTCCCATAACTAATATGCCTTGTTATCTTGAACACTGACTGGGAAGGAAAACCCAAGACATTTTTACCCACATTAGTGGAGAACTTGGCATGGCCAATTGTCAGATTTCCTAGAGGAAACTCCGCGGTGTGTGTGTGTGGGGGGGGGGGTGTTGGGGGAGAACTGAAGGCATACAATGTGTGGAGAAACCATCTAGGATCAACATTGGTCCACATAAGCCTAGAACTTTGGAGAACTTGACCATGGGTTGCACCAACTTGAATGAGATTTGGTTGGAGAAAAGGGACTAAAAAAAGAAGAGATTAGACAAAGTGGATAAATCTGATACTAAGCTATGGAGAGAATGCAGAATTACTCGACTATTATCTTGTTTCTGTTTTCTCTGACAAGGAGAATAATCTATAGGAATGGAAAATTTAGAACAACATCAGTAGTTCAACATTAAGGAATTGAAATTCAAGATAAGTCGATAAGAGGGGACATTGGAAGATAGCACTTAGTTGACCTCAGTGAGTTCAAATTACTAATCCCTGATGACCTACATCCCACTCTACTGAAATCAATCAGGCAACCAATAAATGAGCACCTCCAAATATAAAGAAAGAAACAATCCCTGCTCTAAAGTAGCTTACATTCTTTTTTTCCTTCTTTTGTTTGTTTTTTAGTGGGGCAATGAGGGTTAAGTGACTTGCCCAGGGTCACACAGCTAGTAAGTGTCAAGTGTCTGAGGTCTGATTTGAACTCAGGTCCTCCTGAATCCAGGGCTGGTGCTTTATCCACTGCACCACATAGCTGCCCTCAAGTAGCTTACATTCTAGTGAGCTGGGGAGAAACAACTAGTAGACACAACTGGAAAGACACTATCAGTGATCTGTGAAAAATTGTGGAAAATGAGGGTGGTTCTCCATTACTAAAGATGGGCAAATGTCTTGATATCCAAATAAAGGAAGAAAATGACTCTTCCTTATGGGAAAGGGAGTTTGGTTTTGATTACTGACAAAACTTAAGAATATATTTTTAGGGGGATAGTTTTTAAATACTCAGAAAGGGAAGTTTGCAGAGCTAGGGTGACTTTATCAGAAATAAACCAGGCTGGGGGCAGCTAGATGGTGCAGTGGTTAGAGCAGGAGTACCTGAGTTCAAAACCGGCCTCAGACACTTAACACTTACTAGCTGTGTGACCCTGGGCAAGTCACTTAACCCCAATTGCCTCACTAAAAAAATAAAAATTAAAATAAAATAAAATAAACCAGGCCAGGGGCAGCTAGGTGGCAAAGTGGATAGAGCACTAGCCCTGGAGTTAGGAAGACCTGAGTTCAAATCTGACCTCAGACACTGAACACTTACTAGCTATGTGACCCTGGGCAAGTCACTTAACCTCAATTGCCTCACCCCCCCCCCAAAAAAAAAGAAATAAGGCAGGCCATGGGCAGTTAGGTGGCACAGTGGAAAGAGCACTAGCCCTGGATTCAGGAGGACCTGAATTCAATTCTGACCTCAGACACTTAACACTTACTAGCTGTGTGACCCTGGGCAAGTCACTTAACCCCAATTGCCTTACCAAAAAAAAAAAAAAAAAGAATAAACCAGGCCAGACTATCATATAAGAATATGCTTAAGAATTTAATCAATCAAGTAAGCATATATTAATCATCTACTATGTGCTAGCAACAATACTAGGTGTTGGGAATACAAAAACAAAAGCAAAAGTCTCTACCCTTAAGGAACCAGCTTTCTCTGAGAAATAGCAATATGTACATATACATAGCAATTGCCATTTACTCTTCAGAGCAAGAAAAGCTACATATGCACCTCAGAACTCTAGAGGTGCACCTGAGAGGTTGGAGGTGTCTTTCTCTAATACTATAAGCTTGAGCCTCCATTCCAGTCTGTTTCCCCACCTGTTAGCCATTAATAATTAGCATCATTCTGTGAACAACAATGAGCTTTTACAAAGGGACACTTTACTTCAAAAAAATAGCAAGAAGGGGCAGCTAGGTGGCGCAGTGGATAGAGCACTGGCCCTGGAGTCAGGAGGACCTGAGTTCAAATCCGGCCTCAGACACTTAACACATAACTAGCTGTGTGACCCTGGGCAAGTCACTTAACCCCAATTGCCTCACCAAAAAAAAAAAAATATAGCAAGAACAGAAGCAAAAGGGTCCCTCCTCCCTGTACCCCAACACCTGGAGGTTCACTTTCTCTTATGCTTCCTCAATCCCCGAGAAGAATGAACTCAATCTTAATACAATTTCTACATAGCATTGGTCCCAATAAATTTATTTCCAAACATGGGATAGACATTGAATTAGTCCAAGTCTCAACTACCACTAGGCTGGATCATGAAGGTCATTCCATGGGGCCAAAATACTAAGATCCACAAGATGCAGCATGGACTCTACTCCTAGACCTCATGGGAGGTCAATCTCCTGTCCTTTTGAAGGTCATAAGCTCAGAGCCACCTCCAATCTTCACCTTCACAGGAAGAATAGACATGACATCAACAGAAGCAACAGCAGGGCCAGATACTGGATGTATCATGATAGCCCTGCTGGGAAGATAAACACCTGAGGCCTCTCTTACCATCTACAGCTTAGTTCTTGCCTTCTTACTTTGTATATACCAGATAGGGAAAAACCAGACCAAGAGATAAGCCCTGGCCTTTTCAATGAACCCCAGGTCTGGCTCCATAGCCAATCAAAAAGGCTACTCTTTTTCAGTTAGATAGTGGACCAGTCAATTATAGAATGTCTGCATGTGTTCCAAAGTCCATATGGGTACTGCATCAACTGAACCATAGTCTATTCATGTATAAGTAGACATAATATCTATGAAGTTAATAAAAGGTCATCTCTAGATGAGAAAAGGAAAAAGATAGCAGGATAACTGTCTTTTGGACACCGCTTCATGCAGAAGCAGAATTTGTCTTGGTCTGACTCTCCCTGTAGGACAAAATTAGGAGCATTGGAGTGAAGGTGAGGGTTAGGGTGATAGTTTCATAGTGAAAGACATATTTCTGAACGATATAAGGAAGAATACCTTAGGAGGTAGTGGATTCACCCTTACTGGGGCTAGAAGACCACTTGTTGACTGTGAGAAATTCATTTGAACCCCTACTCTATTCCAATCAGTATCAATCAGTTTGATATTTTACAGAAATCATATAGGGATAATTAGATAAGACAGGTTCCTATACTAAATCTTTATAATGCATCTCAAAATTTAATGTAATGTTCACTACTTGTTTACCAGTTATGAAGCTCACTTATTACAACTATAAGAATGCTGACAAAGATATTTCCATCCTATTTTACCCAAATTCCATATCCAAACCCAGCATGGGGAGGATCCCTGGATGATCTAAAAAGTCTCTCAACTTATTTTTGTACCTCCTGACCATTCTCTCTTGTGCAACATGAATGGGTTCATGCAACTTGTGACCCCCACCTCCCTCTCCCACTGATATGTCATTTTTGGTCCTCAAGAGCAAAATCTATTCAACCAATGAGATTCTGTATTTTGCCATTCTTCTTTTGCATATTTGGATATTAAACCCTATAAAGACAAGGTCCTGGAAGAAGGGGGCATCTCAGATTGTGAGGAAGATCTGAGGTCCTCTTCATCAGAGGGGACCATGAACCCTTTAATAAAGTGGCATTGACTCAGAGCTCTGCCTCAGTGGTTTTTCTTGCAGATTGGACAATTATAATCCCTACTTGACAATATTTACAGAGGAAATTCTTACATAAATACACGATGGAGTAGTCGACTCTGAAGTCCTTTCTATTTCTGAGATTCTCTTATTCTTCATCACATGAGATGCTGCCTAGAACAGATTATTATAAGAATGTTGGCAAATCACTTCCATTTTGCATAGTTTGTTGTCTTCTCCTTAAATATATAAATATTCTTGGGATATTCTGCCTTAGCTATATCTCAAGCCAAACTCTCTGAAGGCTCAATTCCTCCAATATTCTGTAGGGCAATCGTGTTCAAAATCTTCTTCCTTTTAATTAGTGTTTTAAAAATAAACTAGCAATATGAGCTGGTGCTGCCCTTGGCTGTCTTATCTCTGCAAAAATAATGAGTACCTCCTAACTAACATGGTTTCTGGGTTTTATCAGCTTTGTTATATTTGTCTTATATCAGTTAGACCTCTCTAGGAAATGGTTACAGAATCAACATCTTTATTTCTTGCCAATGCCCATTTTGCAGTCAATTGGCTATTTGATTGGGGTGGATTGGAGCTGCTATAAACCTGCACAGTGATTTCTCATCTTTCTCCTTTCTAAGGTGGTTTTATTGTGATGCTTATTGTAACTTCATGTTGATCAGCTTTTACACAGGAAACTGATTGTGAAATTAGCCATATCTTTGAGCCCATTAAGCTATAGTCAATTTTCTGTGCATACCCTTTGACCCAGTAATACCACTACTGGATCTGTATCCCAAAGAGATGATAAAAAAAGGGAAAAGGACCCACATGTACAAAAATGTTTATAGCAACTCTTTTTGTGGTGGCAAAGAATTGAAAATCGAGGGAATGCCCATCAATTGGGGAACGGCTGAACAAGTTGTGCTATATGAATGTAATGGAATACCACTGTGCTGTAAGAAATAATGAGCAGGCAGATTTCAGAAAAACTTGGAAAGACTTAAGTGGACTGATGCTGAGTGAAATGAGCAGAACCAGGAGAACATTGTATACAGTAACAGCAACATTGTGTGATGATCAACTGTGATAGACTTGACTCTTCTCAGCAGTGCAATGATCCAAGACAATTCCAAAGAACTCATGATGGAAAATGTTTTCCACATCCAGGAAAAAGAATTGTAGATTCTGAATGCAGATTGAGCCATACTGTTTCTACTTTTGTTTTCACTTTTTGGGGGATTTCCCCTTTTGTTCTGATTCTTCTTTCATAGCATGACTAATGCAGAAATATGTTTAATGTGATTGTACATATATAACCTATATCAGATTGCTTTCTGTCTTGGGGAGGGAAAAGGAAGGGATGGAGGGAGAAAAATTTGGAACTAGAAATCTTATGAAAACAAATGTTGAAAACTATCTCGGTGAAAAATTGTGGAAAATGAAGAATGTGGCAAATAAAATGCTTTAATGATTTTTAAAAAAGCTATAGTCAATTTTATTTGTGATGCCATACTATGTTCTCTACATGGGATACCCCTTCCACACTCTTCATGTTCAGTACCTTCAGACTCTCTTAAATAAGGTGTCTGTGGTATATAAGTGTAAAGATTTAGAAACTTTGAATTCTTTAGTTTAGTTTTGGTTTTTTTTTTTTAGTAAGGCAATTGGGGCTAAGTGACTTGCCCAGGGTCACACAGCTAGTAAGTGTTAAGTGTCTGAGGCCGGATTTGAACTCAGGTACTCCTGAATCCAGGGCCAGGGCTCTATCCACTGCGTCATCTAGCTGCCCCAGTTTAGTTTAGTTTAGTTTTGAGCAAAGCTTTCCTTACTTCTCTATGCCTGTTTTGGAGATAAAATTGAATTCTGAAGTGTATGTTGACAGTTTTTAGGATCATGTTAAGTTTTTCAGTCAGCCAACAAGCACTTATCACATCCTATGTGCCAGGCACTATGCAAAGTGCAGGGGAAATAAAGAAAAGCAAAAACAGTCTCAGCCCTCAGGCATCTTACATTATAATGGGGCAAATAACATGTAAATAACTATGTACATAAAGATGCAGAATACATAGAAAGAATTTTTTTCTTTTGTGGGGCAATGGGGGTTAAGTGACTTGCCCAGGGTCACACAGCTAGTAAGTGTCAAGTGTCTGAGGCCAGATTTGAACCCAGGTCCTCCTGAATCCAGGGCTGGTGCTTTATCCACTGTGCCACCTAGCTGCCCCAGAAAGTAATTTTAGAGAGGAATGAACAAACAGTTGGGTGTGGGAGTGAGGGAGATGAGACAGAAAAAGGCCTTGCACAAGATGAGATTTTAGTTGAGTCTTGCAACAATGTGGGGAAACTAATAGGTGGAGGTGGGGAAGAAGGATGGGGTATTTAGGTGAGAGGTGATAAAGAACTGAACTAAAATGGTAACTGTAGCAGAGGTAAGTGGAAATACAGAAGAGATGTCATGAAGGTAGAAATGACAGGAGTTGCCAATGGATTGGATATGGAAATGAATTAAAGTGAAGAGTTGAGGATAACACTGAGGTTGTAATGAGAGGATGATGGTTTCCTTAATAGTAATAAGTTCAGAAAAGAGGGATAATTTGGAAGAAAATTGAATGAGTTCTGTCTGGAAATGTTGAGTTTCGGATTACTGCAGGGTATCCAATTCAAGATAATCAAAATGCAGTTTTTCATAATGTTTACAGTAATGAGACTGTTCACACTAAGTAGGTACTAAAGACCTTTCTAGATTAAATAGAACACCATTTGAGGTTATGCTCTGCTGATTCAGGGGGCAGCTAGGTGGCGCAGTAGATAGAGCACTGGCCCTAGATTCATGAGTACCTGAGTTCAAATCTGGCCTCAGACACTTAACACTTACTAGCTGTGTGACCCTGGGTGAGTCACTTAACCCCAATTGCCTCACCAAAAAAACAAAAAGATTAAATTCAGGGTCACCTCAACATACAATGCGGTATAAAGGAAAAGATGTCCTATCTTGTGTATCCTCCCTTCCTGTTTCTGTAGGGGAGTCAGGGAAGGAGACTGGTAGCAATTAAATGCTTTTGCACAGGGTCAAACAGCTCTGGAATGCCAGATTTGACTTTAGGTATTCCTAACTCCATGTCCAGAATTCTATCCACTAAACCACAAAGAAATAGTTTGATACATTGGAACAATCTTTGGATTTGGAGGCAGGAGAGCAAGGTTTGAGCCCTGGTTTTGATATTTGCTAATTATATGTTTTTAAGGAATAGGTCACCATTTCTTTGTGCCTTGGCTTCATTAAATGGAAATTGAAGAGCTTGGACTGAATGATCTCCAAGATTCCTTCTGTATGATATGATTATGGATTTGAGTCAGATTAAACTCTGAGGATGGGGTCTGAAAGGTACCCAGCCCTGCCCCAGTATAGTTCATTTAGAAGTTTATTTCTTGTCAAATTCTCACTGTCTCCTTTAAGTTTTATTGCCAATTAACAGTATTTTTACTTCTGCTCAGTCTCCCCACTTGTCAGCTACATATTATGTCTGCAATCCATCATGTGTCAGAACCCCAGTCCCTGTTGAGTGGGTCAGGGAGTTTTCCCACCAATTCAATACTCGGGACTCAAGAAGAAAGGACAGGGCTAGGCACAGGATGCAGCAATTAAGTTGAAACCAGATGTTAAGTGACATGTCTCTTTTTCTCAGAGCAGAATCCCCTTGGCCCTGGGGTCCCAACAATGAATTATTCTTTTCTTCCCAACATAACCGAAGATAAATTTTAACCCTGTCATCCTTCTAGAATTAACACGACTACAGACCAATGCTGAAGCACCTGAGTGACTCTTCCTGTTATTCAGGTTGAATATCTTTAGAGACAGGGGTCGGGGGAGGGGAGTCAGTGGGAACTGTGAGATCTGAAACATCTGTCACTCCCCTGTTTCCTCTTCCTTTGGTTTGACCTTGTTCCCCCTCCCCTTTTCCCCCTTGTTCCTGGAATACGTATGCATGTCTCCATACATTGATCACGAGCTGAACACGAACCCTGGGTGAGACAGGATTGGATGTTAGATTGTGAGCTCGACCTAGTGTGCATGGGGACTTCCCCTATAAAAGGTCAAGGCATGTATTAGCTAGCTTGGCTCAGGTATTGAGCTTGCCCATTCCTATGGGAATGTAATAAATCTGTCTCTGCTTGACTTGGTGGTCTCCTAGAGTTATTTGGGTAAACTGAGGAAGTTTGCTCCATACACTTCCAGCCCTAAAATCTTATGATTCTTGTAATATATATGTAAGGGGAAAGGTATGTGACAACATGGCCTCTGATGGGATATCTCTCCTACCAATCTGGACAATAAGCCAAATTCCTCCTGCTCCTTTCTTCAAGCCAGTTGCCTCTGTCCCAGCTCTCCTCAAATTCTTGAGGTTCCCCTTTCTCTGGCTTCATGCATCTTTGATACATCTTGTCAAGACCTGGATTTTTCTTAAGTCTTATCTCTTGAACTCCTCTGAACTGCTTTTTAGAGTTCAGTATTATTATGGGGGGAAAGCACGTGGGTCCTTAGGATTCCTCTGTAAATAATTACACTCTCTAGCAAGTCCTATTTAGGAATAAAAGAACAGGTTTATTGGGGGTACAAGAGAAGCTGGCTGGGAGGAAGGTTTAAAACACTTTCCTCCCTGACTAGCCTGGGGAGCACCCTTTTATAGGGCTAAGATGGCGTGGGTAAAATGTCCCTTATTGGGTGATGGGTTGGAAGTATTCTGGTGGTGGTTTGGGGTAGTTAGATGATGGGTCGTGGGCAATCTGGTAATGGGTGGTAACTCTGTCCTGGTGGGTGGAAAGCAGTCTGTTGGTGGGCTGTTTCTTTGTCCCTTCCTGGTGCAGCCATGCCTAACAGGATCATCTCATCTAGGGGGTGAGGAGGACTGGAATGCAGGGTAGTGGTCCTGGAGCTAGCTCAGTTTGATCCAGTGCTGCTTATTCCTTTGGTCTGTCCTTTGGTTTAGTTTCAAGGAGAAGGTTCCTTGATCTCAAGGGAAAACTCCTGGGGTTTCAAGGAAAAAAGTTCCTTGACCTCCCCCAACAACCTCTGGGGTAACCGGGACCCATAATATTCTCATAACAGTATGGTCTATCATTTTTTATCCTTTAAAGTTTCTTCCTTCATGATTCATTTAAGGGGCTAATTGGTAGCTCATAAGGAGATCTCTTGGTGTGATTAGAAGAAAAGACTACCTTTCTTACACTGTACTTCAAAACTTAAAAAATTCATGAGTTTAATGATTTTTGTCTTGTTCCTCCACTGATTGAACCATGTCTGAGCTTTAGTAAGTCCATCTTCTTGAGTAGCTGTGGCTGAAAAAAATCATCTGCCTGCAGACAACCAGATAACAAGCCTCTCCAGATTTTGCTAGGCTTATCCTCAAATCACAGAGAGTGCTGAGGCACATACAATGCTGATGCATGCCCCAACATTAAAGAGAGGGCAGTTTGACCTAGTGGAAAGAGCAATCAATTTGGAATCACAGAACCAGGCATCTAATCCAGCCTCAACAATTAGCCAGGTATTGATGTCAGCTTGGAGATAGATCTATAGTGAAGTGCAACAGAAAGAAACTTGGCTCTGTGCTCATCAATGTTTTTGTCAATAACTTTGACAAAGGCATGATTGTCACATTTTAAATGGCAAAGAATTAGGAGGGGCACCAACACGTGTAAGAACAAAGCATCTAAAAATGTTCTGAAGTACTAGAATGACAGGATGAATTAAATATGATAAAATTTATTAGGGGCAAATATGAAGGCCTGCAATTGTGAGATCATTATTGTCAATATATTACAGGGTGGGGGAAGCCTCTTTTAGGCCACCAGGTTGAGATGTATTTCTTTTCTGGTTTTTAAAGTTTGAATACCTGCAGGCCATACCCACTAAATTCTAGACTTTAGGTATTTAACTCTCAGCTTATTGGTGGATTTGTGGAGAATTAGAATAGGTAGGTCAGATGAACATTTTGTGCCTTTCCTTGCCAAACCCCAACTATCAGATCTACCTAATTTCCAGGATCTTATCTTACCACCACCCCCCCCTCCATCTTTAAATTTCCACAATTTCCACCCAACAGGAAGTGATCTTATCTGCCACATCCCAGTCACAACTTCTTTTGTCTTCCATTCTTTCAAACTCTCCTCCCCCAGGCTAGTTAATAAAGAATGGGTAGGAAAACTAATCCTTGGCTAATGAGTTAGATAGCTACTACTACTTGGTCTAAGTAACAAAGTAGTTTAACCAGTCAATTTACCAATTTTTCTAGAGGTTGTAAAGGAGTAAATGTAGTGATGCTAATTTTAAACATGGAGGGAGGGAAGGAAAACAGAATGATTAAACTAAATTTGCTTTTGAAAGTGCCTCCTAGGGGCAGCTAGGTGGCGCAGTGGATAGAGCACCGGCCCTGGAGTCAGGAGTACCTGAGTTCAAATCTGGCCTCAGACACTTAACACTTACTAGCTGTGTGACCCTGGGCAAGTCACTTAACCCCAATTGCCTCACTAAAAAAAAAAAAAGAAAGTGCCTCCTAAATTGCATTGTGCATGAGGTAGATGTCTACTATGATGTGCCATTATAGTTAATTGCTTCCAGCAATAGAGTAAATTGCACTTTTGTTTTGGTTGAGGAGAGATCAGAGCTGTAGCTTGAAGTAGTTTCTACAAACTACATCTAGTTGTCTGATAATATGGCAAGGTGGCCCAGTGGATAGAGCACTGGCCCTGAAGTTAGGAGGACCTGAGTTCAAATGTGACTTTCTAGCTGTATGACCCTGGACAAGTCACTTAATCCCAATTGCCTTAAACATCTGGGGCTGTCTCAAGTCATCCTGATATATATCTTGCTACTGGATCCAGATGGCTCCCAAGGAGAGTGAGGTTGCACTGAAAGTCATGACATCACCTCCCCAGGTCCCAGTCTGGACAAACAACAACAATGGCAATGAACTCATATTGTTTGGTTAGAAATAAATAACCAAGGGGGCAGCTAGGTGGCGCAGTGGATAGAGCACTGGCCCTGGATTCAGGAGTACCTGAGTTCAAATCCGACCTCATACACTTGACACTTACTAGCTGTGTGACCCTGGGCAAGTCACTTAACCCCCATTGCCCCACAAAAAAAAAAAAAGAAAAGAAAAGAAATAAATAACCAAGATCCCAGCTGATGGGGCAAGGGTTCTTTAACAGCAACAGTCTTCTAAAGCTTTTTCATCCAAGGCAATAATAATAGAGTATTAAAATCATTTAAAACATATGTGCTGGGCTGAGTTTCTTTATCTGTAAAATGAGTTAAAATAGATGACCTCTAAGATCCATTCAAGTTTTAATTCTCTGATTCTATGACATAATTAGCTACTGAAACAGGTTAAAGTATAAAATTATTTTTTGAAACAGGCAATGTAAATCCTGAATTAAAGATCTAAAGCCAGTACTATTTTAAAAAGTCACATAATGAGGGGCAGCTAGGTGGCACAGTGGATAGAGCACTGGCCCTGGATTCAGGAGGACCTGAGTTCAAATCCGGCCTCAGACACTTTACACACTTACTAAGTGTGACCCTGGGCAAGTCACTTAACCCCAATTGCCTCACCAAAAACAAACAAACAAACAAAAAAGTTACATAATTAGTGTGAACACTCTCTGCACTAATTGCAGATCATGATCTCTCCAAGATTTAAAAAGTAAGAAGTTTTATGAATTGTTATGGGGGAGAAAGTATCACTTGGTAGCCAGTCTGCAGATTATGAGCCTCTCCTAATGCAGTCCAACTGTCCTCAGACCCATTCTTGAAGACCTTCCAGTTTGGTTGAACTTGTTACCAGAGCTCCAGTTCTTTGAGAAACTTTGGCCACCTCAGGGCAACAATGAGGCATCTAAGTAGGTTATAGCTCATTTGGGTTTTTTTCCTATCTTCTTCTTTGTACTTGAATATTTTAAAAACAATTCCATGTTAATTCATATGATTTCAAGTAACTTTAGTCAGGTTTGCCTCCAGCAACAGAACCCCCCAAATTATAAATATGTTGAAGTTGGGGAATCACTTAAAAGCCCTAAGGAAGGCTCAAAATGGTATTTAGAAACATAGAATCTTAGAGTTGAATGAGACTGTAGAACAATAGAGCTACACTTTTTTTTTTTTAGTGAGGCAATTGGGGTTAAGTGACTTGCCCAGGGTCACACAGCTAGTAAGTGTTAAGTGTCTGAGGCTGACTTTGAACTCAGGTCCTCCTGACTCCGGGGCCAGTGCTCTATCCACTGCGCCACCTAGCTGCCCCAATACAGCTACACTTTAACTAAAGAAAATGTAAGTTAAGTGAGATTCTATGTACTCTTCACAGCTGGGATTTTCCATAATTTTGGTTGGTTAGGTTAGTATAGAGATACATCTATGTATGTCTATATAAAAATATGTATTATGTCTTGTAATAATATGTCAATTGCCTAACCCTATTAGCTGGGGATGAAAAAATGCAAACGATGAGAAAGTCAGCCTTGAAAGAAGTTACATTCTGTTAGAATTCATGGTTTGCATTTAGCAGTATATGAAAATAAAAGCATGAGGTAAGAATACTATATATTATTGGTAGTCAAATCTAGGCTTCTTAATTCTATCACTGGTAGATATCTTTGGTAAATATCTTAGCTTACTTATTTTAGTTTTTACCAAAGAGTATGTAAAAATATTTTAACTAACTGGGCCTAATCTGTGGACTTTTGACTGGCTGGTTAACTGACTGCTATTAATTTAGTATGGGCCATTTATAAAATCCCACACTGCTCCTCCCAAATTGATAAGCAAACGCCTCTTTTAATTTTAATAATCAAAGCAGGGTTTATTTATAAAAAAAATAAATGTAAGAGATAAGGGTTAAAAAATGAAAAGTTATACGACCTGACTTTTAAACTCTCTCCTGCTGTTGCTTGCACTTATTACCCCCGAGCCTTGTCTCTTGCCTGTGGGTCTGCTGGCTGCTGCCACTGCAGCCTGCAGCCACACCTCGCTCAGACTTTCTCAGCCCTCTCCCTTTCACTCTTCAACTTCTCTCTATGTCAGCTAACCGCAAGCCCCCTTTCTTTCCATGCTGTTCCTCAGTCTCCTTAGTGTCCTTGTAGCATCCTCCCTTCTAACTCAAAAATTCCCGATTCTCTGCTCCGCTACTTTTTTCTAACTCCAAGCCCCCTTCACTTCGTCGACCCTCCTTTATGTCTCCCTTCATCTCTTTTTATTAACCTCCTTTCTCAGGTGAAACTCCGGCTGGCCCCTGGGCTGTGGTAGAGCCCTGTGCTGTGCAAGCTGGGAGCTGGGGGCTGGGTGAAGCAAGCTCTGGCATCCCTCTGGTTTTTCGTGTGCATCTCTGATGTGAGCACAGGCCAAGCTGTGCTATGCCCAGAGCCAGTTTTTCGTCCTTGCAGCTTAGCCTGGCTCAGAAGCCCCCCCCCCCCCCCAACCTGAAACGGAGGGGGAAGGGCAGCTCTGCTGGGGAACCTGAGGCTAATTTTAACACCTACAAGTGAGAATTATAAGTAGTAGTCATCCCTTAGTATTTATGGACTTACAGGGTAGAACTCACTTTTGGAGAGTATACTTCTAATTTGACTAGAAGAAACCAGTAAAGTTATCTTCAGAGGAAGATTTATTTCACAGTGATAAGAAGTTATGGTGAAAAAAGAAAACCACCTTTTTTTTAAACTTTATTTTTTCCAATTACATGTAAAAACAATTTTAAATATTCATTTAATTTTTTTTGAGTTCCAGATTCTCTCCCTCCCTTCTTCCCCTCCGTGCTCCTTGAGAAGGCAAGCAATTTGATATTGATTCAACATGTACATATTTCCATATTAGTCATGCTGTGAAAGAAAACAGAGACCTAAAAAAACCCCAACTGCCCCAGAACAATAAAATTTTTTTAAAAGTATGTTTCAGGGGCAGCTAGGTGGTGCAGTGGATAAAGCACCAGCCCTGGATTCAGGAGTACCTGACTTCAAATCCGGCCTCAGACACTTGACACTTACTAGCTGTGTGACCCTGGGCAAGTCACTTAACCCCCATTGCCCTGCAAATAAATAAATAAATAAATAAATTTTTTAAAAATTAAAAGTATGTTTCAGACTCTATTCAGACACCATTAGTTCTTTCTCTGGGAGTAGATATCATTTTTCATCAAAGTCCCTTGAAATTATCTTGGGCCATTGTATTGCTGAGAATACCTAAGTCATTCACAGATGATTATTGTACAACGTTGCTGTTACTATGTACAATGTTCTCCTGGTTCTGCTCACTTCACTTTACATCAGTTCATGTAAGTCTTTCCAGGTTTTTCTGAAAGCATCCTGCTCATCATTTCTTACAGCATGATAGTATTCCATCGCAATCATATACTACAACTTGTTTAGCTGTTCCCCAATTGATGAGCATCCCCTCATTTTCCAATTCTTTGGCATCACAAAAAGAGCTGCCTAAATATTTTTGTACAAATAAGTCTTTCCCTGCCCCCTTTAAAAAAAAATCTCTTTGGGAAATGATCTACTAGTGGTATTGCTGGATCAAAGAGTAGTTTTATAGCCCTTTCGGCATAGTTCCAAATTGCTCTCCACAGTGTTTAGACCAGTTTACAATTCCACCAACAGTGAATTAATATTCCAATTTTCTCATACCCCCTTCAACATTTGTCATTTTCCTTTTTTGTCATATAAGTCAATCTGATAGGTGTGAGGTAGTACCTCAGAGTTGTTTTAATTCGAATGTCTCTAAACAATAGTGATTTGGAACATTTTTCATATAACTATAGTTTTTCTTTCTTCTGAAAACTGCCTCTTCATATTCTTTGATGATTTATCAATTGGGGAATGACATGTTCTTATAAATTCAACTCAATTCTTTATATATTTGAAAAATGAGGTCTTAATCTTGGCTTCATTAGTTTTATTTATGAAAACTTTTTTAGTTTCACATAATCAAAATTACCCATTTTACATCTCATAGGGTTCTCTATTGTTTAGTCATAAATTCTTCCCTTATCCATTGATCTGAAAGGTAATCTATTCCATCCTCCCCTAATTTGCTTATAGCATCACCGTTTATGTCTAAATCATTTAACTATTTTGATGTTATCTTGGTAAATGGTCAAGTTGTTGAGTAGTTTCTGTTAAACTACTTTCCAGTTTTCTCACAAGTTTTTGTCAAACAGTGAGTTTTTGCTCAAAAGCTTAGATCTTTGGGTTTCTCAAGCTCTAAACTGTTTGTCCTTACTGCTTGAATAGGAGCAAAATGACATCATGGCATTGGTGTCAACAGCCAGTTCCGATGTGGATCCTCAATTATACAAGGAATCATCAAACAAATACAACATTACTACGATCATTTACTACTGTGCATTGTGTACCTCATCTATTCCACTGATCCAGTACCAGACTGTTTTGATGATTACCACTTTTAATACAGTTTGATATCTGGAACTGGAAAGAGTATTTTTTTTTTTTAGTGAGGCAATTGGGGTTAAGTGACTTGCCCAGGGTCACACAGCTAGTAAGTGTTAAGTTTCTGAGGCTGGATTTGAACTCAGGTATTCCTGAGTCCAGGGCCGGTGCTCTATCCACTGCGCCACCTAGCTGCCCTAAAACCTATTATTCTTAAGCTCTCTTTGGTCTGTGCAGAAATGTATTACTTTAACAATTCAAGGAAATATTATGAGTCGAAAAACTATACATATTGCACTGCTAATTTACTTGATGTGGTCACATTGCAATTCAGTGGCTAGCCATGTACATTTCTTCAGCAATAAAAAAAAGTAAAGCCCTGCCCCCTCCTTGAATGCACATTATATACTACATCCAGTGCCTGCTTCAGTACTTGATCTTAAGTAAGCCCTTTACTTGCAATTGTATAATATTAAAATTGAGTTCGAAGGGTCATAGATTTAGGGCTAGAAGGAGCCTTAAAAGCTTAGTCCAACGCCTTCAACTTACAGACGAAGGAAATTGAGGCCCAGGGAAGTTGTGACAAGATCACTCCAGTAATAACTGGTACAATCAACATTCAAACTCGTTCTCTGACCCCCGGCAAACAAGGGAACGTTCCATAACCACGCCTCATCATCTGCCCTTGATTTCTGGGGCACACTCTCCTAATTGAGGGATAGGGGAAAGATAAGCAGTTTATTACTCCGTGTGGTAGGTAATACTAGGGCTTCCTTGCTTTTTATTCTGTTCTTGTTTTAATGAGCTGTCTAGCGCCCCGCTGGCGCTCCATAAACATGAAATGAATGAAATAAAATGCAGTTTAAACAAAGCCTCGATGGAAAGCCCAGTGCCACCCAGGTAGTCTGCAACTGAATTTGGGAGGGGACAAGATTTCGGGAAAACCTTGCGCTTTCCGAAAACCATTTTTTAAAGCCGACCAAAGCACCTTGCAAGGGATGGAGGAGCCCGGGAGATTCCCGGGGGCTCCCCCAAGCCCCGCGCGAAGCCGCTTTCCTGCAAACCCGGCCTCTAGACGCCTCCACCTCGGCCCCTCAGAGCGCCAGGGGCAAGGCCGGAACCCTCGCCCACGCCGGGCCAGTATCCTCCCTTTCCCGCCCCTCCTCTCCCCTCTCCTCCCAGCTGCCGGGTCACAGCTGCGGCCCGGCTCCGGGGAGGGGGTGGGGCTCCTTCCTCAGCCTCCTCCGCCCCTCCTTCTCGCTCAATAACTCGGCGTTCCACGGGCCGGCGCCCAGGACCGCAGCCCAGAAGGGGCAGGTGGGGGAGCGAGAGAGCGAGTGGGAGTGATGGTTTGGGGTGCGCGCCTGCGTGCCGCGCTCCCCGGAAGCCGCCAGCGCTCCTGCCCCGCGGCACTCGCGGCGCCCCCCAGCGGCGGCGCGCTCGCTGGCCCTCAGCCCGGATAGGGAGGCGGCGAGGCTGCGGCGGCTGGGCTTGGCCCCGCCCCCTTCCCAGGGCCCGCCCCGGTCCCCGCTCCCGGTCTTCTCGAACGGCTGCTCCTCCTCCCGCTCTGAGGTCTCTTTCCTCGGCTCGGCTCAGGGACGCAGCAGCAGCAGGGGCTGCGGCGGCAGCAGCGCTCGCACCGCTAGTACGGCTCGCCTCGCTCGCCTCCTTTGTGTTCAGGCAGCGGCTGCGCCGACACCGCCTACTCCGCTTCTTGCTGCTGCCCTCTCCGTTCCCAGAGCCCCGCTCCCGGGCCGGAGGCCTCCCGTCGGCTGCGCAGCCGGCTTTCGATGCCCGGCGGCACCCGCTTAACTGCATCGCCGCCTTCCTTCCCCGTGAGCGGAAGACCATGTCTGCGGCTTCGGGAGCCGGCTCGGCGGTCGAGGCGGGCTTCTCCAGCGAGGAGCTGCTGACGCTCCGCTACCCGCTGCATCGCGCCTGCCGGGACGGGGACCTGGCGGCGCTGTGCGCCCTGCTCCAGCACACGCCCCGCGCCCACCTGGCTGCCGAGGACTCCTTCTACGGCTGGACGCCCGTGCACTGGGCCGCACACTTTGGGAAGGTAAGCAAGGGCGGGGGGCGGCGGGCCGGCCGGGAGTGGGGCCCGGCCGGGCAGCCGCACTACCCTTCCCGGGCTCGAGTCAGACGGGAGGCGCGAGCGGGTGGGGGCGGTTGCTTTAAGGCGCCATTTTCTACAGTTCCGATCTTTTTTTTTTTAATTGCCTTTCCATGGGAAGTGATGGGGCCCGAGCCGGAGCTACGGAGCGCGGGCTGATGGAGCGGCCCCGCGCACGCGCGCACCTCTTTCCCCGGCCCCTTCCCCCAGCCCAGCCCAGCCTGGGAAGCCCCCGGGGGGAGGGAACATTGGCGGGAGATGGGACGAGGAGGCGGGCGACGTCGCGCCTTGTCTCGAATGAGAGCCTGGAGCGGGTGGACGCCGCTGGGGATGGGGAGGGCTTGGAGCCCCATGGTTCCTAAGGGATACGGGGGGGGGGGAGGGAAAGAGGGAGCCAGTTTCAAACTTGGGGGCGGTCTCCCTTGGAGGCCAGCCTTTTGCCCTCCCCTTGACCCCGTGGTGGGGAAAGGAGCCGATCAGTGGGGTGGGGGCACCCGTAAACAAGGCTCGGAGGGGCGGGGCTGGCAGCGTGGTCCACGTCCTTTCTATTTGAACTCTTTCGAGGCACGGAACAAAAGAGGCGGGGTGGGGGAGGGGAGAGCAGCCTGGTTTTAACGGCTGCCCGGGGTCGGGTGGCCGCGGTCGCGGCGCGCTGGCGAGCGTGCGCGCGGCCCCCTCGGGCCCCGTGCGCGCGCCTCGTGCCTGGCTGGGCTCGAGTGTGAGGTAGCTCTGCCGTGGTGCGGGCATCCCGGCCAGGTCTCCACTAATAGCCCCGTAATGGAGGCGCCTCCGGTGGTTGTAGCGGGCCGCCGCTGACGCCAAGCCTTTCAAGTGGTGTGCGTAATTGCCCAGGAAATAGTTTGCCAAAGCTGTCTGATTTGCAGGCTGAGAAGCTCCATTGGAGAGCCTGCGGGGCTTAAAATAGAGATTTGAGGCGAACTTTCTGGAGTAATACATTTTTTGTCTAGAACTTCTCATCCCCTGCTCTTCTCTGGAGAAGGCGTTACAGCAGCACCAGGTTGCCTGCTTTTTTGTTGTGGCAACTAAGTTGTTATGTATTGTAATAGACAAGAGTCTATTGTGTGGTCCCCCCGGATTGAAATCTTATACGCCAGTAGCTGAACAAGTTTGCGTACATATGTATAGGAAAACGATTTACTAAATCAAGCTTAAAGGTCGAGGCTGTTGTTTTATTTTTAATATAATTCCTACCCTAAAAGGGTTGTTTATAGTTACCATGGCTAAATAGTAATAAGTAGTCCAATACTTTGCATAATAATCTCACGTTATTAATGGTACCTGTCTTTGTGAGGAGACTTTTCCACCTAATGCTATATAAGCCATAATAGTTAATTTGTGTAGTGAATGAATTGCAAAACCATTCCCAGATTGAGAAGTAGAAAGGGAACCTTAGAGTTCGATACTTATGTGGGAACTTTGGTAAATAACTCGAATAAAGTCCTATTTCGAAATTTTTAATTTAAGGAAAACTTGAAATTCCTTTGATATTAACATAATGGTGTCGTATAAAACAGGTTTTGAATGAATAAACTAATGTTTATACAGCCTAGTCCAACACCCATTTATCGTTTATTAGAGCAGACTTGATTTTCTCAAGTTAAAGCATAGTGAATATTATTCTGTTGTGCTGTACTCAGTTATTGCAGGGACCAGGTTTAGGATCATAACATTTATAGTTGGAAGGGACCTTAGAGATCAGCTAGGCCCAAAGAGGTTAATTAAATGACTTGCCCTTGGTCACAGGTAATAAGTAACAGCCAAGATCCAAATCCAGTATTTTTTTTCCACTGTACCTGAAGTCCTAAATGGGAGAGGGGGAGCGGGGGTAAAGTCTTTTTATAAATCCAGTAGACTAGCAAGAGCATTGCTTTTATAGACCTATTTTTTTTTTTTTTTGGTGAGGCAATTGGGGTTAAGTGACTTGCCCAGGGTCACACAGCTAGTAAGTGTTAAGTGTCTGAGGCCGAATTTGAACTGGGTACTCCTGAATCCAGGGCCGGTGCTCTTTCTACTGTGCCACCTAGCTGCCCCAAGAGCATTGCTTTTAGAATTTTAGGTCCAGAAATGCTTCATTTATTTTGCATTCTCAAGGACTAAGGTATTCCACATAATTCAATTTTTTCCAGCCAGTTAAAGCATACCTCTCTTAAAAGTGACATCTTAAAACAGTTTTTGAACAAAATCCAAAACACTCATTTGCCTTTTACTAAACGAAATGCTGAATATAACTTACTTGTGTGTGCCTGATTCATGATCATTACTATGAGTATCCTGGCTGTGCTTCTTCCTATACTTAACCTTTTTTAAAAGAGGGAATTGAACTAGATAATCTCAATTGTACCTTTCAAACTAAGAAATCTATGATGCAGCAGTAGCCTCAGAAGCTTGTTAGTGTTTGGATCTGAAACTAGATTGCTGTGTTTTTGTAGTTGTGCTTTTCATTGTATGCTTCCTATGGTTAGCAGTGTAGTCCCTTCAGGAATCTAATCTGATATAAATAATTATTAAATGAGTTTTATTATGACTATTTTCCTCTCAGAAGTCTTTCATTTTTTGATTAGAGACTGTGTTTATATAGAGTTCTGGATTCCTCGTACCCTCAGTAATATGAACACTGTTTTTAATTGTAACCTTGGGCAAATCACTTCATGCTGGTCTGCAGTATATCTATAAAATGGGGATGGGGAGGGTGTAGTGGACAGGTTCCTTTCAGTTCTAAAACTTTTGAGATTCTTAATTGTTAAGGTTGACATCCAAATTAGTGGAATGGCCAATATGCATATATTTCTGGAGGCTGGTCAGAACAGTGAATTTAAACCTGGTGAGGGAACTCTTGAAAGGGAAACTCCTTTCATTGATGCTGATCATTAACAAACTTCTAGTCAGACTTTCCTCCTGCTTCTGTTTACTAATGGTTACATAGCTAGAGAGAATGAACAATGAACCCAGGTGTCTTTGACTTCATGACTGGCTCAGGTTCTTGCTGTATATTGAATGTAGAAGGAATAGATAGAATTAGGTGGTTTTTGTTTATACATGTTTCCCGACTTTAAGCCAACCAGATATTTGATTATTCAGGTTTATGAGCAAGATAAATTATAGGAGTCTCTAAGCTACACTTTAAAACTAAGCTTTGAATATAAAAGTGTAAGTGTGGGAGAAGCAGCATGGAGTAGATGATTTCTAAGAGTTCTAGCTTATTCTGTTTCAACATAAATTTTCTCAACAGAATCTTGCATAAAGAGTAGCATAATTTTTTATGTATTAGTACAACAGCAAAGAATTTAGACTCAAAATTAGTCAGAGTTGTGACTGCTACTTAGTTAACTGAGAATTTGTTTCAGTGATTTTGTTACAAAAATTCAAGTTACAACTTTCTGAAACAAATCTGTTGTGAAAAGTGATATGAGGGGAAAGCTAGGTGTGGAAGTGGATAAAGCACCAGACTCAGGAGGGCCTGAGTTCAGATTTGACCTCAGATACTGGACACTATGTGACCCTGGAAGTCATTTAGCCCTCATTGCCCTGCCCCCCCCCCAAGTTTATATGAGCTTGTAACTAGTGTTTTCTTAGGTGATGAGGTTCATGTTGATATAGTAAAGACAAAACAAAATATTTGTAACTATATAGTATGAAATAGTGTAACCTAGTTTCTTTTCAAGAAGGACTTAGGTTCCATTAATTTTTTTTGTAATGCCTTCAGTTGTTGTTGGTAACATTTAGTTCTTTTTATGATAACACTATCTTAGTAACTAGTTGGCTTATCATTTTTAAGAGGTAAAAGATGACTTGAAGATACCAAAGGGACTTGAGATTGTAATTGGGAAGGAAGCCAAGTTAGTCTCTTAAGAAGAATGCTATACTGCCTTGTCAAACCCCTGTGGGCATAGATCACTGGAGATGTGCTACAGCAACTCCTAGAAGGGCACATTAAGCAGTTTTTAAGAACAGTTTAAAGTTCCTGTAGGGCCACTTATGAAAATTGCATTGGTGTTGGTTTTTTGTTTTTATTTTTTTAAACAATGTATATATAAGAGGCAAAGTAGAGTATTGAATAGAGGTAGAACTAGTGGTCTTAGTGAAAGAGGGCTAGGTAGCCTTTCAATACCTCAGACAACTCTGAAGATTAAAAATTGCTGAGCAGGTGCTGATCTTCATTGATAAAGTTTCTCTCTAGGAGTTACCAATGCCATTGAAATCATTAGTCCAGGGGCAGCTAGATGGCTCAGTGGATAGAGCACCGGCCTTGGAGTCAGGAGTACCCGAGTTCAAATCTGGGCTCAGACACTTAACACTTACTAGCTGTGTGACCCTGGGCAAGTCACTTAACTCCAATTGCCTCACTAAAAAAAAAAGAAAGAAAAGAAAAGAAATCATTAGTCCATCTCAAAAAAGTATCAACTATGGCTAATCATATGCATCCTAACTTCTAGTACTATCTTAAAGACAACCTAATAACGTTATAAACAACATCTGCCTGCCTCAGTGGAAAGAATCCCCATGCTGACAAAATTGCTGATCCTTGAAGATTATGTGTTTGTCACATAGTACTCGTGGGGGAAAGGGAGGAGGAGGAGAAAAAAGTGAACCAAAACTTATTGTTGGGGTCAAGATTTCTGGCTTGGGGTAACTATACCAAGAGACTTAAATAAGTTGATTTCAATGTTAGGTTTGTTGTTGTTGGTTTTTGTGGGGGTTTTTTTTATGACTGCACCATAGTTTTAATGTTTATCATTCACAAACCTTTTCTAAGTTTAGTCTTTCTTTTTTGTTGTGCTATTTTATTTTATTTTATTTTTTTGCGGGGCAATGAGGGTTAAGTGACTTGCCCAGGGCCACACAGCTAGCAAGTGTCAAGTGTTTGAGGCCGGATTCGAACTCAGGTACTCCTGAATCCAGGGCCTGCGCTTTACCACTTCGCCATCTAGCTGCCCCTGTTGTGCTATTTTAAAACAACTTTTCATCACTCTTGGTCAAAAAAGTAGTCATGATAAAAGCTCTCTTTACAGTAACTCTGAGGTAAAGGTGGTACAAGTCATAAGTATTCTTCTTACCCAGAACTTACTGCCTCCCACATTATTTAAAGCAGGAACACATTCTATTATTTATGCATTATGCAAGATTTTGAATAGCATATAGAAAAATGCTGTCTAGGTATTAAAAGCTGAAATGTGTAAAATATCCATATATTTATTAATTACATTTAAAAACAAAGTAAGCTGATATACATATATTTACTTCAGATTAGGATTCTTATAATTCTGTGACTCAGTCAATATTTTAAGGCGCTGACAAGTTTTTTTTTTAATTTCATCTGTGCTTATAAGCATTTGAAAAGTTCTTTTTAGAATTAGCCTTGAAGGAGGGTGGGAGAAAAATTTGGAACTCAAAAAATAACTTTACATGTAATTGAGAAAAATTAAAAATAAACATTTTTTAAAACCTAAACATTAAAAAAATAGAACTAGCCTTTAAAATCAGCCCTCAGGGATTTTAAAGTGCTTTTCAAGTACCATGTATTTAGTAAAGGGGGCAGCTAGATGGTGCAGTGGATTCCTTGCCAGGCCTGGGGTCAGGAAGACTCATCTTCCTAAGTTCAAATTTGGCTTCAGGCACCTAGTGGCTGTGTGATCCTTCACCAAGTTACTTAATCATGTTTGCCTCAGTTTCCTCATTTGTAAAATGAGCTGAAGAAGGAAATGACAAACCACTCTGACAAGAAAACCCCAAATGGGGTCAACAAAGAGCCAAGACAACCGAAATGACTGAATTTACTGTCCATAGGAGTAGATCCTTGGTGCATATATTAGTAATGGACAACTTTTGTGGAAATTAAATAGCAAGGGTTCAGGAGACAAAAGTTGACTTGGTCTTAGAGACAATTCCTTAAAGGCTTTCCCCCTTCTCTCATTCCTTGTATAAAGTTTTGCAACTTTCTACAACCATACATTAGCTATGCCCCTCCTTCAGAAGAGCTGGGATGTGGCCCTGTAATGCCATTTGGCCGATTTCAAAGGGTGTGGTTTTTCTTTTCTTCCCAAACTGTTAACTGTGGCAGTTAATCTTTTAAGCATGTGAAATAGCATTTCTGCATCTCTGTCTCCCATCCTGGCTTCTTTCATGTCACAGCTAGAATCCCACCTTCCTTTCCCAGTTCTAACTTTGAACTCCTTGAGCATTTTCCCTGACCCCCATTTTCTTTGTATCAACAGTGCCTAGATTAGTGCCTGGCACTTAGGTGCTAAATAAGGCTTGTTGACTGATTGACTTCATTTCTTACCTTGAGCCAGGTGTGTTCTTCTGGCAGGAAGAACTGCTCATGGTTAGAGAGAGCTTTTTCTTTTCTTCTTCTTTTTTTTTTTTTTTTGCAGGGCAATTGGGGTTAAGTGACTTGCCCAGGGTCACACAGCTAGTAAGTGTTAAGTGTCTGAGGCCGGATTTGAACTCAGGTCCTCCTGAATCCAGGGCCGGTGCTCTATCCACTGCGCCATCTAGCTGCCCCAGAGATAGCTTTTTCTTAAGGGGAGAGTGGTATAGGAACAGTCACAGAGCAGATAATTTGGGCGAGAAGAGTTATGGTAGCTAGAGTTTTTAATCCAACCATATCTTCATTTTAGCCATTCCCCGGGTATAGATCTGAACTGAGGTGCTCTGTAACCAAGTGTTTAAGAGCTTACATCTTCAGTAAGACTTTAGGGATATTCTATATAGAGAAAGGAGGATTCGCTTTCTGTAAAGAATGAATGAAGCAAAAAAAAAAAAAAGTTTTCAGTGGGGAGGGGTGGGGGGCTAGGTGGCTCAGTGGATAAAGCACCAGCCCTGGATTCAGGAGGACCTGAGTTCAAATCCAACCTCAGACACTTGACACTTACTAGCTGTGAGACCCTGGGCAAGTCACTTAAACCTCATTGCCCTGTGCCACCCCCTGCCCCCCAAATGAATGAAGCCAGTAGCTCCCATCTTCACAGAAAGAGGAGACAAACTGGTTCATTATTCCTAGTAAGCTAGTGATTGGTGCTGAGCAGATGAAAAAGGATAATTTGGAAACTTGAGATAATATTTCTGAATGAGTAGCGTTATATGTTCATTGGTATTTTAGAATCAAAAGTCCAGTTTTCTTTTAAAAAAGGGAACTGGTGTCATGTCAAAATTTGTGTAAAGCTTGTGTCTGCCTTTTAAGAGGGGGGTGACTTCTAACCTCCTTGCCCTCCTCCATACACAATTTTTCTTTTAAAAATTCAGTTAAACTGATGTAAAGTGACATAAGCAGAAACAGAAAAATGATGATCAACTGTGAATGACTTAGCTGTTCTCAGCAATATAGTGTTCTAAGACAATTCCAAAGAATTCCAGAGAAAGAACTAATGGAGTCTGAATGCAGATGAAAGCATATTATTTTTCACTTTTTTGTTTGTTTTGTTTTTCCTTTGGGTTTGTCTTTGGCAACACGACTAACATGGTAATATGTTTTGCTTGGTTAAACATGTATAACCTATATTAAATTGCTTACCTTCTCTGGGAAAGGGGGAGGGAGGTGAGAAAGGGAGGGAGAAAATTTGGAACTCAAACTTTAAAAAAAATGTTAAAAATTGACTAGATGGAATGGGGACTTTTCAGTTAAAATCATTGTCATGTGTTATGTGCAAGAGAATATGGCTATAGGCATTGGGTACAATACTAATATTTAGATAAGAAGTAATCTCTGAATCTGGTTGGTGTTTATGTTGCACATAGACAAATAACTATCATACAGGGTAATTGATAAATTCAGGATAAATGTTACATCCATAATTTATTAGATTGTTTTGACCCTGGGTCAGATTCTTAATCTCTCTGAACTTCATTTCTTTTTTTTTTTTTCCTAAAGTGGGGATGATCTACCAATGTCCCAGGAAAGTGCTTTGTAAATTGTAAAGCATTTTATAACATGTGAGTTATCACCAAGTGAGGTTAGGGGGAAATAGGGAAGTTTTCCCCATTGAAACAACTGAAGTGAGCTTTACAATGATGAATATTTCACCATGTAAGGTGGAAAGGAGAAAGTTTAGGAATAAAAAATACTATGAGTAAAGCCATAGTAGAAGTGTGAGGATGAGAAATAGCCCAGTTGAACTGAAATGTTGAACATGTGATTAGCAATAGTATCAAAATTCTGACATTTTGAGTGGTGCTAGATCATAGAGAACCTTGAATTTTGACAAAGGGTGTAGTCTGGTAAGTAGTTTGAAGGGGAATCAATTAGAAGCTGAAAGACCAGTTAGAAGGCTAGTGTAGTCCAAATGGTAAGGAAGGCTGGCCCTAGGTGGTTCCAGAGAAAAGCCTGAAAAGGACACAAGAGGTGTTAAGGGCTAAAATTCTAGCTAGTCTGTCTAAAATATCCAATGAGTGGTCGCCAATAAATTATAAGCTTCAGCAAGAGTTGGGCTTTTAAGCATTTATTAAGGAGAATAAGAATTTGATCTCTCTATTACAGGGAGAGCACATTTCTAGCTCCGCTCTCCACCAGAGTCCAAAGGAAAGAGTGCAAGTCAGCACCCAGCTCTTCCTTTTTCCTCCCACTAGCAAACGTCACTTTCTGACGCCAAAGAAAAGATGCATGTTCTTGCCCTCAAAGACCTTCCTTTCATGGCGGAACTTTTCTACAGTAAGTCTCCAGCAGGTGGCGTCATTCCAATCGTTACAGAGGCAATCAAGAGTAAAATGAACAAGATTTTACAGCTATATGTGGGAGATTTATGAGAAAGGTAGCACCACTTGAAATAGTGTCCAGTCAAAAAGTAGAACAAGATTTTCAGGAAAGAAAATGAAATCTGAATTTTGGGGTATGTGATGGTCTCAGAGTAAGATGACCTTCTATAGACTGTTGGAAATGTGGGTGTTTAAAAGCTTGAGAAAGAGCTGAGTTAGCAATACATAGATTAAAGAAGTTTCAGTGCAGAGACTATAGTTGAAGCCTTGGGAGTAGATATAGAAAATTTCGCATTTAAGAGTTTACCAGTTACAGATGGAGTAGGAAAAGAACAAGGTGATGGATTGAGGAGAAATTGCCCCTTCTTTAGGATGACCATTTGTGAAGAATGTTGTCGAGGGGGTTGTTGCTCCAGTTGGTCTATTTTGCTTTTTCAATGGGACTCATTGCTATTATGGAATTTGGGGCAAATGTAAATTTGGTAAATTTGATAGTGCAGTTAACATTTCTAAGTGTTTTTCTCCCTTATTCTCACTGCTCTTCTTAAAGTTGGAGTGCTTAATACAGCTGGTGAGAGCTGGTGCTACTCCGAATGTCTGTACAACACGATTTGCCCAAACACCTGCCCATATTGCTGCTTTTGGAGGACATCCTGAGTGCCTGATCTGGTTGATCCAAGCTGGAGCCAACATTAACAAACAGGTATAGAATATGACTAGACTTGCTTTTTTTTTTCTTTCAGTTGTGACCAATTTGCATTCTTGTATTTAGAATTGATATTCCAACCAGAGTTTGAGTTTTATTCAAAGTGCTAACTGGAATTTATTTTAATTGAATTATTTTGGATGAATGTCATTTATGAATCTACTTGTAAATACAAATCCAGGTTAAGAAATGAGACACATCCAATAAACAAGTACTATAGCTAAGGTAACAGCCAGATTTATGAAAGAATATAGAAAAAAATTTGGAATATCCTGTGGCTTATTAAAAACTGGAAAAGATAAAATGGACACAGTCTGTGTACATACATAGACACACTTATACATGTACACACATACATACACATGAAAAAAACCTGTGTTCTTACTCTTAAAGGGCTTATCTTTCATCAAGATAGAAAATGTAAATTTTCATATCTGTGTCCAATTCCTGTTTGTACTTTTTCCTCTTTTAATGTTTAGTATTAAAAGAAAATGCTAAGAGGAAGAATGTTTGGAAGACGGTAAGTGTGAAGGAGTTGTATTTAAGCTAGTGGTTTAAAAATTCTTATCTTGGATTTATTTCTGAGTAGGAAGAAATGCTGTACTATATCTGGAGACATTTAATCCCTGGTTTGACTCCAATGTTTGACCTGGTACCTGCTAAGTGGAAAGAGTAGGTAGTCTGTCACTTGGTGTAACTGACTGGCTCCCAGAGTAGTTGTTGATAACTATTCTTCACCTAATCTGCTTTCTTTTTTTTATTTCTGCCTTCTCTCCTTATACTCCATTGTTAAGTCTTCCTTATTCTCTCTTCTCCCCTCATATTTAGGAAAAGGGTACAAATATTCCCTTCCCAAACAGTTCTGGGAAAACTTGGACTGTAAAAAGCAGTGTACATCATTTCTCCCCCCCCCCCAGATAAGTTGTATATCCCTTGAATTTATATAAATAAAATTACTTAAACATGTGTTAAATAGCTAGTTAGACAAATGGCAGATCTTAGGACAAGTGAATTGAAGGATATAAACCTATACTTAAAATTCAATTTAGATTCTATTAAGCATGTCTCATTTTTCCTCTTATTTCCCTTCTCTAGCAGTCTCTGCATCTTGTTCCCTCCAGTCCCTCTTTTTTCTCCCCATACACACATTTGTCCTCTCTTGTTCCTACTTTCTTCTCCTTCAAAAGCAACCAGCACTTAATCCTTTAGTGCTTAAGTGAATGAATGATTTCATCAATATGGTTATTCCATTGTGTGTCAAAACTCATTGATATTTCCTACCTCTGTGATTCTTATCTGTAGTCATCCATAAATTCTCCACAGGATCTACCAATGTGCTAGAAAACTTCCTCTCGATTGCTACATTTTGTGAGTACCAGTGTAACTACTTTTTGTGGGTAGGTCATTGTTGGAAATTAGCTGCTGCCTACTTGGCCCAGTATGTGTGCCTTTATTACCTTTTGAGTCACTTGAAAGATTCTTTACAGATAGTGGTGTTTAAGAATCCGAAGCCACATAACACCAATCTCTTTTCAGATGTCCTTATGCTGATTTCATTAAATTATCATTAATATTTCTTAATATTATAAATATAATGTAATTTTATACAACACAATAATTATAATATTAATATAGTTAATAATTATAGTTATATTTTATTTTTAAAATTTTTTGTCAGGGCAATGAGGGTTAAGTGACTTGCCCAGGGTCACACAGTCAGTAAGTGTCAAGTGTCTGGGGCTGGATTTGAACTCAGGCCCTCCTGAATTCAGGGCCAATGCTTTATCCACTGCGCCACCATTTAATTATTATAGAGCCTCCTTAGTGAGATGCATGGTTATTCCAAAAGTTAACAATCCATGCAAACCTCCCCCCCAAATTAATGAAAAATGCCTAGAACACCCCCATTACTATATTTATTTTGTATGTAGCTTGCATTTACTTACCTGTGAATATATTGAATCTTTCCAGTAGACTGTAAGCCTCTTCATTAGAGGCAGGGATTGCCTTGATTTCGTGTCCCCAGCACCTGGCATAATCCCTAACAGGTAATCAGTGTGCATTTATGAAGTGACTACGTGCCAGGCACTGGGATAAACTGGGGATTTTAAAACACACACACACACACACACACACACACACACACACACACACACACACACCCCAGCCCAGCCCAGCCCCTGTCCTCAAAGAAGCTGACATTCTTATGGAGGTAGAAAATGTACTTAATGAAATATACAAGATGTATAGAAGGCAGATGGAAGGTTTTAGAAGGCAGGGTGCAGTAGGTACTAGGACCAAGAAAGGACTATCACAAGGTTTCATTGAAACTTGAGTTTTAAAGAAAATCAGGGGTTCTGTCAGGCAAGAGAATCCCATGCTGGGAGGACAGTCTTTGCCAAGGCACAAGAGATAACAAGGCAGTATTACATGTGACGAATAGCAGGTAAGCCAGGGTGACTGGACTGTGGAAGGCAGTAATGTGTAAGAAGGCATGAGGAATGGGGTGGCTAGGTGGCGCAGTGGATAAAGCACCGGCCCTGGATTCAGGAGTACCTGAGTTCAAATCCGGCCTCAGACACTTGACACTAGCTGTGTGACCCTGGGCAAGTCACTTAACCCCCATTGCCCCGCAAAAAAAACAAAACAAAACAAAAAAAAGAAGGCATGAGGAAGATAGGGGCTATATCATGAAAAGCTTCAAAATGCTAGAGCAAAAAGTAAGCAAAAATACATGCTTTGATAAATGCTTGTCAGTGTTGGTTTGGGTTTTTTAAAAAACCCTCACAACTATGCTTTATATTTGTCTCTTTGAAAATGGTGTGTGTTGTGGTCTTTCACTGCTAATATGGGCCCAGTCTTCATTAAAGATTCAGTTTTCCATTATTGACATTTGTCTAATGAATAAACGTTGAGACATAAAAGACATATATCAGATAAAGTTTAAAGAGGGTTTTAGAATTAGCTGTTTTAAGTTGTCCATACTAAAATCTTGAATATTTTTGGAGTAGAATTGATTCCTTTTTCTTAATTTCTGATTATGTAGAAGCATATTTTTCTTTATTACGTGTTTTGCCTTTAGGTTTTTCAACCTAGATAGTTGAGAACTGAGAGGGGACGTTGTCAATTAGATTAGAAAACTTCTTGATCCAGAGAAATTTTTATGCAACCCCAGGTGTATAAGTATATAAAATAGGTATACATAACCTTTTACTTTTGCCAAATATTTTTCATGACCCCCACATTCAGTTATGCAACACCATATGGGGTTGTGACCCAACAGTTTAAGAAGCTAGGTTCTATACAACTTTTCATGAAGTTTCAGAGAAGGTTCTGACTTGCAGTGGTTGAAGGAGTTTCCTTAATTGGAATTCCCTATTCCAGTGAAATCACAGATGTAGTTCTTGTCTCTATTTAACTCATGTTTTTCGCAAAAAATGTGTTCAGAAATCTTGTTTTACTAAGTCTTTTTTTCCTTATCTGAGACCTGGCTTAAAGAAATAATGGAAATTTATAAAGTTATCGTTTTCTCCATTCTACTGGTGACCCAAACCCCGCCCCCCCCAAAGGATTATTGACATCTGATAAAATGGACTTTTGGGGATTTTTGTTTTCTTAGTTGTTAGACATTTTCCTCTGCTCCTAGGTTCATTTTTCTAATTTTCTTTTTTTAAAAAAATCAGTAGGTAAAGTTTGTATTCCAACAAAAAGATCATGCTCTTTTTTCCTCACTTATATTTTTGTCATCTTCAAAATTTGGCCGACAGCATTCTCCTTGCAAAGCCCACTGTTCGTTGAATGAGTATCAGAAAAAGTTACTTAAAGTGTTATTTTTATTTGCAGGATTGTGAGGGTGAAACTCCTATTCACAAAGCTGCACGTTCTGGTAGTATGGATTCTATAAGTGCTCTTGTGGCTAATGGAGCTCAAATCGAGTAAGTGTGTTTTTTGTTTTTTAACTGTGAAACGGAATATAATTCAGAGTAGACTTTATTCAAAGAACACTAGAATAGACACTTTTTAAGTATTTCTTTAATAGTTAGATTTTTTTTTTTTTAACAATTAACCTCTGACACAGAAGAAGCGAAATTTTCTACTGTTAAGCACTTAGCAGACAAAGTTTGGCTTTGTTTTAACTTCACATACGATTCTATGGTGAAAGGCAGTGTAGTGCACTCAAAAATGCACTGGGTTATAGAGTCCATAGGTGTGCATGACACTTGGCCTTGCACAAGTTACTTACTTGATATTTATTTCTCTGTTTCTTCATCTATAAGATGAAGAGTCTGGGTATGAGGCCCTTCAATCGCCAAACTTCTAGATTGTAACTCTCTATGACCTCTCTGTGTCCTCATCTTATGAAATGAGGATGATCTCTGTGTTAGCCTTTGAAAAAAGACTATTGTGAGAGTTTCGATTTTCTATTTTCAGTTCCTTAGAGGAGCTGTGTATATATTATGTATATTTACATATATACAAGTGCACTCAAAACTTATTGGGGTATTGGCACAGTGGTAGCATTTATGATTCTAAATTTCAACACGAACTACTTTAAAGTCTTGGTAGAAAAATTTTGGTGCTTTAGTGTGTCTTAAAATACACTGAAAGCATATGATTTATACACAAGTACAAGGTAGCCTTGCATTAGTCATGTATTTTAGGTGTTGACTACTAGTATTATTTGCATTGTGTTAACTTTCTGGAAGGTTAAATTTTTTTAATTAAAATTTTGTACTTCTGCAATTTACAGCATTAACAAAATGGATACAGCTGTCAACCTTAGTCAAATGTGAGCTATATAGCTTATAATAACCAAAATAACTGTATTGGTTTTTCTTTATTATAATTTATTGAATTAGTTAAAACTTTTTTGTAAAATTAATTTCAAACTTTCTTAATTGGAGACATGAAAATTTGGCCTTTGAGTGAATAAAATAAGTTTTATATATAACAGACTTCATTTAACCCTTTGGTTTCCATTTTACTGTTGGCTCTGCCTCAGTTACAAAGATCTACCTTAAAGTAAATTTTGCTGTGGATGTTGTCAGGAAAGCAAAACTACATAGTCTATTATGGTTTATGTTCCAATACCAAGGACTGTATCTATGTATAAGATTTTCTTTCACTGAATACTGTTTTATAAAAGCAAGCCATTCAAATGAACTTGGGAATCACAGAGACTTTATTATTTGTCTTACTGAAATTTGACCTACAGTTATCTGCTGATAGAATGCTACATTGAAAGAAAACTTAGCTAGTAATATAATACATGTTTTCCCCCAAGGCCATACATTCCCATGAAATCCATTTTTTAAAAAATCTCCTTGAAAAAAACAACCACTTAAAAATATTATTTAAAGCTATATTTATAGTTAAAATTTACCTTTCATCAGGCATATCTAAGCTTAAATGCAGATTAAGTGTAACTTTAGGAATAATGTTAAGAGAGGTAGAATCTATTATGATTATAAAATAATTTATAGAAATAACCATTTCTATAATTAATATAGTTAACTGTTATAGAAATGACTTTTTAAAAGACCATAAAACCTGTAGTTTGATGCCTTTAGTTTTTCTCTGAATATTTTTATTCTGTAGCTTTTGGCATCTTGTATTTTAATAAGATGTTTTAATCATTTGAACCAGTAACAACATTATTTTTTTTTACTTTCAGCAAATACTGAATTTTATGTATAGATTATTTGAAGTTTTGTTCTTGATTCCAGGATCCTCAGGTGTCTTTTCCCTCAACCATCAACATAGTGTCTGCATGTCTGATTGGACATGGCTTCAACTGTTAATCTGTTTTTTCCTTTTCATTATGAGACCTTCATTATAGTCATTTCCTTGATAAAACTTTTTTTAATTGAAAAGTACTCAATTTCAATGAGAATGTATCCAAAAATGATTTTTTTTCTATGAAAGTTTTATGGCATGATGGTATTTCTAAGTTTTTAATTCAGTATAATTCTTTGGAATAAAACCTTGTAATTCCCAAATAATTCTTAAACAAATTTTTAACAGTTAATTAGGAAATGATTTATTGATGTTCATTCTACAAATTTTGTCATTTTTGTAGTTTTATTTCCCAAAATACACTACCATGGTGAAACTCCCCTAATATCTGTTATAGGTCTACTATTATATATTTACATGTAATGCTACTTAAACATATTCAGATTAAAGTAGGTAATTCAATTAAATTTTAAAAGCATTAGAATAGAATGGATTAACTTGGAAGCCTTTATTTCACTTTTATATTACTGCATATACTGGGCTAAATTATATTTACTCTTTTCCTCCATTAACATTTAGGGAAGTGTTTAGGTTTTATTTTACATGGAAAAAGTAAGTTTCTTTTGTATTTTGTTTCAATTTTGCTTTCTTGTAAATATCCAAGACCTTAAAATTTTGTGCTTTACTGATTATCATCAGGTAGATCCCTTTAAGAGTGAGTAGGAAACTACCAAGTACTTGTGGATAGAATGTTGCTATATAACTTACCTGTTAATGTAGGTTGCAACTATTAAGATAACGCATATCAGCTGCTGTGCATCGTATTAAATTTTCTAGCACCACACGTGAGTATGTTAATTGGACTTTATTTTTCTTTATTTGCTTGTTAATTGTAACTTTTGGTGCCATGTTTTCTTTTCCCTTTGAGATAAACTTTTTTCAGGCTTAAAAAAATAGAATAGGCTTAACATAGATATGTTATGAATTTTACCTATACAGTTTGGTAAAAGGAATTTCCTCGCTGGGAGTTGTCTATACCAAAGAAATCACAGAACAACCCCACCACCACCACCACCTCCCTGAATATTATAATGCAGCATTTCTCCATAGAAATTTAGAAATTCAGAAAAATATAATTTTATAATGATGTTTCTGTTTGTATACTTTGTTATGACCTCTGCAAGTAATTTTTATTCTCATTTAGATTTATGTTTTTTAGTGCTTAGCATTTATATTTATTTGATTCTATATGTAGGGTTACTTCAAACTTTCTAACTACAGCTACCATTTAAATATGTTTCATAGATTGTATCCTATAACAGGAAGATTGACAAAATCAGAGCATCTTTTTCTTTGATTATTCCATAAGACTGTTTAAATAGCTAACCTCTGGTAGTATAAAGGAAAAAGTTAATTAATACCTTTTGAGTATCCATAGTTTTAATAAAATACAATCAAATATTGATTACCTTTTCTTTTCTCTTCTTCAGGAGGAACCACAGTCACCTTACTTACTGGCTCTGCTCTTTTAGGTTTTCTAAATAGAAATAAAGTAGGATACAGTTGAGCTTATGCATTGTGACTAATCTTCCCCATCATAAAGAGTAAAGCACTCAGAATGGGCGATCAGGCACATTTTGTCTCATCTGAATCTTCTGAATTACATGTTTGTTAGCTTTGGCTAAGCTATAAAGTACCCCAATTATAGTTGAGATAGCCAAACTTTTGTAATGATTGGAATGATGCCACCTGCTGGAGACTTACTGTAGAAAAGCTCTGCCATGAGGTGAAGGTCTCTGAGGGGAAGACCATGCGTCTTTTCTTTGGTGTCAGGAAGTGACATTTGCTAGTGGGAGGAAGGGGGTCGGGGGAGCCTGGTGCTCTGACTCGCTCTCTTTCGTGTGGACTCTGGCAGAGAGCGGAGCTTGGAATGCTCTCTCCCTTTGATAGATGAATCTAGGCCTTTCTCTTTCTCTTCACCAAATTCTTATTCTCCTTAATAAATGCTTAAAAGTCTGACTCTTGCTAAAGCTTATAATTTATTGGCAACCACTCATTAGATTTTAGACAGACTAGCTAGAATTTTAGCCTTAACACTTTGATAAACTGTATTTTCTTGACACTTGTAAATGATTGGTTCAGTGTCAAAAATATTAATGGAATAAATGTGTAAACCAAATACTTTTTTTTCCAAGTGATATAATACAGGTAGAATCCTAATAAAGCAATTTAGTGGACTGTGAAAATTAATTTTTAGAATTTTGTTGATTTACTTTGCTTAAAATAAGTGGGCCATTGGTAGAATTGGGGAATACAGTGTTTGTATTAACATGATTCGAGACCTGTGTTGCAGCATGAAAGTCTTGTCATCTGCATTCAGGTTTTATAAAATGTTTAAAAATGTTTTTGACATCGTCTGTTCTAAATTTGTATTTTGTAGTTGCAAATAAAAGCAGCTATCATTTAAAACTAAAATATGGCTTTATTTCTCTTCTGCTTGATTCTTTTGGTTTATGGATTTTTCAGACATTAAATAGGAAAGTTCACTTGGAGCTAAGGAAACTAAAGTATTAAAGATCTTTTATAATTTAAAAAATGTTCCATGTATTATGAAAAATATGTAGGTTTTACCTTAAGAGACATTGCTTTATAACTTGAGATATATGGGATTCCAATAGCTCGGTGGCTATTTTTAAAAATTTACTCATTAATATAGCAGGTATGCACTGTAATAGAAAGCAAAGGTTTAAAATGTAAGAATTTTTCTATCTGGCATTAACACAATTAAAATGAATGACTCAATTGGAGCTAAACAGGCTTATTTGGGTAATTTAAAAAATTGTAGATGCCTACATTATCTAAAAGTTTGAGTGTATAAGGTGTAGCAACTCATTTGTAAAATGGTCATCTGCTTATTTGATTTTTCTTCATTATTTTAAATTCCTAGCCCTTCAGTGAAGGACCTTGATGGTTCTGAACAAAAGTTAATCTCTTGCATAACTTTCAGCTGTGCTCTTTTAGGGTCAGTATTTTAGTGCTTTTGGTTAATGTTTATCTAATCCACAAGGCACCTGAAGATTTTTTGCAGACATTACTCAATTAAATTGTGTCCCAACAGATTTATTTTGGGGGAGGGGGGAGGTATTAGTGTTTACCCACAGCCATGCAAAGGCCATGCCTTGTACTTTATAGAAATCATTGAAGTCATTAAGTGAGTTTCTTATTTTTTCTTACTCCTTACTTCAAATATATCATCCATTATTTTCTATTTCTTTGTTCAGTCTCTAAGAAGGAGGTGGTCCTTCTCTTTGCTAGGGCCAACCCCTCTACTTATGTCCTTGGTTTCCTTTCAACAGATCTTCTCCAGGACCTTAATTCTTTAGCCATTTACACCAATCTTCATTGTTTCTTTGTGCTGGAGGCAACATTGTATTAGGTAGAAAGGGAAACTTGAGTTGTAATTCTGCTTAGCAGCTATGTGACCTGAGCAAGTCATTTTTCTTGTCTGAGCCTCATTTGTGAAATGGTTCTATACCAGTAGCACATCCTCAAGGCTGTTTTGACGATCAGATAAGATAATAATTGTAAAATGCTTTTCAAACTTTTAAGCACTATATAGATATTATTGTTATTATTATTGATATAGTAACAATAGCTTTGTTGCTTCTGCCTAAAAGCATGTCCATAGGACTTCCAAAACAAAAACATTAAATATATTTCACTTAACCTTTATATCTCTTCAAGCTATGGCCCTATAACCCATGACTTTTTAACTGGCAAATTCCTAGAATTATCTGGGCTTCCTGCCTCCTCTTTCCTCACCAGTCAAGCCTGAAACTGATTTCTTGATCATTACCAATAATCTCTTAACTGTGGAATTTGGTGGCCTTTCTTCAGTCCTTATTTTTCTTGACTTCTCAGCTTTTGAAATTGTTGACCAACTCTTACTGTATGTTTTCTCTTCTGTTGGCTAGTGTGACACTTGTCTCTCCCTTTGTATCTAACTATTCTTCCTTAGTTTCCTTGGCTAAAACATCTGATTCCTGACCTTTCTTCTCTTCTCTTAATAATCTCATTAGCTCCCAAGGGTTCAAGTAGAATTTTTCTGCAAACAGATCCCCAAATTAATATTAAATTCAATATGTTATGTGTATATACATGTGTGTGTATATGTGTATACATAAACTTATGTGTATATGCATACAAAATCTTAATCTCTCCTCTGAACTTCAGTGATGCACAACCAGCTACATTCTGGTCATTTTCACCTCTACTTTCTGTCACAGCTTCTCAAGTTTATCTTGTCCATAAGATATCTTTTCCTCCCACCAAACCCACTCTTTCCCAACGCGTCATTATTTCTACTGAAGGTACAGTTCTTCTAGTCACTCAGGTTTGCAGCCTCAAAGTCATCCTTGACTCTTCACTCCTCCATCCTTCCTATCTCAAATGCAGTCACTTGCCACTTTTTGTTGATTCATCTTCCACAATATCTCTTGTATCTGTTCTCATTTCTGCTCCCACAACAGCTATTGTATAAATGTGCTCCCACTTTAGTCTCTCTACTCTCTAATCATTCTTTTCCATAACTGCTGAAATAATCTGACCTATTCAAGAATATTTAATAGCCTTAAAGGAGGAAATAGAAACTCAGCTTGGCATTTAAAGTCTTTACTCCAGCCTCTCTTTCCAGACTTATTTAATGTTACTATCCTTCATATACCAACTTTATGCCTGGATTGTACCCTTATCTTCACCTTTACCTGTAGGACTCAACTTAGATGCACATTATACTAGAAGTGTTTTCTTTACTTGTCCCTCCTCATTTCCAGTTTCAAGTTCTCTTCCTCAAGAAGTTCTTTGTATTTAGATTTCTGGTGAACCCTTCTTCCCCACCCCCCACCCCCATCCCAAGTTGAAGGTTAGAAGACTGGCATATTTTTGTCTGTATCCCTGGCACCAAGCCAGATTATTAAACATGATGCTTAAATATACTTTGTCAAATCGAACCTGGTTGTAATTATTTCCAACTATTTTTTAAAATTTCCCAAGTTGTGATTTCCAGGCTCTTTCAAAAATTTTATTAGTTATTGTGAAAGCTTGCACATTAAGGAATTATTTACTTAGCAGTGAAGCTCCTCACAACATGCAAGTTGTGAGAAAAGTAAGATGATTATATTGTATTCTCTTTTGGGGGGGGGGTAATGGGGATTAAGTGACTTTCCCAGGGTCACACAGCTATTAAGTGTCAAGTGTCTGAGGCCGCATTTGAACTCAGGTACTCCTGAATCCAGGGCCAGTGCTTTATCCACTGCGCCACCTAGCTGTCCCCTGTATTCTAGTCTTAATAGTTCAATTTAGGCATTTGACTTAGGGTGGAGTTTTTTTCCCATAATTATTATCTGGAATAGTACATAAAGTTTTCATGCTTCACTTTGATAGATAAACATTTTTCTAAGTCTTGCTTCTAAATGAAGCCAATAGGCTTCTAGTTATTTTAGATCTAGACATTTTTTCCCGTGTTTAAAAAAACACACCCTGAATTATAAAATAGAAAATGCTACTTTATACCATTACCACTGAAATTATCCACAACAGTAGAAATAATCTAATTGTTCTTTTAATTAAGCAAAATTTTTATATCTTTAAGATCTAAGGCATACTATGTTGGTAGACAGATCCTGTGCATTGATAGAATAACAAAGTCTTCAAGTATTTTAATGTAAGCAAACCTAATTTGGCTTCAAACAGCTGCATTACAAAATTGACCTAAGTATCTCAAACTTGAAATGAAAACTTGGCACCAAGCGTCTTTTAGGTAGAAACTTTGTAAATGTGTAGTTTCTTCTTATAAACTGTTACCTAAAGAATATGTATATAAGAAATTCATACTTATTTCAAAATTTTTATTTGGAGACCAAAGGGTTAAATATATATATATCTATGTTTATATACATGTACTTTTCAAATTATTTTACTGAAGAAATTGACTACTGTTGCTAATGTTTGTACATATAGACATATAATGTTTTGATCTTTTTTTTAATGATTCCATGTATTTGCTTATTTTTGTCTAGGAATAGTTACTAATGTATTTGAGATACAGCAAACCAAATTATAAAGTTACCAGAATCGTGAGTTGACTAATGGTTTTTAGTCCATACTGTTAAATTTTTATCGAAATATTGACAGACTTAAATTGGCTTCATGCTAAAAAATATCGTTATTAGAAGGCAGTGTCCTGTTACAGTATCTCATGGTTAAGGTGGTCACATGACAATGGCTTAAACGCAATGAATAATGTGCTCCTGCACCATATGTATGTATATGTATTTTTAATCTAAATGTTGCCTGCAAATATGTGATCCCTTATGATATAAGTTTCCTGTTTTATGAACCCTTGCCCGTTTTAAATCAAACAGAAGATTCTGAAACTGTAAAAACTACACATGTCAATGTTTTACAGCTACGTAATTCGAATTGACTTGATTTTTTCAAGTAATCCTAGAAAGGGGGAGCATTCCATATAGAAACTGCTGAAACTGCCACAGGTGCTTCTCCGAAAACCTTACAGTTGTGGCATTGAATGTTCAGTATCGCTTCCTTTCTCCACACAAGGCATACTGTTGAGGTATTTGTTGCGGTGATTGGTTTTAATGCTAATCTAGGAATTCAGATATAGAATCTTTAGATTTGCATGCTTTGCTTACCCTAATTTATGATATCTATCTTTATTTGTAAACTAAACTAACAATAGTTAAGTTGAGATCAGTATTCTTAACAGAAATATTACATTGATATTCAAAAGATGTGGTTTATTTTATATTGTCGCATGGCATTAACAAAAAGAAAACGTGACCCGAAGGTGATGTGAAACTCAGATTTTTTTTAAAAAAGCCTTTTCAGTAATTACCTTGTAAATACTGAGTTTAAAAAAAAAACACTAAAAATAACATGGTTTTTCTTTATTAGAAAAGCCTATTCATACACCACCTTTATTCCTGTGACACTATAAGTGGAAAATATAAAGAGGAGTTGCTGGCAGTATATTGGAATTTTTAAAAAAATTACTTAATGCCCTAACTCCCAATTCTTAGTGAACAAAGGTTTGTTTAACTCTTGTTCAATGTTGTGTCCAATACATATTTATTTTTTCTAAATAATTTAAGTCAATAAAAAGGGAACATAAATATCTGTCCTACATAAAGGGGAGACAGTCATACATATTTTTGGTCCTGATATTGAGCAAGTGCAGTTAATCCCCATATAAAGTTGTTAATTCGTGTTTTTCCATTCCTTCATAGAACAAATTCAGAGAAATCAAGAAAACTAAATTCAGAGAGAAAGTTGTTGGCCTTGATTAAAGATAATCCATACCAGTCTTAGTAAAAGTATATATAATAATGTTTTACGAATTTGGATGGATATACTGGTAAAATAAATGTATGCATTTCTATTTGTATCTCAAGCAACTATCTCTAAGAATTACTGTTCTATTCATATCATTTATCTTAACAAAACAAGAGGAAAGTTAAACCGTAGGACTACTAGATTACTTTTCAGTCTATTACACTACTTTTCAGTCGTAATCTGAAACTCAAGAAAGCCTATTAAGTATAGATTTTAGGTTTTTATTTTAATGTTGTGTAAATCCAAGGCATATTATATTTTTTAAAAGGCATTTCAAATCTAAGGTGTTTCTTTAAATTTTTTTGTCTTCAGAGATATAATCTCTGAACAGTGTATATCTAATTTCATTATCACTTCAGTTGTCATTAAAGATAGAACTTTTTTTTAAGCTTTTGGTGTAGCACTGTGGCTCCAATTCCTTTTAATTTCCTTTTGGAGTACTGTAATATATATACATTCTGAAACAACAACTTAACTCAGACACCTCTTTAGACTTTAAGAATATAGACATGAAAATTATCTTGGAATAGTTATAAAAAAAATAGAAGAAAGATTTAAGTGCTTTTTTGGATATTTAGATTTATTCTGTAATTCTTTAAAGTAGAAGTATTGGGAAAGAGAATCTTGTTAAGCAAAGTATAAATTTTGTTAAAATGATTGAATCTTGAGTTTACTATTTGCTCTCTGTTATCAGATATTAGATCCAAAAGGGGCCCTTTATTTTCTTGCTGTCTAAAGTGTGAGGGTATTCTGATTTGTATAGATCTTCATGACGATATTTCTGTTCTGGAGTAATAATACCTTTTTAATAGAAGTCATTAAAATTGGATATAGATTCATTGTATAAGAAACACATTGAATACGCAGAAAGTTGAAGGTATGTTTTGGTGACTATTTTAAGAAAAGAGGGTAGAAGAAAGATCACTGCAGTGGAGTCAGGAATATGCCAGTCCTGGTTTCAGGTCTGCTGCTACATCTTTTGGTGACCTTAGGCAATTCACTTCTTTGGGTCCCAGTTGCCACACCTATAAAATGAGTATTCTTGAATTAGGTGATTTTGCAACTTTGAGTACTCATTCCAGACTGTCATTCTTTTTTCAATCCTACATAAAATGACATATTTGAAAATAACTAACTACTATAGAAATAGATTAAAAAATGGAAAACAACTAAGACAATTTTTTCTTGATTTATTTTAAATTACAGTTATTACAGAGTGATTTTTAAAGTATATGTTAAACCACTTAAAGTTTCTAAAAGAAAAAACAACAACAAATAAACATGAACCCTTAGTACTACCAAGTAAGTATTGTGTTGTCTCTAGATTTCGGGGTACTAAGGATTATAAGTGTTTGTGACATGATTAATAATTGAGATTGTAAATTATATCTGCAGTTTAATAACCCAAATAAGTCATTACATAACCTTTATCAAAACACATAATTTTTTAACTGGGGCAGCTAGGTGGCACAGTGGATAAAGCACTGGCCCTGGATTCAGGAAGACCTGAGTTCAAATCTGTTCTCAGATACTTGACATTTACTAGCTGTGTGACCCTGGGCAAGTCACTTAACCCTCATTGCCCGCCCGCGCCCCCCCCCCCATTTAAATTGTATATTCAGTAAATAATTGTGTGCCCAGTCCTGTGGGATACAAAAGACATGGTCTTTTCCAAAGAAGCTTATAAACTAGTTGGAAGGCAGTACATACAAATGAAGCAGTCAGTGAACAAGATAGTATTTCCAATTAATTACATGCTTATATAATAAAGGGCTACATTATACAGAATAGACAATTGAAGAATAGGACATTTTATGGTAAGGTGCCATTGTCAGTACAGATTAAAGGCAAAGAGTTTAAAAAGTTACATGGAAGAACTAGGTATGCATTATATAAATAGATTGCCAAATACAAACTAATAATAACTGACATTTTAAGATTTACAGAGCACTCTCTGCATGTTAATCTTTGAGCCTCACAACCCAGTGAGGTGGTATTATTCCATTTTGTAGGGTATCTTGCAGATAGGAAAATTGAGGCCTTCTCAGAGAGGTTTAGTTTCCTAGCATGGAAGATGGAATTTAAACATAGGTCTCTTACGACTCCAAGTCCAATGCTCTTTCCACTATACCACACTGCTTTACACCCAGCCTCAAACAGGACAAAACAACAAAGCTAACAACATTGTGATGATATGCTTCTATTGAACATTGGAAGTAAATAGTGAATTGGGAAATTCTTGTTGAAATAACGGAACATTTTCAGTTTAGTGATGCTTAATATATCATCACCAATCAGCACTTCTGAAGTACTAGTACTCTCACTCAAATTCTGCTATCTGTTCCTTGGTTGGGGAAATTTAAATCTTCTAAAGAAAATTTTAACTCTTGTTTCCTTATTCTTGGCTCATGTAACCCATTTGTTTTTTATTAATATTCTTTTAAGTCTATAAGTAGTTTAGAAACTAGCAGAACTCTGCTTAATTCTATTAATTCCTTTGCATTTTCTCATGTTTTTAAAGTTTAATTTTGTGAGAAATCAGAATGCATTGAAGCTTTTTAATTGGACTAAATTGACTTAATCTTATTATCCAAAATAAGGGCTAATGCCATGTCCTTTCCCTTTGAGGGAGAAAGAGGCTATAGGAACCTTTACTATTCTGCTCATTCATCCCTAGTAACTCTTTTCTTCCTGGCAGTAAACATATTGGTACTATTTTCTTTAGGATACTAAATTCACTTAAAAGACTGAGAATTGCCATACCAAGCTAACTAACTCATGATCCATCCAGCCCAATATTCTGTTTGAGCATTGAAGGATATTTTGTAGGAAGATGATGTTTTCCTTTTGTCAACTTCAGAATTCAAGCATTTCTTCAAATAGCTTTTGTTTAACATGTGAGCTTATCTAGATAGTTTAAATCTATATTTACAACTTTTTTAGGGCACATATTCTCAAAACTTCCTGTATCGTGTAGTAATATTTGACTCTTTCTCCTAAATTCATATGTCTTCAGTTTATAGTGGGGAATGCCACTTCGTTCTGTTCTTCCTGAATCTGGAGAGCAAGCCAACATTTATAATATTTATAGGCTTCTTACACAATTTTTGTAAATTGGAGTCTTAATCTTTTTTATTATTCATTCATATAATTAGCTCTTTCATTCTTGATCATGTTGCCTATCTTTCAGCCTTTCCTAGGGTCCAGCGTATTATTATTTTGAAATTTAGTCAAGCACTTCATTTTATACAACTCCCTTTGTACAAACAGCCCACCAAAATATTCTGACCCAACTTCATCTTCTTTGCTTTTATCCAATTCATACCTCAAATTTAGGTGTAAGTTAAATTCTAGAAAACATTCATCAGAGTTTGTAACTTGAATAGTTAGTGAAATTGTCAGTGATACTCCTCAGGAATCATCAACATATCTAATTTGTTTTCATTTGTAAACCTTTCCCTGAAATTGGAGAGAGCTTTTGTAAATAGATTTTTTTTTCTGTAGAATTCTTACTTCTTTAGCTTTTTTATGTTTGAACAAAATCAAAAGAGGCGAAATTTCTTGAAAGAATTTGATTTTGATATTTACAAAGCTTTGATACTTAAATTGATTTTTTTCTCATTTAATCTCATATTTGAGGGAAATTTTTTCATTACTTTTTTGTTTGAGCTCCAGACTTTCTTAGAAGTTTGACAAAGGAATAATATAAATCTTCTTGTCATCTGTGCATGTGAAATTCTGCTTTGTTATTGAGTCAATAGCTTTGGGATACTCAGCCTCAAGATATTTCTCATTCTTATTAGTGACTCTAGGAAATGATTTTAAATTAAGGGCTTTTAAATCTTTATCTAAAATACTTCTTAATCTTTTATTTAATTGTTCTTTTTAATCTTGCCACCACTATGTACTGAATAGGTATGGAGAATATTTTAGATTTTTACCTATTAGATGCTTTTCTAATAAATTGATCCTTCAGCTAATTTTGTGGTTTTTTTACAGGGTTCTCCCTTTCACCCCTACACCACCCCCCAAAGCAATATGTATTCTTGTCTTCCAGGCAAACTTCAATATGGAATGGCTTTGTCCCTAAAATTTCCATTTGCTATGAATTGCCTAACTGATACTCTAAAATAAACTTGTGCTTGAAAAAAATTGATAGTCATTTTATTGAGACCTTCATTTTAATACTTGAATCTTAATTTTCATTGCTAGATAAAGGTGTCAAAATCTAGATTCTTCTAAGTAATACATGCATATTCTATCATAAAGAATTAATTATTTATAAGTGTGTAAGCAGATTTTCCAAAAGGAATAGACAGTCTTGGCCAGTTTTTCTATCCAAGTAATCATCTAAGTAATATTGGTTTCTAATCAATACATGAGGTCTTTCAGGAAAATAATTAGGATACCTAATTTTAGTGTCAAGTTAATCCCCCAGCTTTCCACTTATAGTGTCACATATTTGAATAAAATCTGCTATGAGCATATCTAAACTTTATCAGTAATATTTTTTTTTATTAGGCAGAATAGTGATTGTTATATGAATGCCATGGACAATTACTAGTACATGTTTGTTTTGATTATATAATTAACTTTTTACTCAAGATAGAATATTGGATTATAAAATAAGTATAGGCAGATGATAGAATTCAGGATTTAAGCTTAGTCTGAAGTTAATAAAGTTTTGATTCTTCAGATTAAGCATTTTATTATGCTATTTATGTTAAATAGGAATATAACTTTTTAAAAGGGAGCTTAGAATATTGATTTTTGTCTTCATACACTGTCTTCCAAATCTTGCTTAGAAACCAGATGTATAAGAGCAAAAGTTAGTTAAAGAACTAAGATGATTTACTTATTCTTTAACGAAAATTTGCTGTAAATTTGTATAGTCTTTCTCTCTATCTCTCTCATATCACCTTCAGATAGTTAGTCAGTAAGAACAGCAGGAGCAGCAGCCAAGTTAAATTGCTAACGGAATGTAATTCAGTTTTTTTGTATTATGCAGCTTAAGAAATGCCAGTGGCCTGACAGCAGCAGACATTGCACAAACCCAGGGTTTCCAAGAATGTGCCCGGTTTCTCTTAAACCTCCAGAATTGTCATCTGAATCGTTTCTATACTAATGGCACCTTAAATGGGGTTCATCAGAATGCATTTCCTAATCATGTTAGTGGTGGGACAAATCGAAAGCGGTCGTTTGAAGATATCGAGTCTGCTGGAATAAAGAAGGCTAGAACTGAAGGTGAGACTGCTTTAGAGGTGGGAAAGAAACTAGTTTTAATGAGCACATTGCCTTTTTGTATATCTTACTTATTTCAGCCATAAAGGCCAAAGGCTCCCTTTTAGATCAGTGGGAGCTTCACAGACAAGGAGATCGTGCACCGAGAGAAATACTCTTGGTTACCTTCAAGTTTTCTTCTATGTAGCTGTGAAGACTGGCTTCTTATGAAAAGGTGGGATAAGAGAGATTTTAATAGGCTCAAAACATGCTGAAGAACAAATGTTAATGCAATCTTGCTACCACTCAAGTTTACTTAGGCATTGTGACATACATTATAGAAATATTTTCTGTGTTGTACTTGTATTTGAAATATAACTATTAAAAAATTCTGCCATTGTGCCTGATTTATTTGGTTTTTTACTGTTACTGAGCTTGTGAAAAAAATTTCTGGTAGCATGTCAATGTGACCATTTTGACCCTTGGGTAGACAAAAGTGTACACCCACATATAAATTGACCTGATCTTTTCATGGCACACTGTTATTTTAAGACAATGTTCTGCTTATAAGGTAAGTAAACTGAAGTTGTGAGTGGCCTTTTTCTCTGATACATTGTTCTTTTAATCATAGGTATGCTGTGCAAACGGTTTGCTTATTTTAATTTTCCATTGTAAACCTCACTTTAAGTAGTTTTATATCTGCTATCCTGCTTTGAAAGAGATGAAAGACTTGGTTTGGATGTTTTAGCCTATATAAAATAGTATCTATCTGTCTATAGGTTAGACATTGGCACTGACTTAAGCAATAAACTTCTTGAGCCAAGTTAGTAATTTGTAAATAACACAAGTAGGAAGTAAATAATAGTTTGATTATAGAATAAGAATTCAAAAATATTTTCTCAGGGTTAGAACTATGGAAAAGCAGGAAGAGGAAATAGATTTAATTATAAAATTCTGCACATAATTAACAAATTAGCAATATAAATGAAAGATCCTGTTATCTTAGCGGTAAGATTAATATGAATTAGCTAGCAGGGTGATATCAGCTCCAAAAGCTAATGATACCTCAGACTTCATTAATGGTATCCAGACACAGGGAAGCAAATGTGCATATTTAATGTTCCAGGTGCTACATTTTGAAGGGGACATTCATAGGATTGAGGGGGGGAGTTAGGTCTTTGTCTAGTGTACTGTAGTGGATAGAAAAATGGCCTGTGATCAAGTTCTAACTCAGTCACATACTAGTTGTATGACTCCAGATAAATTATTCAGTGCAGCTCTCCAGCGAGCTTCCTTGTGCATCCCTTTTTGTGTGGTGCTAGAGAACAGAGCCAGGGTCAGAGAATGTAGGTTTGCAGAGAATTTCATAAAACCAAAACCACCAACAGGACCTTCGTCACCTCTTACCTATGCTATTGTTAACATAGGTGGTCTCCCCACATTCAACTTCTCCATTCTTTCTTACCCTGAGCTTCCAAATTGATATTCCTAAAACACATATCTGACCATTTTACTTCCCTACTTAAGAAGCTTCATTGATTTTCTTTTGCCTCCAGGAAATATAACTTTCTCTGTAATATAAAGATTATCACAATGTGAATTCAACATTTCTTTCTAGACTGATTTGTATCTACTTACATATTTACATTTTTGCAACATAGAATGTGGAGGGGCAATCTTTTTTTTTGGCAGAGCAATGAGGGTTAAGTGACTTGCCCAGGGTCACATGGTCACATAGCTAGTAAGTGTCAAGTGTCTGCAGGTCCTCCTGAATTCAGGGCTGGTGCTCTATCCACTGCGCCACCTAGCTGTCCCCATAAAGGGGCAATCTTAGCCAGGAAGACTTGATTTAAAGTCCTCCCTGTAGTACCTACTCTCTTTGTGACCGTAGGCAAGTCACTTAACCTTTCTCTGCCCCAGGCAACTCTGTAAGACTGCCAGTTTCAGAAGAGCTGATCTACCTTCATAAAAGGAGTTTTCTCATCAAGAATTCCCTACACCCATGAATCTGAACTCATAGGTTCAAATGACAAAAAAATTGTGTACATGTTGCTGTTCATCAAAATGTAAGTCGGTTGAAGATGAGTTATTTTGATCTTGACTTTGTATTCCCAGAACCTAGCTGTTTATTAACTACTTAATGAATTGAACAAAAGAATGTGATCATGTATTCCCTGTCAATGGTTTAATCAAAAGATTTTGTAAAGGGGGATTCTGCATCAAGTAGAAGCTGACTTCCCAGGTGTTTTCCTAAGACTTATTGATTCTTATAACCCTATTTTAGAGGGCAGCTAGGTGAATAAAGCCTTAGACACTTGACACTTACTAGCTGTGTGACCCTGGGCAAATCACTTAACCCTCATTGCCCCACAAAAAGCAAACAAACAAAAACCCCTATTTTAAATATGGCATGGATTTAAAGCATTTAAAAACAATTTGATTTTGACTGCTTACCCTAAGTGTAAGGCCAGAGGCTAGGTTGTAGATAAATTTTTTAAAATGTTTCAGTTTTTTGCATTTCATTTAGGAAATTACAAAGAAACAGGTTTTTTATAAAGTTTAATTATCATTTAAATAATGAATCTGATACAAATAAAAGAATCCTTAAATATTTTCCATTAGTATGTGAAAGATAACCTTGTATTGTAGCTCAAATTAGTGTACTAAATCAAAGCTATTTTTCTGAGTTACAGGGACTCCCCCCAAAAAAAGAGTAGACTTAAGCTCTACCCATTAGAGAGCAAGCCCATAATACAAAATTTGCATGTGCAGGTGAGATTTAAAAAGTAGATATTTCAGATGTTGAAATTTGCAACAGGTAGGATGGTAGTTGCAAAGATGGTTTACTAGATTTCCACTTTTATATTTAGAAGAGATTCTCTCTCTTTCTCTAATATGTTAGTTTTCCTCAATTCTCTGGGAATTCCAAGAGGTAGAGAAGTAGGATATCCCTGTTCTGATGCCTCCTAAGACTGATTCGGGGCCTGCTCTCAAAGTCTGACTAGAATGGGGAAAACTGAGTTCAGCATGCCTTCAGGTGACTATTAACTCATGTTAGGTATGCCTATTGGCAAAACAGCGATGCCATTATGTTTGTTTATGACCACATTTCTGACTTACCCTTTTAAATAAGTCAATATTCTCTTAGGAATTGTTGTTTAGTATTCATATCCTGGATGTCTGTGAGATGGACAAGCAGGCAATTACAGATTTATATGTACAGGTAAATGTCTTCTAGCAATGTCAGTTGACAAAATTCACAAAAGAATGGCACTTTTGCCCAGCACATAGTGACCATTTAATAAATACTTGGTTGTGGTTACAAAAATCCTAAATAATTATATCCTCGTGCATATGGTCAGCAGTCACAAATCAGACCTGGAAAGAACAGTAGGTATCAGTTTGGCCCTAACCCATCTTATTTGGTTAAAGTACTCTGATGTATTTGCTTTGTGTTTTCCAGTAGTTCCTAGGATTCTTTATTTAGCACATGCTAGTATCTTCTTCTCTATATTGTCTGATCCCAGTCACATTTCTGATAACTCATTTTGCAGTCAACGTTCAACACCATCAATATACTTGAAGCCACAATAAAAGTTTATTTTGGTATCTTAAGACACAACTGTCCTCTGATACCTTTGGGTATATTCCTCATTACTGTTTTTCTTGGTAAAATATTCATGCCTTGATTCATATATGGATCTGTTCTTGCCACAGCATAATTTTTAGAATAAAAAACAAAACACACAAAAAAAGAATTTTAAAAAATCTCAGTCAAACATTTTAATACCAAGTTTTAGTGATATCAGGTTAGCATGCAATAGAACTGGTTTCTAAACCAGATTCAAAGTTAAGGTGCAACTTAAGTCTGTCTTGTTCCTAATCTTAACTATTTTAGCCACTTTAACTTAGGGGTGTGTTGAGACCTTAGTTTTCTCCTTTAATTCTGATTCCTCCATTTCTACAACTGGGTTTTAAAAGTATGTCTCTTGTGGTTAAGTTGACTGAGTCTTTGACTACTTTTTTTTTTTTTTGTGAGGCAATTGGGGTTAAGTGACTTGCCCAGGGTCACACAGCTAGTAAGTGTCAAGAGTCTGAGGCTGGATTTGAACTCAGGGATTCCTGACTCCAGGGCCAGTGCTCTATCCACTGCGCCACCTCGCTGCTCCTTTGACTACTTTAAAAAACAAACAAACATTTAAGCACATGTGAAAAGTCTTTACTGTGGAGAAGAGGATTCACAGATTAGTTTACATAGAAAATCAATACATAGTTTATATAGGCTATCACTTTCAGAATTTTTTATCAGCAACAGCAGAATTCTATACCTAGGGATCTACTCCATCATTTTATAGGTGAGGACAGTGGGGTTCAGAGAGATTAGAAAACTCCTGAACACCTAGGTCAGTATGAAAAAGCAGAACAAAGATTGCATCTAGGCTTGTTAATTCTGGAATCTAATACTCTTGTATGTTACTGCCTCACTGGGGGGGGTCCTTGAAGTGACTTCAGAAAATGTTAACGTAAAAATACTTATTACAACACTCAGGCATTTAATGGCATCATAGAATTTTAGAAACAAGAGGCCTCAGAGGACATTTAGCCCCAACTGTACATTTAGAGGAAACAGATGAGGTGACTTGCCCAAGGGGGTACAAATTTAGGGGCCAGTAAGTAGAATCTGTCAAATATAATTAACCTAATTGAAGTGGGTTTTTTGGTGAGGTCATTTATGATGGATTAGTGATTGCATATATTTATATGTATGATGTCAAGACTTTTAAAGTAACTGATTTGGCCCCTTTTCAAGGGGGGGTGGGCGGGGAGGCAATTGGGGTTAAGTGACTTGCCTAGGGTCACACAGCTAGTAAGTGTTAAGTGTTTGAGGCCGAATTTGAACTCAGGTCCTCCTGACTTCAGAACCAGTGCTCTATCCACTGAGCCACCTAGCTGCCCCAACATCTTTTTTAAAAGCTAAACAGAATACTTTATTTCTTAGTATTTTTTTTTTGTAAACCATTAAATGAATCAGGATCCAAGTTTATATAGTACCTCTTAGCAAAGGTTTGACTTTATAAGAATTTGGCTAAGCATCCCGAGTGACCTGAAAAATGCCTGTGATTCAGAAATATTTAATGTTTCATTGTAAAGACTTATAGAACTTCAGTTTCTGGTCTTTAATCTTCAATTTTCCCCCTGAAAACTTAATTTCTCTAATTTTAAAAGGTGAGTTTTTGTATTGTCAACAAAGTTCAAGTAACTACTTTGAATAGGCAATTTTGCAATAAGCCTACAAAAGACATTATTCTATTTATTCTAGATTCATTTTTGTATTGTAATATACATGTGTAATTTACATTATGCAACACTTGCTTTCTTTATACCTGTTTCATTTTCCATTTATTTGAAATTTCCTAGATTTGCCACAGTTTTGTAATTTTCTTTCATTGGAGTCAGGCATAGAGAATGGCAAAGGAAATAATGGACTTTTACTTGTGTTCTGTGTGTACAGATATGCAAAATGGCGATTTGAAGATATCCATATTTTTTTAAATGTATGTGAATTTTAGGGACTTTCTTCTGAAGTCCCCAGATAATTTGCTCAAAAAAGCTTATGTGTCTACTGCCACAGTTCATTTCCAATAATCTAACTCAAATTTTGCTTTCATTTGCCATTTGAACGTGTAAGGATTTTATCATGGTTATGGTTTGTCATTTTCAAGTTAATTCCCATTCTTATTCATTTGAATTGGCTATTTAGTGGTACAAGTTGATCATTTCATATTAAATATAAGAAACCACCTTTTTTTTCCACATACCAAGAATAAATAAAATTTCTACATGTATGTTTGTTTATAAAGAAATTATCCCTGTGTAATTCATTTAAATAGAGGTCATAGATGCTTTCAAGTTATTCTAGCTTAAGTGGAAAAGGAAGCAGTGTCATGCTACAGAATAAAGTAGTGAGTTCCTTCTATCTTAGGACATTGTTATCTGTTCTCCCCCCCCCCCCTTCAAGGTTTTTATAAATAAACATTTTAGTATGGTTTCAGTTTATGTAGAAATAACACTTTCTGTGTTTTGTCAGGTCAAGCCAGTTCTCCTGAAAGACCACCTAAAAAACTCTACAGAAATGAAAAATCCTCTTCTCCACCCTACCCCCTTCCCCAACTTAATGAATTTTTATAAAAATTCTCATTCCTCGCTAGGTTTTATAGTATTTTTGAAATTTATGGTATTTTACAATCTTAATTCTGAAAGAACCCTAGGAAGGTCAATGGACCTGTCTTTCTTTAGAAAACAGTGCTCTTAAGCTGTAATAAATATTCAAACAGCTATCTTATTTTTAATCCTTCTGAATGAGGAGATGCTGCTTAGAATGACCTAAAAAACCTTTCTTCTTTATTATATAATTCTTGCTGTTTTGGTTATAAAATGTAAATAAAGAACCTTTTGAGGGGGTGCTGTTTTTATCAGGTAGCATAACTGCCACATGGTGACATTCTTTATTGGATTACATTATCACAGATGTAATCCTATTTGTTTATAAGAGGAATTACTCTTACTGGCAAGTTAATTTTAGTCAAATGTGGTTTCTTCTCAAATGTGATCTATTTAGGTGCTTCAGGTGGCGTGAAGATGAAAATATCTTTTCTACTATTTGTTGCATTGCCTTATTGACCAAGAATTTAAAACATCCAGAAGACGGTTGAACCCTCTTCATATAAAATTCAGGGTATAAATGTAGAACAAACTTTAATTCTATTGAGTAGGTTGATTTCACAGAAACTGCTGCCAAAATTAAATATTTTAGAAAAAAAAAGTGGTCAGGTTCTCTATTGTTGGAAAATAGTTTATTCTTTCCCAGAGTTTTGAAAATTGTTTCATTCATCACATCTGACAGAGTTTCACAGCTACCTCTGCCTTTTTGCTTCTTTAAATTCAGTGAGTATATAAACTGAAAAAGATAAGTATAAATTATAATTAGATTTGATAATTGATAACTACTTACCTGTTTGTTTACAAATGTTTGAAATGAGCTCTGAGTAATATTTGTGTACAAATGCTTTTTGGTTTTAAACCAAAGGCTTAACTAAGAATTGTTTTTCTAGAACAACTTTTTAGTATCTATTCCATGAGTAATGGTTGGTTGCCTTTGGTTTCTTGGTTAAAGCTTTAATGTGTAACTATCTTTTCCTTTTGCTTTTGTACTTTCTTTCGAATAAGACTAGTCCAAAGCCAGGCTTTAATTATAAAAAATATACATATTATAGTGGTACATATCAAACTGAGGGGGCACACCTTACTGTGATGCACACTCAAAGTAGTTTTGTTTACATGCTAAATTACTAGCCTTTACAGATAGTTTTTTCTGCTGTTTTATTTGGACAATATGTCTTATCCTTTAAGTAGTTTTATTTTCCAAGTTCTGACTGTGTTTTTTTCATTCTTTTTATAAGATAGGTACAATATTGACCGTAAAAGAATTCTTTTAGTTATTTTTTTTTTCAGAAGGGGAATTAATTTGAACAGGATGAAAACAACACAACTAGCCTATGTTATATGATAAAAGGTTAAAAGTTAGCTTTATAAACTAATAAACTTTTTTCCCCCTTGTTTCTTGAAGGCAGAGAGAGTTTCGTTTTTGTCTTTTGTATGTAGTGCCTCTAATGGTGTTTGGCACATATTATGTGCTTAATCCTTGTTTGTTTATTTGTTAAAAACTGGTTTTCTATAAGGGTTTATAGAATTTTCACTGCTTTGATCTATAGAATTCTGTCCATCTTAATGTACTGTTACTTACATTGAAATCCTTCTCTTGGTCAACAATTGAATGAAAAAAAATTACTCAATTATATATTAAAAGGAAGTATATTCTTTTTAGACATGGTGATTTTAATGTAGAAACAGGACATAAGATGGATATAGTTTAAGATTTTAATAAGAATTTAGTTATCCAATGGAATAAGAAATAGTAATTGGCTTTGCAAAGACATTTCAGAAATTGTAGGGCTTCTAATTATATATAAATGTGCTTTTGTTTATTTCCAAAGAGCAGCAAGAATTGTGTTCCAAATCAAAGTGTGATTCAGACCCATTGATCTGGTGAAAATATTCAGTATACTGTCTCTTGTTTTGTGACATTCTCCATACATAAAGCCTTGGAATATACTGATAATTAGTATAAGAGTTATAGAATGCTTCATTCACAACTATATAGCTACAACACAAGAAAAATAAGCGGTAATGTTGTCCAACTATAGCATATTTCATAAGCCTCATGAGAGATTATTTCCTTGTCAGCATTTAAGATTGAAAACTCCTTTCTCAAGTATGTTTTATAGCTGTTGTGATTTTACTGTGACATAAATCACAGCTTTACTATGTATTTGAAAGTTTTGAAGTTGAGAATGTTTTGATCTTAGGAGTTCTAATTTATATGTATTCGGGTACTAAACTGTTTTTATTATAGACATTTGCTTTGTTTAGGACTTTGAGATCAGTAACCTGGCTACATGCTACTCTTGCATACATAAGTTTGCAATACTTAAAGTAATGCTCAGATTTCTTTGTAGGTTCAACCTCAAAAAGCAAGTTGAGCTTTAAAATATCCTTACATAGAAGTGTAACTGTTGTGTTTTTTTTAAAGTGTCCTTTATGGATAATTATTTTGGCCTAATCTTGAATTCATAGAACTAGAAAGGTTTTTAGTTATCTGATCCAATCTCCTCCTTTTGGAGGTAAACAAGCAGCTTGGTGTGGTGGATAGGGCATTGGACCTGAAATGGGGAAAACTAGAGTTCAAATCCTGGGTTTTTTTTGTTTGTTTGTTTTTGGTTTTTTGGTTTTTTTTTGCGGGGCAATGGGGGTTAAGTGACTTGCCCAGGGTCACGCAGCTAGTAAGTGTCAAGTGTCTGAGGCCGGATTTGAACTCAGGTACTCCTGAATCCAGGGCCAGTGCTTTATCCACTGCGCCACCTAGCCGCCCCCCAAATCCTGTTTTAAGACACTTAGTTGTGTGATTTGGTTACATTCACTTGACATCCCCCCCCCCATTTGTAAAATGAGGAGTCTGGAATTGATGGCCTTCTAGGGTCTCTTCGCCCTCTAAGGCTAAGATTGTATGAATCTTACAGGCCAAGTCATAGGTGGAAACTTCAGGGTCAAATAGTTGAATGACATTCGTTTCTGCATATAAAGTATGCCTGGCCTGTAATCCAGTCATTTTGTTAATCACTTTACAGATATAAGATACACAGCATTAGCAACTGAGCACATCGAGAAAATGCCCTTGAAGGAAGTGGCACTTGAGCACTCAAATCCTGGCTGATTTCTATATCTAGAATATACCCCTTCCCCACTCTTATTTCTTAGAATCTAATTGCCTTCAAAGCTCAGCTGAATTACTACTTGCTACATGAAGCTTCTGATTGATATTCTCAACGATGATTGCTTTTCTCCTCCCAAAATTACTTTGTTTTGTTTTTTATAAGTGCCTAATTCTATTGATAGGAATAGTGGTTCCTTAAGGGAAAGGGACTTTTAAGTTTTGCCTTAGTATACCTATTTGCAGCTCTATAAAAGATGGAGTCGAAAGGAGAGGGTCAAGAGAAGATTTAGGCTGTCTCCAGTAGTCTAAGTGACAGAAGGCCTAGGGAAGGATGGTTTTGTAGCAGTAGAGAGGAGTCAAATGTAAAGAGATGTTGAGATAAAAATTGACATGACAGCTGACTAGTTTGGAGAAGTTAATAGAGTGAAAAATGGAGAATTTCTAGGTTGCAAAGTTGAGTGACAGGAAGAATGGTGGTCCTGTTTAGAAGAAACAGTAAAAATTAGGGGTCAATTTAGGAAGAAAGAAAATAAACTCCATTTTTACATGGCCAGAGTTTTAAATACTTATGGGATATAAGGTAGGGTTGGCAAACTAGTGGTGAAGTGTGATGAGAGTTCATCTGAGAACCAGATATGCAGGTTTAGGAGTCATGCATGGAAGTTGACGAAATTACCCAGAGAGAGATGGTCCAGGACTAGGCTGTGGGTTGTCAAAAGTATGCTCTTTATTTACTGCAGGCTGTCTTGTTTTCTAAATCAGCAATAGGCTATTTTTAGCTTTTTTTTTTTTTTTTGGTAGGTATGTTGCAAGTAGCATTATTACCTTTTTCTTAATCGTAAAGTTCTCAAGCTTGTATATCATTGCCATCTATTTTAAGGTGTCAGAAGGATACTAGATTGTATATCCTGTTCAAAAAGCATGTACTTTTGCTGCAGCTAAAACTTATTAATCCAGTCCCCAGGAATTCCTGAACTCAGTGTTCTTCCACTTGTTCATCTCTAGATTGCCCTCTTGTTGCCTCCCTTAGTAAAAAGTAAAGAAGAATAAAAAGATACAGCATGTGATTGAAAATGGATAATGGACAACAGACATGAACTCAACACCAACAAAGAAATGGTGGCCAAGACAACACTGGTTTACAATTTAAACATGTTCATAAAATCTTAAGATTATGAGTAGTATGTATTGCTGCCTAATTCAACCCTTTCATCTCCAGAACTTAACCCTTGGGTTCTACTGTGCCAGGCAAACTTAAACACTACCCAACTGGACCATATTATCAACAGCTTCCTTGTTGCTGAATACATAAATCTGGGCCCCTTTGCTTTTTGTAGCACTGATAAAATTAATACTGCCGTTGCTCCTAGAAGTACTACATTCATCTACTGATTAATATCAACTAAAACCATAACTTTCCAAACCAAAGTACAGTTCTCGCATCTTGCTATTGGAATGGCTCTTATTAGAATTTGAGCTTTTGAGGGCAGGAGCTTTCTCCTTAGCTCTGAATCTAGAGGTGTTTTTAAAATAACATTCATTTATTTGAAGTCAGTCAAGAGAGCCAACTAGGCAAAGTTATCCTTGGGGCATTTAAAGATGTTAAATAGAGGCCCACAAACAGAACAACAATGGAAAAGACCTGCAAAAAATTATAGCTTTACACTATCCAGGGCAGTAAAGCTACTACATAGTCACAAACATACTTGGAGGTGTAGAGATGGCCCTAAAGAATGAAGATGGGGAAAAGCAGCTGTATTGGAACAAGTACATAGAAGGGATCCATGCTGGCAGTGACATGATTGTAACTATATTAAGGAATCTGAAGAATAGGAAGATTAAAATGTAGAAAAAGACATGCTGGAAAAAGATGACCAAGACATCACCATGAAGGATTGACAAAGATACTAATTGGGGGGGGGGGGTGAGGCAATTGGTATTAAGTGACTTGCCCAAGGTCACACAGCTAGTGTCAAGTGTTTGAGGCCAGATTTGAACTTGGGTCCTCCTGACTCCAGGGCCGATGCTCTATCCACTGCGCCATCTAGCTGCCCCTACTAATTTTTTTATAAATAGTTTTTGAAACATCTCTCCATGCATTGATGGCATCTTTTAGTTATTAAAGAACAGGCAGTATCACAAGCAATATGCTGCTGTTCTGTAATTAACTAAAAAATGTGGAACATGGAGGATCTCGTTAATTTGGGGTAAACATTTAATTTGGTAGAATAAAACATTGCTTTAAAGACTTTAAACTGGCCGTCTCAATACATTTGACTTGGTTAAGATTCCCTAATGTATAATGTATTAGTTTATTAATATTAGGTTTCAAGTATTAAAAAGGGGGGCAGCTAGGTGAGACAGAGCACTGGCCCTGGATTCAGGAGGATCTGAGTTCAAATCAGGCCTCAGACACTTAACACTTACTAGCTGTGTGACCATGGGCAAGTCACAACCCCAATTGCCCCACAAGGAGTTGGAACCAGAATTAAACAGGGACCAGAGCATTGCTCCCAGAAGTCCATCTACTATATCATTTCCAGACTACACCATAAAGTGAATTGCCTGAAGTGTTGCAATATTGCAGAACTTTAATGACCCCAAGTTTTTCCCCAGAAATGAAGGCCCATCTTTTCAACACTATTGTGCTGCCATCATTTGAAGTCTGTAACACAGAAAACACTCAAAGGAATTGCATATCATACCAAAGGCAATGGCAGGGGACATAGTATGAACAGGCTGCCAAGTAACAAAGGAAAAATTTCCAGGAAGAAGAAGAGTAAAACATGTCTGGCTATTTGGGATAGGTTGAGAGTTTGTGTGCTTCACTTGTCTTTCTAATGTTAGAAGATAGAGCCTCTAGCACATTTCTGTGGCGGTGGCAGGATGGATAGGAGTCACAGGAAAGATGGGAGTTATGAATGGGTTGCAATCTATCACTGGAGGGGATCTCGAAATCATTTGAGATCAGAGATTTACATGTTGCTCTACATATGCTTGTCAATCCAGACAACTTCAACTTAGAGCATGTATGATATATTCCTTGTTCACTCATAATAGCTGGCATGTATATATTAAGGTTTACAATGCACTTCACACACAATGCATTTGATCCCTAAAACAGTTCAGTGATGTAGGTGCTATTTTCTGTATTTTACAGATGAAATGATGGCTAAAAGGTTGTGATTATCACCCAGTAAGTACAGTACCTAGGTCCCCTTGACTTGTTACCTCGTATCAAATTATTATAGGTGTAGTTAAAAAATACAAAGAGGTTTATTTTCAAAGTACCTATATGAAATAATACCATTAATTCCATTGTTTTTATTGTTAGGTCTCCTTTTAAAACATTTATCTTGGGCTTTTGCAGATGACAATTGTCTTCACATATAACATTTTTAAAGTGACTTTCCTGGAAGTAAAAAAATGGAAACCTTGATGTTTTCCCCAAATTTTTGAAAATTAGTTTAGTTTTAAGATACATCTTTTTGATGAAATGGTATAGAGCATCATCCTTTAATGAGTAAAGAACATTTAATAGCACAGTAACAAAGTAGGTGTCTAAAATAGGACGAAGACAAGTTATTAGAAACAACTAGTTCAAATCCTGCCCTTTGATATTCAAACATGTATGATTTTCATGCTAGTGATTTTTAAAAAATATATACTGAAACCGTGCTAAAACCTTTTGTTAATAGAGTAGTACAGAGTAAAAACCAGGGCCTTTCATGTAAGAAGTACTTGATTTGGGGCAGCTAGGTGGCGCAGTGGATAGAGCACCAGCCCTGGAGTCAGGAGTACCCGCGTTCAAATTCGGCCTCAGACTTACTAGCTGTGTGACCCTGGGCAAGTCACTTAACCTCAATTGCCTCACTAAAAAAAAAAAAAGTACTTGATTTGATACATATGCTAGTGAGTACTGAAGAGGGGGAAAAGAGCAATACATATAGTGGAATCTCCCAGTATGGACTCAAGACAACATGAGTTCTACGGGTTTTAGCATTTTCAAAAGTTCTTGAACATTTTGTATGCTTCTAGCCTAAAAATTTGTTAAAGTTTAAAAGATCAGAGTGTAGACCTGGAAGACCATCAGGTACTTAAATTTTAATTCTTTGTTAGTATGCAAACTTAACAAAAAAGCAGTTAAACTAGAAATCCTATTGCTTAGTGACTATGAAGAAGTCAATCTAAACTAGTGTAATTAGCTGTTCTTAAAATGATACCTAAATAGTACTAGTACCACGTCTGTACTTTAAATTTATTTTATTTTTTTTTGCCGGGCAATGGGGCTTAAGTGATTTGCCTAGGGGTCACACAGCTAGTAAGTGTCAAGTGTCTGAGGCCAAGCTTGAACTCGGGTCTTCCTCACTCCTATTTACATGGGCCTTCTATTACAATTTGTCTTTTCAATTTCATTCCAAGTGTTTAATAAAAATAAGGAAAAAGTACATACTTCCCAATACTTCTTCCTGAGGCTGTGTTTTCTTAGGCTTCTTCTGTTTTGAGTTATTCTGGAAATTCTGTCTATTCTAATTTAGGAAATAGTTTTTCAGTCGTAAAGAAATCAATGCTAATTGGGTGGTTAGATATCATTTTGCCCTTTAATTTTTTACATTGTATTTGATTTACTGCTTTTTAAAAAAAAAATTTCAACATTTGTTTTTATAAGATTTCCGGTTTCAAATTTTTCTCCATCCCTCCCCAAGACAGCAAGCAATCTGATGTAGGTTATATATGTACAATCACATTAAACATATTTCTGCATTAGTCATGTAATGAGAGAAAAATAAGAGCAAAAAGGAAAAACCTCAAAAAAGGAAAATAGAAATAATATGGTTCAACCTGCATCCATATTCCACACTTCTTTTTTTCCTGGATTTGGAGAGCATTTTCCATCATGATTCCTTTGGAACTATCTTGGACCATTGTATTGCTGAGAAGAATCAAGTCTATCACAGTTGATCAAGATGCAATGTTATTGATACAGTGTACAATGTTCTCCTGGTTCTGCTCATTGGTCATTTTGTAAAGCTGGGATGGAGCAGATTTTGATATTAAGAATCCCCAATTTAAAAATTCAAAGAGATGGGGAGGGGCATTAATGCCTCTAGGCTATGAAATGCATTTCTTTTTTGATGATTGAGGTGTCTTTGGAATGAGCTTTTGGCATGGTATTCATCCTCAGCTTTATTAAAAGGTTAATAAAATTAACTTTTTTCTAAGGTAATACATAGTTTTATAAAATGTAGGTATGTATACAGGTTGCTTAGATTTGTAGTATAATTTATTGTAATAAAAGTGCTTTATTCAAGAATGAATAGCCCTTATGTTCTTAAAGTATATTGAGCACTTGGAATACTTTATTCCACAGAACCTGTTGGGAGGAGGGAAAGAGGATTGTGGGAGAGACAGCTTCATTGTAAAATTAGTCTTGGTCTTTAAAAATATTTAAGAATATTCTAGCCCAATATCAATACAAAGTCAGTTTTCTCTTTAATCTTTTTTCCCACCCCACAACTTGAACATAACTAAAATTGTTGGGTTTTTGAGCAGCTTGCAAAGTTAGGAATAATGTTTTAACGTTCTTTCATACCATGCAACCCATTTGCATGTCTATTAGAGCTTCTTCTGCATCTACCCCCTTTCTTGTTCCTTTGGTGTAATCATACACAGATCTTGTTTCTGATTCATTAAGATTGTTTGCACATTAACTTCACTGTCATTGATTTCAGTACAGACTTGGGAATAATTTGAAACTGCTGTTATGCTGCTGTCTGTGCATTGCTTAACTGGTTCATATGTCTCCAATATTACAACAACATTATATATGTAAGATTTTTTCCTCTGTATCTTTGAACCTTGTGTTCTCTTCCTGTACATTAAAAAATTTAATTGATCTTTTTTGTTTATATATCACTTTCATTTGTCAGTATTTTCCCTTCCTCTTTTCCCTACCTGCCCCCCCCCCAATCTAGTATAACAGGATTTTAAAAAGAATTGGGGGGGCGGGGAAAACTTGGCAAAACAAACCAACATCAGTCAAATCCAAAAGTGTTCACAAACATACTCTCCTAACTCTGCAAAGAAGGAACTGAGGTACCTTCTTGTGTTTTTTTCAGGGTCAGGTTTGCTCATTATGGTTACATAACATTTGATACTGCACTTTATAGGAATTCTATTTTGCACCAACAGTGGCTAACTCTTCATGTGATTTATATGTAAGCAATTGCAGTTCTACCTGTGTATTATAATCTGCCCATATTTTGCTGGCTTCAGGTAACTGCTAAGTCAGAACAGTTGTTTTCACACATTTACAGGTGAGGAATCCATGTGATTTTCAAGAATGGATTAAGATCTAACCAAGAAAGGGGAGGCACTACTAAGGTAAAAGGCAGCAGGCTATAATAGAACATTGGACTGAGAGGAGAGACTTGAGTACAAATCCCTCTTATGACATTTAATAGCTGTGTAACCAAAGTAAAATTGCAGCCTGTCGGCTCTTCAGTTTCTTTATTCCAGAAAATGGAGATGACAATACCTGTAGTGCTTACCTCACAAGGTATTTGTGAGGGTCCAAAGGAATCATGTATCTAATGTGCTTTGCAATTGTTAAAGTGGTACCTAAATGCTGGCAATGTTTGGTGACATTGTCCAGCCTTGATTGAAACTCAGTAATCACTCCCGGACATCAATTCAACTGCAAATTTCAGCTTACGCTAACTCTTCTCTCAGTTGTTTCAAATGAGCAGGCTTATAACATAAAAGTAAAACCACAGGAATTTAAAAACACTTTGTACATATCATTAAGTGATTTATTACTAGAAATTTCATTCATTTCAGTTATGAGAAAACTGGGGAAATATGTTTAAATATATCACCATTTCTGTTGAATGTTTCAAGTTATGCATGTTTCTCTTGAAATAAAAGACTTAGAATGGAAACACAATATGCTTCAAATACCATAGCCCATCAAGTAGAACCCAGATGGGCATTGTTACTTCCAAGAAATTTTATGTTTCAGTTATTAAAATTATTTGCAAAGAAAATCTGGTCTGTGATATAGATTGTTGACTATTATGTAAGCAGCAGTTCATGTGGATTTCAGGAAGCAGCAAAGGACAAGATAAAAAGGGTAACATTTTTTTTTTAAGTATTAAGCATTAAACTTCTGTGTGCTTTACAAAATATGGAATTGCAAAACAAAAAAAACAAAATATGGAATTGGAGTATTTATCTTGATATTTTCTTTTATATGTGCAGAATAACCTAAAATCACATCCTGTTTTTTTTTTAAACAGCTCAGAGCTTTGTTTGCTCCATACCACAAGTGAACGGAGGAGCTGACGATGATGCTGACAGTATGCACATTGATAGAGAGTTTGCTGTTGTATCAGGTGGGAGTGGACAGTTTCCTGTTAACTGCAACAACATTCAAATGGTTGAAGACATCAAACAACAGGAGAGTGGTTCTATTGGACCAAAAGAGATAGAAATTTATACAGTTACATCAATGCAAACCCCTTGTCGTTGTAAGAATCAGTATGCGTATTATTTCTAAGATACAAAGGTTTCTTTGAATTTTTGCACATTGTTATCCAGTGTCTTCTAAACTTGTATTACTCTAATGCCCGTTCTTTTGGGTGTTGTAGACACAAGGAAACATTTCTAGACACTTAGTGTCAATAATTATGAAGTCACTTTCTATTTTGCGTTGAGGCTTAAACTTAATGTGCCTTTATCTTTTAAAACTTTTTTTTTTAACTTTGAAGTACTTTTTGCATCTTGCACGTAGTATACTGGTAGTGTCTTCAGAGTAATATATACCTGAATGCAAATAGCTCTAAAGATAGTTTGATTAGTGAAAAAGTAAAAAATGAAATGAACATTTATCTTTAGCTAAAACAAACTTAAGAAGAAAAAACCTTTAAGAAATATTTGCAAAACTAACAAGTTTTTTATGTCTGATCTCATAGGCTAAGAACTGTTTGTAGTAATAGTTAAATACTCATTTTGAATTTTCAAATACCAACAGATTAATTTCTTAATAGTAATCTGGAATAGTTTAAAAATAAGTGACCACAAATGTATCTTGAGTTATATTAGTTTAATTAAAAGCTCTTCTCAGCCTTTCTATGTATTTGAAAGGTAAAGATTACAGTTTTATTAATGGAATTTTACTAACGTAGCATAATACTTAGAAATGGAAACTAATTTTTATTATTAATGTTGTTTTTCTATATGCCAAGTGCATCTTTGGGGATAATAGAATAGATGTTTTGTTTTCTGAATTAACATGACAGCCATTTTTTTAAAAAAGTAAACTTTAAAAGAAATCATATATGCATATATATATATATCCTTTTGGAAATGTATTATGTTTCTAGTGTATTTTAAAAACCACTAAAGGAAAGCCATATAAGTATATTAGTAAAGTAAATAGTTTCTATAGGTGGAATTACCTTGTTTTACTCAATAATCTAAAACCTAGGAAGCTATTTTTTTAAAAGAGTAGATAAGGATTCCCAAATGGATGGATGCTTTAATTAAAATAGTAGCCAAGTTTATTTGCACTTAAGATCTATATAACCATGCAGATGGATGAATACCAAAGCTACTCCATAAAGCAAAACTTGAAAAAAAAAAAGAAAAGAAAAGAACCGGGACAAACTTGTAAGTCAGATATTTTGGCCTTCAACTGTTCCTGTGGGACTTACTAGCAGTTTACTTTGTTGAAATTATAAATCATTCTCATAGTTCAAGCCCATTTCAGAGTAGAAACAAAAAACCTGCTCAGCTTTTTGTGCCAGTAGGCACATTATTTTTATCATTATTAGCCTCTGTCATCCTTTTTAAAAAATCTTATAACAGGAGTATATTTTGATTTTCACTTATTTTTAGCAATAATTAGTCTTTCACTGCCAGGGACCTACCATTTTGAAAACTGAACCAAATTCTGCCCTCTTATCCTGATTTAAACTCCCAGCTAGTCTCATTTAACTAAATAAAGTAGCCACTTGAAATGTATTCTTTTAACGGTTATATTTTAAGTATATTATACTTCTACCCAGAAACCTTGCTAGAATGCTGCCGTTTAAGGTCTGTGCCAGTAGGAATGTTACAGATCTACCACACTTTATGCAGTAGATGGATGCATTCCTGAAAAGTGTATAAATCAAATTTTCACTTTTTAAACTACTGGGAGGGGCTGAATATCTTAAGGAATCTTATTGTGAATCCTTTTTAAAGCAAATACTTGCCCCCTGATTTATCTCTTTGTTTAAGTCTGGATTTTTCATATATTGGGTTGGCTTAAAGCGAGGTACACCTGTATAGGTGAGACCCTGCTATAACAAGATCACTCTGGTACAGGTGGGCCCCGCTTTTAGATGCCATGCATTCCTGGAGGCTGCATCTTAAAGCAGATCCGCCATAAGGCAAAATCCGGGCTGTGTATGTGCTGTTGCCTTCGTCTGTTCGGACATCGGTGGAAACGGTGGAATGAGCAGGTAAAGGCAGCAAGAAGGGAAGTATAGGTCTTTATTAGGCAGCATTAAATGAGCAGAATGGTAAAATGTCAAGTGGCAGATTTGGGATTGACTGTACTAACCAAAACCCCTTTGAGCAGGATCTGAGATGGTTTTGTCATTACATTTTATTATGCTAAAGCAAGATAATGGTGGGTTTATGATTTTTGTTTTCTTCATGATACTGTTATGAGGCTGTATTACTTGGCTTGGGCTTTTTTTAGGTTGTTGATCCCTGGAACTAATTTGCTTTAACCTAGCTGCTTGAGAAAAAGATTACTTCTTTTAGAGCAACTTTTAATTCTGCATAAGTTATGAAAATGGGCTGCCCACCTTCCCCTTTGTTCTTCCTTTAAAAGTACATCAGATTGGGGGCAGCTAGGTGGCACAGTGGATAAAGCACCGGCACTGAATTCAGGAGGACCTGAGTTCAAATCCGGCCTCAGATGTTTGATACTTACTTAGCTGTGTGACTTTGGGCAAGTCACTTAATCCTCATTGCCCTGCAAAAAAGAAAAAAAAAATTACATCAGATTAAAGTAAGCTAGGTTTGAGGCAACAGACCCAATTTTTTGAGCAATTGATTAGCTATTTTAATTACCTTTGGGAAGCCATTTGCACTATCTACTATTTCCATCTCAATAAAGAGATTTTGATAATTAATTGGACACAGATGTTTGAATTATCAGGTTTTTTTCTTTTTTCTCTTATCTTTCAAGTGGATACTGCTGCCCCATAGCCAGATTTTATCTTTAAGGAAAAGTGGTGGCTCTTTTTTTTCCTTGGAAAATAGGAATTATATGGTTGCCACCCCTGGGGCAAATGATCTGGGGATTGGGGGGGTGGGGTGCTGTTAATATTATTTACACATAATTGCTACCTTAGGTCACTATCTACTCTTAAATTGTGATAACAGCTGAAATTTACATTATGCTTGGCTGTGAGATATGGAGTGAAAATATTCTCATATTATAGATGGGGAGCCTAAGGATTAGGGGGATTATGTCATTTGTCCTGGTCAAACAGAATTGACAAAACTGGGACTCAAAATTCTAATTTTCTAACTCCAAATCCAGTGTTCTTTCCACTATACTGTTTTCTTAAGACACTGTTACAGGGGGGCAGCTAGGTGGCTCACTGGATTGGCTCACTCATTGGCCTTGAATTCAGAAGTGCCTGAGTTCAAATCCAGTCTCAGACACTTGACACTAGCTGTGTGACCCTGGGCAAGTCATTTAACCCTCATGGCCCCACCAAAAAAAAAAGAAAGAAGACACTGTTACAGGTTCAACTTGAAAGATCAGAGAAAGTATCCATTTTTCTCTGTAGTTTTTAGCAGATTTTATGGAAACCATGCTCTTGATTGATATATTTCTACCTTTAAAAAGTGTATAAACTTGTTACTAGACAAAATTGATGACTATTGGAACATTGTAAACTTTGTCTCAATTCAAACTTTTATTTATTTTGAAAGGGGTGAGGTGGGGGCATGTGTTGAAGAGAAGAGGGTAGAGAGAATGAAGCTGTAGCATAAATGCAATGTAGTAAAGTACTTAGACTGGAAAATAAATATATGCACTTTGATAGGGCACTGCTATGCTAGGGTAATAAGGTATATATCAAATTCTACGTGTGAAAAGCTATTAGAAATAGACTTTTTGAAATGGTCATTGTAAGACTACATTTTATTATAATAGAGCAGCACTTTTAAGTGGCAAACCTTAAATGTCCCAGGTTAGAGACAATTTTAAACTAGTTTATTCTCTGTATTCATGTCTACACATATACTTTTGAGTTACAAAGTACAGAATTGTAATTATATATTGGTCTGTTCCAGTACTTGTAATGGGTATTTTTTCTATATTAATATTTTGCTGAATAAATTTTTGTCTTAAGCTTCAAAAATCAGTGTTCCCCCTACTTATTTTTTTAAATGTGGCTGATGTATCCTGAATATAATAATTTTAATAAAATTCAGAATTAGTCATTCAAAATGACTTTTTGCATGAATATCATTAATATTTTCACGTTTTCTTTTCGTAAGCATTCTGGTCTGTGCATTCTGCCAATGCTCTTGTCACCTGGCATTTTGCATATGAATTATGTCAATTTTGAGTGTTACTTAAAGAAAACTATTCCTATGAAATTTGCATATGCTATTTCCTAAATTATTAGTATGAACTTGCTTTAGAACACTTGGCATTGTTTTACATTGTTATAAAAAGCTTATGTAATTAATTTGCTTCAATTATTTTACATACTGTTTTTCTTGATCTTGAATGAAGTGTTACACTTCATTTTAATCCTTTGTGAAAACCATTTTGTCTTTTTTCTTAGAAAGGGGTGGGTTAGGTCCTGTGATTTCATTGGTGTTGGGAACCCCTAGATGAGGTAACTCCCTCTACCAATGCAGATCTGCCAGGATGGTAGTTTCAAAGTTGCCTGTGGGCACTAAGAAAGTAAAGGACTAGTCTTGGTCACAGAATCTTTACTAGTCTGAGACTGGGCTTGAACCCAGGTTGAGGCCTCTCTAGTGAGTAGTTACACTTGAAATACACTTGAAGTGTATTTTTTTTAAATCAAATTTGTTTTTTACTTTGGAGTCTGATAGAATTTGCTTTGCAAGGAATTTTTCAAGTATAACTTGAGGATAACCCAAAAACAATTATTTTGTAAAGTACTGTAAAATAGTTTGAAGACTGTTTTGTAAAGTAAATGATGATAGCCTAGGTTTCTTAATTTGGCCCCACATTTTTAATGCTGTTATTTTTCAAATTGTTAACAGTCAAAACCTGTACTATATTGTCATTTATTTTTAAACATACCTATACAAGGTATCTTGAAAATTTATCAATACCTTACAGAAGATCTAATTGATTTTGAAAAAATAAAGAGGTTTTACTTAAGTATAGCCAAGTTTTTTATGTTTTTTCCCCCCCATTGATTCTGAGTTTTGGTGACAGGTGTATTTCTTAATGCAGATATGAATAGCAGTAGCTCCGTTTTGAATACATTGACAAGTGGATATGCCACCAATGGACATTTGGACTTCCCTTCCACGACACAGCTCAATGGGATGGAAAACAGGAATGGAGAATGCTTAACAGCACCTAATGGAATTAGCAGTGGATTAATTCCAGGACTGACTTTTGCAAATAGCCAGAAAACTCCCTCTGTTAATGGTGCTGAAGAATCAGAAAAGACTATGAACATTTCTCCTGATATGTGTGGCTCTCTACACCTGAATGGGAGCCCAAGTAGCTGTGTAGCTAATAGACCTTCCTGGTTAGATGATATTGGAGATAATTTGCACTATGGACATTACCATGGGTTTGGAGACACAGCTGAGAGCATCCCAGAACTTAATAGTGTTGTTGAGCATTCCAATTCTGTCAAAGTGGAGGAGAAATATGATAATACTATCTTGGGCACAATGCACCTTTATCATGGTTCCTAAAAGTCAATGTATTTTCTTCATTTGAAACACATTGATTCATGCTGATGACTGACTTTGGGAGGAAATATCCATGTAGCATTAATTTGGAGAGGAATGCCACAACTATCATTTTTTACACTTTGATTTAATGGGAAAAGTAAAGATTCCATTTGACGGTTTCCTAGTTAAAGTGAAGTCTTAGTTTGTTGCATGAGTGGGACTTAGTGACTAGTTATTGTTATAGTGGGATGCTCTTTCAGAATTAAGTTCCTTTTTGACATTTACTGGTCACCAAGCCCAATACTAGCACCAAAAATTGATGTTTTACCTGTAAAAACTGAGTTGTATACAGGTGGAGATAGAATTCGAGAGGCCAAAAATAAGTGTCATAATTACTTAAGTTTATTATGCTTGGGCATAGCTATAAAATTTTTTATTTACTTTTCTAGTTGAGCCTATAGTAAGAGAAGACCCATGTGCTCTCCTTTTGTAAGGTCTAAACTATTTCAGTCTTAGAATAGATTTCTCACACCAATTTGCAATGTTTATATGGAGGAAAGGACTTTTGTCTTGAACTCAATGACACTTGAAAATGAGTTTTCACCTTTTGTGTGGTAAAATTTATAATTGGACATGTACAGTCCCTTCTTTGGTGTCAGTTACCAAGTAAAATATTTGACTTATGACTTGAATGAAGTGGAGTGGGTCAGAGCCCAGTGTTTGGTGGCAAACAAATACAGCCTGGAGTTAATCCTATGTTAGACTATTTTTATCTTGCATTTTTACTTTATGTGCTTAATACTTTACCATAGATCATCCACTGAAGGGATGCTAGCACGGTTTATTTTATATGCAATGAAAATTACTGTCATTTGTAGAATTTGTTAGGTCAGAGTATTTCAATTTGACTGTTTTTGATACATGTTGGATTTCCCTTCCCTCCTCCACTCTTTGGGGGTATATTCTGCTTTAGACTTCTGCTATGTATATTTAGCCAGTTGAGAGACCCTTGAGGGAGTCTCCTACTGAATTTGTATTGTTTATAGTTTTATACAAATGAACAGTGATGCAGCTAGTAGCGACACTGCAAGTATTGTAATGATTTTCTGCTTTGGTGATTTCATAATGAAGAATGGTGTGATGGAGAAAATGTCAAATGAATAAACCAGTGTCCTAAGAGAACTATGCCATCCTTTTTTTGTTTTGTTTAAAAAGGGACCTTTACAAATTGAATAAAAAATAAATTTCTTATATGCTCCACTTTCCATGGGTTGGCTTTTATTTTCTTCTAAGTGATTTTATTTTAATAAGGCATTTAATCCTGCACGCCACTAGCAGGATTCACGTTAATGCCTGTTCTCAGTCTCTGGTGCATTTGACCATATTCTTATCCTTTTCCTACAGAAATGACATTGCTGGGAAGATCTTTGATCTTCAGCTTGTATATACTGCCTATCCATTTTTATTGAGTCATCAATGGATTCTCTTGTATAATAAAAGGTTCCTCTGATGGAGAAGTAGGGTAGAGTATCAGGAGTACCACATCCAAGCTAGAAGGTCTGGTTTCAATTGCCAACTCCACATTTGCTAACCATTGTGGTTAGGAGGTGAGTCAGTCAAACCTCCCCATAGCCTGTTTCCTCCTGTGTAAAATGGGCATAATGATACTTGCACTTCTTACCTCATGGCAACATTGTATAGAATGTATGTACTTTGTAAAGATCTATATAAATATTAGTAGTTTATCATTACTCGTAAATGCCCGTGTAGCTATCTAGAAAAATGCAGATCAGCTTTGGGATTCCCCAGAAGAATAACCTTCTGTTACATTTTTAGATATGCTGTTGAAAGCATTCAGTAGATTTTTATGGGCCAAATTATGGCAAAATTTCTTAGATAATGAAGGAAGATTTAATACATTTCTTGAATAAAAGGAATCTGACCTTGTTAAAGGCATTTCAGAGAAATAAAGAGCTTGCCAGAATTTGCCATGTTGGTGAACTACCTGAAATGCACGAAAGTTCACTACATTTGAATCTCTTTTCAGGATCATTGGTCAGAATAGGATTTTTCAGTTCTCAGTTCTCTAGTTAGAAAACAAATTTTGTACAATACTGAATTGATTGTTTATAGTAGGTCTTAATGGTTGTATTCCAACAGCTCTCTTAGGCACTTACGGTGATGGTGCTGTTTATATTAATGTTTAGCTCCTGCTGCTACTTTTGCTACTTTTATTTTAAGTATAATATAGGAAATTATGGTTGAATTCCTTTTGGCTACCCTTGGAATATATGGATGTTACCTTGTTTTAATTTTTATTTCTGATATAGGTAGTTGATTTCAGCTTTTGTTTAATGATCATTTGTGTTTTCAAATTTTTCACTGATAACTTAAGAAATGAATAACTAGAGCACTACAAATACAAAATACAAATACAAAAGACAGTCCTCCAGGAGCTCACATTCTAATGGGGGAGACAAAACAGCAGACTTTTTTTTAATGTTGCAAATACCCTTGGTGAACTTCAGTATACAATGTTAGTTTTATCCATTTTTTCCTCACTGCACTCTGTATCATGTATAATTTTCTCATTGTACAAGAATCTATGGCACCCAAGTTTAATTTAATAAAATTGATCTCTAGTTTTGAGGTTCCTGGCTTTATTGCTGTGGGATCTTTTCTTTCCCATATGTAATTCTAAAAATGCTTTTGAGTTATAATTTTTAACAATAAGTTGCCTATTTAATTTTAGTCAATTAAGTTTAAGAAGCATTTCTTGGGGGCAGCTAGGTGGCGCAGTGGATAGAGCACTGGCCCTGGATTCAGGACCCTTGACACTAGCTGTGTGACTCTGGGCAAGTCACATAACCCCAATTGCCTCACCCCCTCCCCCAAAAAGGAAACAATTCTTCTATACCTAAAGATTTTATTAAGCCACACAACTTTGGGGTTAGAGGAGTGGCAACAAATATAAATTGCCTTGGTTTATAGTGTGAGGGCCAAAATTTGATATACGGAGCATTATTTGGGTGACGCCTTAATATTGGGGTCCCAGAAATATGAGGGACCCTCTTAGGTTTAACCTCCCCTCTGAACTGTCCTTTTTTAGATATTTCTCCCAGGCCAACAAGAAAGGAGCCTCTAAGCTTTAGTTCACAAAAGGATCAGATTTTATTACTTGGGAATTAATTAAACAACTAAGGTGAAACTAATAAAAATCAAAGATAAGGAAATAGGAAAATAGAAATACAGAGAAATGCTCTTAATTCTAAACTTAGCCTATTAGAGTTTTCTGTAATTAAACTCACCAAACACCTGAACCGCCCACCAGTCTAAGGTTGCTCGTGCACCACCTGGACTGCAGTTGCCACACTGAGAGCACAAACACACTGCCCGCTCAAGGGCCCAGAAGGAAAAAGCCCAAGTCCTGGAACACACCTAGTGTTCCGGAAGCAGCCTAGCCTCCCTTCAGCGAGCATTCAATCTCTCCTCCTTTCTGAGCTCAGTAGCATAGAAACCCCGGGGTGGGCCAGGTGTGGCCTCTCCCAAATGAGTTAACTAAAAACGGGAATATTAATTTTTACCACATTCGACTTAAGTATGTTGTGTACTATTAGAGTTAACCTAGGGTTACTTCCCTGTTTCAGAGGTAAGGAAACTTGACTCAAATCAAGCATTTATTAAGTGCTGTGTTCAAGGCACCAGATCAGATACTAGGGAAGGTAAAAATCCCTGCCCTCAAGCAATTACATGCAAAAGAAAAATTACAGATGTATGATGTAAGTAGAAGTTCATTTTAGAGGGAAGACAGTGAGAGGACTCAGCCTCCTGAAGAAGGTAAAATTTGAACTGAATCTTGAAGGAAACTGGTAGAAGCCAAGAGGAAGAGGTGAGGGTGACATTCCACTGGTGGAAGCCTTTAAGTGAAAAAGTAGAGTTGGGGAAAGAAGGAACAGACAAACGTTTATTGTGTGAAAGTGTTTATTATATTTACTGAGTGTCAGGCCCTTTCCTAAGTGTCCTTAGGTATTCCTCAATAAAGAATTACACTACGGGGCAGCTGGGTGGCGCATTGGATAGAACATCTGCCCTGGATTCAGAAAGACCTGAGTTCAAATCCGGCCTCAGGCACTTAACACTAGCTGTGTGACCCTGGGCAAGTCACTTAAGCCCAACTGCCTCACAAAAAAAGGAAAAAAGTTACAGTCTTGCTCACAGTCCAATTAGAATTAAAGTAGGAAGGACCCAGGGCTAAGTCAAAGACTTCACCCCTCGGGAAAAGGACTTACAAACATCTTTCTCCAAGAACAGAAGGACAAAAGGTTTTGTAGAGGATAGATGGGTTGTCCATTTGAAAATGGAAAGTTCCTTTTTGGGGTTTAGTGGGGAAAGCCTGGGTGCTTGTCAAATTCCTGAGAGTCGAGGGAGATGTTTTTGAAATGAAGGTCCTGACCTTTGGGGTTATCTCTGTCTCCCAGCTCTGGTCAGCTAGTAGCCATGCCTAATTGTCTTTTCTGCTATAGAATTTTATTTCCCCTTCTTAGGTATGTCTGTCCTCATATCTAGTTAGTTAGTCTATCCCTTGGTTCCTCAATATGTCTGTCCTGTTATCTGGTCATCTTTGGTTTTGCTTCTCATGGGAAAACTTCTGATTTATTCTAAGGCCCATGTCAATTTGATCTTCACAACAATCCTATATTATTCCTCTTTTACACTTGAGGGAACTGAGGCAGACAGGTTAAGTGTCTCACTCCTAGAATCATCTTCCTCTATCTTGAATCATCTATCTGTCTCCAGCAGCTAGTGGGGGGAGGGAAGAGGGTTTGGGGGGGGAAGTAGGAGTGGAATTTATTCTGTGAGAAAAGACAGAGTATTTTGTTTTGTTTTGTTTTTGGTGAGGCAATTGGGGTTAAGTCACTTGCCCAAGGTCACACAGCTAGTACGTGTTAAGTGTCTGAGACCAGATTTGCGCTCAGGTCCTTCTGAATCCAGGGCCAGTGCTCTATCCACTGAGCCACCTAGCTGCCACCAAAGACATAGAGTATTGCGTGAAAAGGGGGTAGGGAGGAGAATAAAGAGTAAGAAGGCAGGAAGGGTAGAAAGGAACCAACATTTAAAACCAAAAAGGTTTTGTATTTGAGAAAGTAATAAGGAAACCACTGCAGGTTGGGTAAAGGGGAGGGGAGGGAGTTGGTCAGGCTTGTCCTTGAGAAGATCTCACACATCTAGTTAAATGAGAACCTGGACTCTGCCTCACACATTCAAGGGAAAAATTTTAGCTAAACAGACTTTGTCCCAACATCAGGTCTCTCCATAAGTGGAAGTGGAGAACTTCGATCCAATGTCCATTTATTATACACTGACTGTATGCAAGGTACTGGGGGGATACAAAGAATTAAAAAAAAAAATCCCTGTTGATTCTCATAGAATTTACCTTGGGCTATGGAGGGGTTGGTGTGGGGATCAAAATGGACATTGATGTCTCCTGTACAGGGTAGATAATTTGGATTCTTATTCTGTTAAATGAGCAAAGTCCATCACTAGCAGATTTTTTTAAAAAAAATATGGCATTTTAAGCAGCAAAAAATCACGTTACCTTTTTTTTTTATACAGCCCTCCTCCTTTCAATTATGTATTTGCTTTGACCTTTTCATACTGTTTAAGAAACACATATAACTAGTTATTGCCCAAGGTAACTTAAACCAGATTTGCAAGAGCCATTACAGAGAATACTTTATTAAAACCTAAATCTGCACCGGTTCCATTGTTGCCTTTATCCAATAGTTTTGAAATGTTCTCTCCAAGAGAAAAGTGTATCAAAAGGCAGCAAACAGTACAAGGCACTTTTCATTGCAAACAGCAGGAAATCTACTACTCTGGGGTGGGGGAAGGAGAACCCCAGAAACACACAAAACCGGATTAGAATGAAACCTATTGAAGTGCCCTCTATGGGTTATGTAAAAAGAACAAAAACTTTAGTAATGTTCCAGTAATGAATACACATTTGCATTCTTTACCTCCTGGGGCCACTTGGAAGAATAGCAATGGCCAGGATTTTGCTACAAAAGAGTAATTTAAAACAGAAGGGAGAAAAAACATTTGCAAAATGTCTCCTTAAAGCCACAGTGTAATCTCTCTGCCCAAACAAAGTTAACCAAACAAGGACTTGCATAGATACAGTGGAATAATTACTGAAATGTTATGTTACAGAGTCTTCTCAACACCTTGGTCACTCAAACAACTGTAGCAAGGAAAATGAATAAAAGAAAAAGCATGCCTTATTACTTAGTGTGTGCCAAGCTTCATGTTAAACTCTGGGGAAAGAGTAGTGAGACATTCTGTGGTCTCAAGTGCCTTCTACCATATCATTCACAGGAAACGGTGAATGGAATTGAAATTCCACGGGCAGTGAAGGTACTGATTTGATTACAGTACTAGAACTGGAAAGGAATTGGGGGGAGGATGTTTGAACTCAGTAGGCGGGATGGCAAGATGGCCAAGGAGAAATGTGAAGGAAGCGTGGAGGCAGCTAGATGCTGGACCTAGAGCGAGGAAGATTGGAGTTCAAATCTACTTAGTAGCTATGTGACTTTCGACAAGTTCCTTAACCTCTGTTTGCCTAACCCAGTGGAGAAGGAAAGAGCAAACCACTCCAGCATATAGCCAACAGGTCACGTAGTGGGACCCCAAGAAATCCAAAAGATTCAAATCCCCAAGGCCAAGGGGAAAACAGCTCTCTCTCCCACCTCAGGTATGAGGTGTGGCAGGACATGATAAGCAATAAATACTAAGGTCTGCAAAAGGATATGCAGGATATAGATGGATGCTGCATGTCCTACTGATACCCCATTATCAAAGATCCCCTCTTAGTTATCTGGCCCCAGTTTTTTGCATTTCCCTTTGCTTTGTTATTCCCTTCCCTTTTTTTGTTTTGTAAAGATACAAAAGACCAGGTCCAATGGGACAGTCACCATGGCGATCTGTTCCTGGCCATATTTTCTTCTCTCCTAATCTTTTTATTTTACTAGATTCATAAAGAGCCTCCAATTCTTTGGGTGAGCTAGCCCTCCCCGATCCAGGTCACAAATCCCCCGCAAACAGTCACAGAGTCAGACTGAACAACAACAAAAGTGAATGGAGTCTTATGGAAATACCTTTCTAGTAGCAAGATCAGTACTTACTGATTTGATTACAGTACTAGTACTGGAAAGGGATTTGGGGGAAGATGTTCAAACATGGTAAGTTGGATGGTAACAGGTAGAGTGTTAAAGAAGCATGATTAGGGCAGGTGTGGGTACGGTGTGATGCTTTCACCAGTCATGATGATGGGGCCCCAGGGCAATGATTCCAGAGCTCAGAGAGCTTAGTCTCCTACCTAGGTCAAGATCTCTGAAGGTTCTGTGGCCTAGGAATTAAAGTGGCAGGGAAGATGGCATGAGAAAATAAAATATAACCATCTCGGGGACAGCTAGGTGGCACAGTGGATAAAGCGCTGGCCCTGAATTCAGGAGGACCTGAGTTCAAATTTGACCTCAGACACTTGACACTAGTTGTGTGACCCTGGGCAAGTCACTTAACCCTCATTGCCCTGCAAAAAAAAAAAAAAGGAAAAGAAAAAAACCCAAAAATATAACCATCTCAGCCAGAAGCCATGCTCCTCCTAGTAACTGCCCCTCTGTAAACTAAAAACACCAATGCCTCCCATCTGTTTGGGATAAGGTTGCTCTAGAAACATTATATTGGTCGCAGCAGTTTCTAGAGGCTGATAGATTGGCACCGGTCAGCCTGGAACATGCCATTTTTCCCCAGATGGATTTTCAGATTTCATCCTCAAGCTTCAAACCAAGACACAGATTTGTTTGGGTGACACTCGCCAAGTGCAATATTTGTGTAAAAAACGCCCTGTCACATTTGATGAAGGCCCACTGAGGCTTCTTTTTTTTTTTTTTGATGGCAGAAAAGGCTTTTGTGATACATGTGAACAGGGGATCCATAAATCCAAAGCAATAATTGTCCTCAGGTATCCTATAATGCTTCATATTTCTCTTCTGGGTGGCACCTCTGAACTAGATAGGAACACAGCCATAATTCTCCATGAAGGACTGAGAAGGAAAGCGAAAACAGTGAGGGAAATGGACAAAACTCAGACATTTTTAAACCACAAAGATGATGAGTCATTGGTCTTATTCATATTTTGACAACTCCTCCTTCACAGTTCAATACTTTGTGTATGCCTTTTGATAAGGGGAAACCGATAGGAGAAAGCACGTGGGTCCTTAGGATTCCTCTGTAAAGAATTACACTCTCGCACAAGACCTAATCAGGAATAAGAGAACAGGTTTATTGGGGTACAAGAGAAACCGGCCGGGAGGAAGGTTTTGCCAGAACAAAACGCTTTCCCCCCCAACTGACTTGTGGGGTACCATTTTATAGGGTTTAGATGGGGGTGGGTAAGAGTCTCTTATTGGGTGAGGGGCTGGTGGTCTTCCCGCGTTGCGCTGTGGTAGGAAGAATCCCTCGTGAGAGATCTGGTGGTGGGTGTCAACTTTGTCCTGATGGGTCTAAGCAGTCTGCTGATGGGCGGTTCCAGGTGGTCTTCTCCTGGATTACCTCATCCAGATGCTTAGGAGGACTGGAATGTGGGGTGATGGTCCTGGAGCATGCTCAGTTCAATCTGTGCCGCTTATCTCTGTTAGGTGAGTGTGTGTGTCCTTGATTGTGTTCAAGGAGAGGCCTACTTGATTTCAAGGGAAAAACCCCTGAGGTTTCAAGGTAAAAGTTCCTTGAACCCCCCAGAGAATTGTTGGGGTGACCAGGGCCCATAATCCTCCCATGACACTTTTATTTGTGCTGGGAAATAAAGGGTTTTACTTGAGGTGTGGAGGGGGGGCACGATAGGAGGGAACAGTTAGATCTATTTGTCATCTAATCCAAGGTAAAATAATTTAAAATAAAATTTTCTTCATAACTTGTCTTTATATTACCTAAATTTCTCCCTATCTATTCCTGGACCCACCAGAGAAAGAAAGGAAGGAAGGAAGGAAGAAGCAAAGAAAAAAGGAAGGAAAGAGACAAGGAAGGAAGGAAGAAGAAAGAAGGAAAGAGACAAAGAAAGGAAGAAGGAAAGGGAAAATAGCAAAACCAATCAATACAGAAAAAAAAATATGACTATGTATACAATGTTCCACAGCCATGGAGAATCCCCCCCACTTCTTATCCCTCTGCAAAGGAGCGTCTTCTCATAGTTCTTGTTCCTTTTAATTTTGCAACATTCATTTTTGATTTTGTGGTTCTTTCTATTTACATTGTTTTAGTCATTGTGTATAGTTTTTTCTATCCAAGGAAAATGTTAACTGCAGGAGATTCTTATATTCTAATATTTTTCTATGATATACAAATGGCAGTACCACTAGAGGACATATTGGGGCATGAAGCCCTGAGCTGGGACTAGCAACATGAGACTCAGCAGAAATGAGGCCAACCATTGAATAGGTAGTCTTGTCAACTTGGCATTATGCAATTTACATAATGCCTGTTTCTTTGCCATGGGTTTTCAGCAATTATTTGTCTCATCCCTAAAACAGAATTATGCAAAAGAGCTTAAAAACAAACCCCAAACAAAAGTTTGTTCCCCACTGATGCCTGAAATTCCACTATTAGTAATTCATTCTTTTGCATTAACAACTGGCTTCTCTGTGATCGCCTTTTAAAATGCAAACATTTCTGATAGAATTCCATTTAATCCTTAATATCCTGGTGTGTGTGAGTTGATAGCAATTATCCTTTAGTATACAAATGAGGGTTCCTTATTCAAGAAGGGGATGCTTTCCCATACCTTCTCAGAAAAGGAGTCATGTTGAGTCCCATTTAGTAGGCTGACAGTTTGCCCTTCATAAGTGACTATTGCCCCAGGTTTATTATTTTCTGAAGTTAGCTTAGATGTCGTGTCACTGGTAGTTGAGAATGGTATTACTCTGGCATCGTAAGCTGCTGAGGGTGGTGCTATCTGCTCCAGAAAGCCTTTTCCCTCATCCATAGACAATGTTTTGCTCACCAGTGCTTGGAACTTTAATAACTGAGCTAGTTCCAATTAACTTTATCAAAAGTTGCCCCCAGGGATGCTGGATTGCACCACTCTTTTAGCCAAGGTCTTCTTGTTGCTGTTGTTTAGTGGTGTCTGACTTCATGTGAACCCATGGACTTTGTTCATGCAATTTCTGTGGCATGGATACTGGAGTGGTTTGCCATTTCCTTTTCTAGTGTGTCCCTGTTTTAAAGATGAGGAGATGAGGCAAATCAGTCACAATCAGGAAGCACCTGAGGCTGGATTTGAAGCCAGATCTTCCTGATTCCTGATAGAGCCTAGTAGGTGCTCTATCCATTGCATCACCTGACTGCCCCTTTGGCCAAGGTACAAAATGTAGTTCTTGGGTTTTCTCCATCCTGTTATACCGAAGCCTGTAGTTTACATTCCCCCAAGTGGTTCATGGCATAGCATGGAGTCTATACAATATTACCATCATAGTCAATAGGGCAGCTAGGTAGCTCAGTGGACAGAGTGCCAGGCTTAGAATCACAAAAACTCCTCTTCCTGAGTTCAAATGTAGCCACAGACACTTACTGTGTGATCCTTGGACAAGTCACTAACTCTGCCTCAGTTTCCTTATCTGTAAAGTGAGCTGGAGAAGGAAATGGCAAACCACTCCAGCATCTTTCCAAGAAAACCCCAAGTAGGGTCACAAAGAGTAGGACATAACTAAAATTACTCAACAACAACAACAAAACAACATCCATACACTTCTACAACTTGACTTATTTTTTTAAATTCTGAATTTATATTCATGTGCGTGTGTGTGTGTGTGTGTGTGTGTGTGTTATCTGAGTATATCTACTCAAATCTAGAATGGCTCCCTATTATTTATAGAATAAAATATATTTTATATTTTAAAATAATATTTTAACATATTTTAAAATATACTTTAAAATATTTTTATATTTTTCCATTTTTATTTTGTAAGATAAAATCCCTTACCCTAGTATTTAAGGCCTTTGGTAATCTGGCTCCCATCTCCTTCACAGCTTTGTTTCACCATTCCCATCATTATCTTCTATATTCCAGCCAAACAAGATTGCTAACTCTTTGCTAGTTTTAGTCTACATTTTCACAGGTCATCCTCCATAAAAAGAATGTATTACTTCATAATATCTTGCCCAAGTCTTTTTCCTTCCTTCAAAACTCAGCCCAGGTCTAAAATGACAAAAAAGGAAGATAATAAATGTTGGAGAGGCTGTGGGAAAATTGGAACACTAATGCATTGTTGGTGGAGCTGTGAGCTGATCCAACCATTCTGGAGAGCAATTTGGAATTATGCCCAAAGGGCGATAAAGCTGTGCATACCCTTTGACCCAGCAATCCCACTTTTAGGTCTTTTGCCCAAAGAAATCATGGAAGGGGGAAAGGGACCCACATGTACAAAAATATTTATAGCGGCTCTTTACGTGGTAGCAAGGAATTGGAAGTTGAGGGGGTGCCCATCAATTGGGGAATGGCTGGACAAGTTGTGGTATATGAATACAATGGAATACTATTGTGCTGTAAGAAATGATGAGCAGGAAGAGTTCAGAGAAACCTGGAGGGTCTTACGTGAGCTGATGATGAGTGAGATGAGCAGAACCAGAAGAACATTGTACACAGTATCATCAACATTGAGTGTTGACCTACTGTGATGGACTATATTCTTCTCACCAATGCAATGGTACAGAAGAGTTCCAGGGAACTCATGATAGAAGAGGATCTCCAAATCCAAGAAAAAAAAAAAGAAAGAAAGAACTGTGGAGTATAGATGCTGATTGAACCATATTATTTCTTTTGTTTTGGGTGCTGTTGTTTTTTTTTTTTCTATTTTGAGGTTCTGCATCACTGCTCTGATTCTTTCTCTTGTAACAGGATTAATGCAGAAATAGGATTAATGTTATTATGTGTATATATATATGTGTGTGTATATATATATATCTATATGTATATGTATAGATATATATAGATATAACCTATATCAGATTACCTGCTGTCTAGGGGAGGGGGGAGGGAGGGGAGGGAGGGAGAAAAATCTGAAATTGTAAAGCATGTATAAACAAAAGTTGAGAACTATCTTCACATGTAACGGAAAAAATAAAATATCTCAAAAAAAAAAAAAAAAAAAAAACTCAGCCCAGGTGCAACCTCTTCCATGAAGCCCTCCTTGATCTTCCCATCCCCCAAGCTGTGTGTGGCCTCTCTCTTCTCCATTTCTCCTAGAGCTCTTTCTCTCCTGCTCTACCTTGTCTATGACCCATTACTCCTAGTAGATAACACAGTCCTTGTGTGTTTGAGAAGGAATTTTGTTTGCTATTTGCCATGGTATTCCTTTAAAAAGCAAATAACTTGGCTTAACATGTTCTCTGATTTGGTTTGGTTTTTAAAAAAAAAACAATGGTGTGCCTTTGAATAGATTTTGACTCAAGCCCATATTTAAAGGGGGTTTCAGTTCATTCTAGGGGCTCATCTTGATTTCTAAAAGAATTATGCTCTAATATTACAAGGATGCGTTGAAGTCCTCAACACTTTTAAACTATTTTTTCTCAAATTTATGTTCCAACGTGATTTTTACAGGCCAAGAGAGATGATTTTAAATCAAGTATTGGGGGGCAGCTAGGTGGCGCAGTGGATAAAGCACCAACCCTTGATTCAGGAAGACCCGACTTCAAATCTGGCCTCAGACATTTGACACTTACTAGCAGTGTGACCCTGGGCAAGTCACTTAAATCAACTATTATATTTTTGTTAACGAAAGTGTAACATGGAAGTTTTATTCATTATTGAAATGACATTGGGAAATGGTCCCTGACGCTACTTTTTCCCCCCATTTGTTTATGGCAAAGGTGTTTAATGAAACAGTGTAGTAAGAAAAGAAGCAATAAAATATTAAGGCTGGAGTCCATTCTTCCACATACCACCATTGGGAAGAATGAACACTTATAGGAAGCATGTTACACACTTTGAGAGGCACTCAAGGAGAACATGTGAGACCAAAGCCAACCTGTGCGGAATACATTCATAGGTAATTGTTCTCAAGAACCAACCCCCAAACCTAAAATAGTCTTAGAAAGAAATTAGGTGATTTGGTAGAGGAGCCAGAAAGAAGAGGTGGTGCCTCCCCCATTCCCCATTCCCTGCCCACCCGCCACTCACCCTCTGCCAAGGTTCTGGAAGGTTTACATTATATCAGTGTTGACAAAGGTTTCTGCACACAAGTCACACATAAATCACATGAAGGGAACCCAAAGTACAACTTTGAGTGAACCTAAAATAAGAATACTTTGGGTGGATCCAGGACCTGGGAGAACCCCAAATTTCCTATAGCCATCTCTAGCATCCCTTGGTAGTTTCTGGGGCCAGGATGACATTCTGATTGCCAACAGTCTCTAAGTTAGGTTCAAAAAATATTAATAAAAGATAAATAATAATCCATAGTAATAAGAGTGGCAACTCGTCCCGATTCTTCAGGGTTAATGATGTTTTCTGGTGATGTCATCACACTGTTCTTGCTGAGCCAGCTTCACACTGGTTTCTGCCTGATCTATCTTGCTTCATCCTGCTGCACTGGACTAGTCAACTCTTTTAATGTGCTTGCTGCATTTGCTGGATGAGTGGTCCCCACTGGCTGCTGTCATGCACAGCTTCCTTGCCCATGTGACTGTGGCTGATTTCTGCTTCCAGCTCTCGCTTCAGCTGGAATCCTTAGCTAGAGTATTCACTTACCAATAAATAGATAATTGAATGAATGAATAAATGGATGAAAGAATGAATGAATGAATGAAGTCTGTCTTGATTTTTGTTGTTGTTTTTTTTTTTTTGGTTCAAAGCCCTAAGGCTTGCTACAACTCTTTGCAGAGTGGCCATACAACTAACTCATCCATGAGACCAGCATATTAGGGAAAAACCAAAAACCTTCCTTGTTTTTGTTTTTCTCCCTTAAGCAGTCATGATTCTTGTTTCTTTCAATCTTGGCTGGAGATTTTTTTCATCTCCAACTTAAGATTCTTGGCCTACAACACAAAAGTGCTTTCAAACACAGGCAGAGGTATCCCTAGCTAGCTCACTAGTACCCTCATCTAGCTTTCCAGCTCTTATTTTTGTCACCAGACCATAAGTCTCTCTGCTGGATTCCAGTAGGTTTAACCTCTGCCTACCTGTTTGTGATGGCTAGACCACACCCATTTGCCTTCATTTCAAGGCTGCCCTCTGAAAAACTGCCAGGGAGTGTCTGAGGAAGTCCCAGTTCTCCATTCCAAAACCCTTTCTCTCCCATATAAATGAATGACCAAGGGGAAAAGACCAAGCTAAGTTTAAGGGGGCAAATTAGGGGGTACAATGTTTGTTGATTGATTTGAGTTTGATTTTAGCCTTACGATAACCCTTTGAAGTAGACACTGGGTATTTTTATCCCTGTTTTAAGAAATGGCTATGGGGGCAGCTAGTCAGCACAATGGATAAAGCACTGGCCCTGGATTCAGGAGAACCTGAGTTCAAATCCGACCTCAGACACTTGACAGGTACTAGGTGTGTGACCCTGGGTAAGTCACTTAACCCTCATTGCCCTACAAAAAAAAAAGAAAAAAAGTTATGTGGGGAGGTGGTGAGAAAGTGGGGGTCCTTAGGTATTCCTCAATAAAGAATTATACTTTCACACACAGTCCAATTAGAATTAAAATGGTTTTTTTATTTGGCTCTAGGGTAGGGTACCAAGAGGGAAGTTGAAGACTGCCTCAAGGGGAGGAGAGCTTAGAAACATTCTCCCAGAACAGAAGGAAGGCAAAAGCTTTTATAGAGTGACATGGGGCTTAGGACATGTCAAGGAATTAAGGGACTATTAAAGTTTAAACTGGCCAACTAGATGTCAGGATGGAGGAGATAAAATTGTACAGCAGGAAAGTCAGTTGGGGGGGCTACTACCTGAGCTAGGAGACAGAGATAACTCCAGAGGTCGGGACTATCCCCCCAAAAAAATCTCCCAGACTCTCAGGAATCTTTCCCCACCTCACCCCCAAAAGGAACTTTCCATTGTCAGGTGGTCACCCCATCTATTCACTATAAATGCTTTGTCCTTTCTTCCGTTTGAGGAGAAAGCTGTCTCTAAGTCATCTCCTCCCCTTGAGGCTAAGTCTTCAACTTCCCTCTGTCACTTTCTCTAGTGCCCAAATAAAAGACCATTTTAATACTAATTGGACCTCTTTCCCCCATGACATAGAGGATAGATGGGGTGTCCACTTGGGGTGGGGTGGGGAAAACTTGGATGTTTGTCATATTCCTGAGAACTGAGGGGGATTTTTTTTGAAATGGTGGTCCTGACCTTTGGGGTTATCTCTGTGTCCTAGCTCTGGCCAGGTAGTAGCACCGTCTAATTGACTTTCTTGCTATAGAATTTTATCTCCCCTTACTTCTTAGGTGTCTGTCCTGATATCTAGTTGGTCAATCTAAACTTTAATAGTACCTTTATTCCTCAATACCTCTCTCCTGTTATCTGGTCATCTTTGGTTTTGCTTCTCACAGGTGAAACATCTTCTGATATATCCCCATGTCAGTTAGAAAACTTAAACAAGTCAATTGTTACAAATTTGTAAAGTTCTAATCCTCCAGAAAAAAATTTTATTACAATTTCCCAGACAGTTGAGTTTGTTGTTATCCTCAGGTTCCCCTTCTTAAGCATAATCTATAGCAAAAACACCAATTTAGGAAACAATTTAACTTATCTTGATTTTATCTAGAAATTATTTAAAAATTCAAATAACCAACCAGCAAGCAAATTTTAAATAGCACTCAGTAAAGCACCATGCCACCTATTATATGTGGTAGTAAAATATAGCGGAGTAAATTAGCCATTGTTCCAGTGGTCTCTTTGAGTTCAGTCATTCTTTGATGCATTCTCTTAATAAGTCAAGCTGCGGGGCAGCTAGGTGGTGCAGTGGATAAAGCACCGGCCCTGGATTCAGGAGGACCTGAGTTCAAATCCGGCCTCGGACACTTAACACTTGCTAGCTGTGTGACCCTGGGCAAGTCACTTAACCCCAATTGCCTCCCTAAAAAATAAAAATAAATAAAAAAATAAGTCAAGCAGCAAGCCATGGGAAAGGAAATCTTAGATTCAATCTAGAAAATGTTTTCCAAAATTGGAACACTAATGCATTGTTGGTGGAGCTGTGAACTGATCCAACCATTCTGGAGAGCAATTTGGAACTATGCCCAAAGGCCTATGGGACTGTTTATACCCGTTGACCCAGTGATACCACTGCTAGGTCTGTATCCCAAAGAGGCCATAGAAAAGGAAAAAGGACCCACATGTACAAAAATATTTATAGCAGCTCTCTTTGTGGTGACAAAGAATTGGAAATTGAGGGAATGCCTATCAATAGGGGAATGGCTAAACAAGTTGTGGTATATGAATGCAATGGAATACTATTGTGCTGTAAGAAACGATGAGCAGGAGGAGTTCAGAGAAACCTGGAAGGACTTACATGAACTGATGCTGACTGAGAGGAGCAGAACCAGGAGAACATTGTACACAGTAACAGCAACATTGTGTGATGAACAGTGGGGATAGACTTGGCTCTTCTCAACAGTGCAACAATCCAAAACAGTTTCAAAGAACTTGTGATAGAACATGCTCTCAACATCCAGAAAAAAGAACTGTGAATTATGAATGCAGATTGAATCATACTGTTTTTACTTTTGGATTGTTTTGTTTTTCCTTCTTGTTTGAAGTTTTTCCTTTGTGCTCTGATTCTTCTTTCACAAGATGACTAATGTAGAAATATGTTTGATGTGATCATACATATACAACCTGTATCAGACTGCTTTCCATCTTGGGGAGGAAGGAGAGAAGGGAGGGAGAAAAGAAAAATTTGGAACTAAAAATCCAGTGAAAACAAATGTTGAAAAGTATCCTTATATGTAATATGTAACTGGAAAATAATAAAATTTAAAAAACAAACAGAAAAAAGAAAATGTTTTCTATCTGTTGCTGCTCCTGCCTCCACCACGACTCACTTTCTCTTTCCAGAGAGATTTTTAAAAATTTTTGTTTATTTAGAATTTTATTTTTCCAAATTACATGTAAATACAAATTTTGACATCAATTAAAAAAAAACCTTTGTGTTCCGAATTCTCTTCCTCCCCCCCCCCCAAGAACTCAAGCAATTCAATACAAGCTAAACGTGAGCAGTCATGCAAAACATTTCCACATTAGCCAGGTTGTGAAAGAAACAGACAAAAACAAAACTTCAGATAAAGGAACTAACAAAAAAAAATTATGCTTCAATCTGTATTCAGACACCATCAGTTCTCTCTCTGTAGATGGACTGCATTTTTCATAAGACCTTCAGAGTTGTCTTGGATCATTGCATTGCTGAAAATAACTAAGTCATTCACAGCAGATCATCTTGCAGTATTGCTTTTATTTCGTATACAGTACATTTCACGTTGCATCAGCTGATGCAGGTCTTTCTGGGGTTTTCTGATAGCATTTCCAGAGAGATTTTTTTTTCCATATAAATATTTTATTATTTTCCAGTTACATTTAGAGATAGTTTTCAACATTTGTTCGTATAAAGATTTCTAGTTTCAAATTTTTCTCTCTCCCTCCCCTCCCTCCCCCCTCCCCAAGACAGCAAGTAATCTGATATAGGTTATATATGTACAATCACATTAAACATATTTCTGCATTAGTCATGTTATGAGAGAAGAATCAGAGCAAAAAGGAAAAACCTCAAAAAAGAAAAACAACAGCACCAAAAACAAAAGAAATAGTATGGTTCAACCTGCATCCATATTCCACACTTCTTTTTTTCCTGGATTTGGAGAGCATTTTCCATCATGAGTCCTTTGGAACTATCTTGAACCATTGTATTGCTGAGAAGAATCAAGTCTATCATAGTTGATCAACACACAATGTTGTTGATACTGTGTACAATGTTTTCCTGGTTCTGCTCATCTCACTCATCATCACTTCATGCGAGTCCTTTCAGGTTTCTTCCAGAGAGATTTTAAAAGGGCCACTGCAGGTGGAAACCCACCCTCCAGTTTTGATTCCTTGATAAATAATAAATAATCTCTTTCCCATTTCTTTCTGGGAAAAAAATGCAATTCTGAGGATCATGAGTCCCCTAGGCTTCCTCACAAGGTAGCCAAGTCTTGCCAGAATGACTATGACATAAAAAATGAAGGAACAGTATTAAGTGATCTCACAGGTCCTTTCTATCTCTAAATCTATGATCCTAGGAAATATTCATGGGAGAAAATCCAGGTACTGAAGTGGGGTGGGGCATCATAAAGAGTGTTTGACTAAAGATCAACAAAGGTAAAAACAGCAGTCATATTGTCAATGGAGTACTGCAGACCTATTGGACAGGAAAAGAAACTAGATGAAGGTGTTGAGAGGCAAATCATAACCCTTACTAAGAAATATAATAGAGGTAGGAATTTCAAATTCTTTGACCACCTATTGGAGTGCTCTCTCTCTCTTTCTCTCTGTTAAAAGTGGAACAGCTAATAATTTCTTGATTTGTCTTAATGATAATTTCATACTTCTAAAAGAGGCAGAGGAGAAGCCAATAAAGGGAAATTCTATTCTGGATCTTCCTACCGGCGAGGACTGTTTGCTGGGGTAGTAATTATGGGTACCCTGGAGGTAAGTGATTGTTTCATCTTAGAATTTGAGATGAAATTGAGGGAAGCTATTGTCATACACCCACATCTTAGGGGCACACATTTAAGGATTGGGGGGGGGATAAGTAGGATCTCATTGCCTGAAATTCTATAGAGTGAGCCAGCCCCAAAATTTTGGAATTAAATTCTGAAAAAAAAATTCTGCTTTAGGAGGAAAAGCAGGAGGTATTTAAAAAAAAGCAGGAGGTATTGAAAGAGAAGACGGCGAGTAGACAGGTCATAAATCAACCAATTAAGATTTTTCTTTCTTTTTAAAAAATTTATATTTAATTTTATTTTTTTCTCAGTTACATGTAAGAAATTAACATTTGTTTTTTTTTTAAATTGAGTTCCAAATTCTCTCCCACCCTCTTCTTTCTTCCCTTCTCCTTGAAAAGGCAAGCAATTTAATATAGACTATATAGCAGTCATGAGAAACATTTCCATATTAACCATCCAACTAAAATTTTTCAAAAGACATGAACAGAAAAAGAAAATGAGGGCAAGTAGCAGCAAGTGAATATAGTCCCGTAGGAACAGTGGCAGGAAGGGCTCTTGTTAATAAGGTGGTTTGGTTTGGTACTTATTTGAGGAAAAGAGTGTTAAAAGAAGGGTAGGAGGGCAGCTAGGTGGCACAGTGGATAGAGTACCGGCCCTGGAGTCAGGAGTACCTGAGTTCAAATCCGGACTCAGACACTTAACACTTACTAGCTGTGTGACCCTGGGCAAGTCACTTAACCCCAATTGCCACACTAAAAAAAAAAAAAAAAAAAAAAAAAGAAGGGTAGGACCACTTCTTGCCTATATGGATAGAATTCTGTGGATGGAATGGTGATAATGGATGATGGTGAAAAAACAGAGCTATTCAATTCTTATTTTGTTTCTATTGCTCTGCCAAGGAAAATGACATTTAAATGAATGAATAAAGTATTTATTAAACAGCCTTAGGTAACTAGATGGCACAGTGGATAGAGCACTTGACCAGGAGTTAGGAAGACCTGAGTCCAAATTTAGCTTCAGACAATTACTAGTTGTGTGATCCTGGGCAAGTCACTTGTTTACTTCAGTTCTGTAAAATAGGGATAATAAAAGAAACTATCTCTGGGGGTTAGAAGGATCAAATATGATAATAATGGTAGAGTGCTTAGCTTAATTCATGGCACTTGGTAAGCATTATATAAATGTTAGCTATTATTCTTATTTTTAAAGTTTTATTTTTATTTGTGATATATAATTATATTTTATACATATATGAAACATAGATATAATATATGCATACACACATATATGACATATATAATATAAATTGTCTATATTATGTTTAGATATACCTAGATATATTCTAATACATATAACTTAGTATTTTAAATCTTTAACTTTTATAAATAATGGATATATGACAGATTTGTTTAAATATTATTATTATTATATAAACAAGACCTAAATAACTCATATAGGTGCAACATATATATTTATGTGTGTGTTTATAAATACATACATACTTCCTGAATCCTTCTTAGCACACCCCTTCCCCACCTTAAAATTTTTTTTCCCCCAGATTAAACATTTTTATTTAGATTTTTCTGTTTCAATCTCTATCCCACCTTCCCTCCCTTCCCATTCCCCTCCCCGAGGTGGCAAACGATCAAATATGGGTTATACATATACGATCATGCAAAACATCATCATATTTCTCACTTAATGAAAGAATGTCAAAAATAGCATGCTTCTACCCTTTGACCCAGCAATCCCACTTTTAGGTCTTTTGACCAAAGAAATCATGGAAGGGGGAAAGGGACCCACATGTACAAAAATATTTATAGCTGCTCTTTACGTGGTAGCAAGGAATTGGAAGTTGAGGGGGTGCCCATCAATTGGGGAATGGCTGGACAAGTTGTGGTATATGAATACAATGGAATACTATTGTGCTGTAAGAAATGATGAGCAGGAAGAGTTCAGAGAAACCTGGAGGGTCTTACGTGAGCTGATGATGAGTGAGATGAGCAGAACCAGAAGAACATTGTACACAGTATCATCAACATTGAGTGTTGACCTACTGTGATGGACTATATTCTTCTCACCAATGCAATGGTACAGAAGAGTTCCAGGAAACTCATGATAGAAGAGGATCTCCAAATCCAAGAAAAAAAAAGAAAGAAAGAACTGTGGAGTATAGAAGCTGATTGAACCATATTATTTCTTTTGTTTTGGGTGCTGTTGTTTTTTTTTTCTTTCTATTTTGAGGTTTTGCATCACTGCTCTGATTCTTTCTCTTGTAACAGGATTAATGCAGAAATAGGATTAATGTTATTATGTGTATATATATGTGTGTGTGTGTATATATATATATATATCTATATGTATATGTATGGAGATATATAGATATAACCTATATCAGATTACCTGCTGTCTAGGGGAGGGGGGAGGGAGGGGTGGGAGGGAGAAAAATCTGAAATTGTAAAGCATGTATAAACAAAAGTTGAGAACTATCTTTACATGTAATGGAAAAAATAAAATACCTCATACATAAAAAAAAAAATAGCATGCTTCAGTCTGTTCCATCAATGTTAGTTCTTTCTTTGGAGGTGCATAGTATGTTTCATCAGTATTCTTTTGGAATTGTCTTGGATTAATGTATTGTTGAGAATACTCAAATTATTCACAGTTCTTCATCTAACAATATTGCTGTCTCTGTGTACAATGTTCTCTTGGTTCTGCTCACTTCAATACACATCACTTCATACATGTCTTTCCAGGACTTTTTGAAGTCATCCTGTTTGTCATTTCTTACTGCACAGTAATATTCCATCACCACCATATACCACAGTTTGTCTACCCATTACCCAATTGATGGGCATACCTTTGATTTACAATTTTTAGCCACCACAAAAAAGAGCTGCTACAAATATTTTTGTACAAATAGGTCTTTTTCTCTTTTGGGGGATGTCTTTTGGATATAAACCAAGTAATGGTATTTCTGAATCAAAGGGTAGGCACAATTCTATAGCCCTTTGGGCATAATTCCAAATTGATCTCCAGAATGGTTGGATCTTTTCACAACTCCACCAACAGTGAATTAGTGTACCAGTTTTCCCACAATCCCTCCAACAACCAATATTTTCCGTTTTTGTTGTATTTGCCACTCTAATAGGTGTAAGGTGATATCTTAGAGTTATTTTAATTTGCATTTCTCTGATCAATAATGATCTAGAGCATTTTTTCATATGATTATTGATCATTTTGATTTCTTTATCTGTTCAAATCCTTTGACCATTTATCAATTGGGGAACGACTTGTATTTTTTAAAATTTGGTGCAGTTCTTTATATATTTGAGAAATGAGGCCTTTATCAGAGATATTTGTTTCAAATTTGTTTCAAAAATTCTTTCCCAGTTTTCTACTTTCCTTGTAATCTTGGTTACATTATGTGATGTTTAAAATCTTAATTGTGGTCACCAAAATTTAAAAGGCTTCAGTACCAGTCTTTGGGCATTAAACATTTATTAGAGCATACAGATTGGGTTCTTCCTGAAGTCCTCCTCCACGAGCCTGCTTTAATCAGGAACACCCTTTTCCAGCCTGTTTTAATCAGCAATCCTCCCCAAGCTGTTTGTGGAAGCTTTTTTATACATTTGGAACAGAGGCGGTCCTTACACCCTGCTTCAAGGTGATTGGTTGGCGTCATCCAAATCCATTGTCTTTGAAGGTGTTCTCAAGTTGAGTTCATAGTCTAGTTTCTGAGAATTATACCTTCTTAAGGGATAGCCAGGTGTGATCACAATCCAATTAACTTGATACAATCCAATTAACTTGAAGTAGGCTTAATCAGCAGTCAATCACTCTCACTTGATTCAATCAGTCTTGATTAATCTCCAGGTGGGTCTTTGAGTATCTGCTAAATCCCATTATTTCATCACATTCCCCCCTTTGTTTCTTCTAGGCACAGGTGTTCCTAGATGAAACAGTTTCTTCTTCTTTAACTAAATTGCTGGATTTTAAGCAGTCAGAATTTGGGGTATGCCACATGGCCCGCGCCCCACCGCGGGGCGGGGATTCTGCGCTGGGCTCTTCCCTCTTCACTCGCCGTGGTGCAGGCTTTACTTTATTTCATCACAATTAGTTCTGTTTTTGTAAAAGCTTTTTTAATTTTATATAATCAAAATTATCTATTTTACATTTAACTTTATTCTTTAAATCTTCTTTGGTCCTAAATTCTTCATCTGTCCATAAATCTGACAGATAGACAATTCTATAGTCCTTTAATTTTCCTATGGTATCATCCTTTATGTATAAATCATGTACCTATTTTGACCTTATAGTGTGAGATGTTGGTCTATACCTAATTTCTTCAATACTGTTTTCCAGTTTTCCCAACAGTTTTTGTTAAATATTGAGTTTTTGTTCCAAAAGCTTGGAACTTTGGGCTTATCATATGCTAGATTATTATAGTCATTTACTATAGTTTAGTTTCTATGTATTCTATTCCACTGATCTACCTCCTTGTTTCTTAGCCAGTACCAGATTGTTTTGATAATTACCGCTTTATAGTATAGTTTGAGATCTGGTACTGCTAGACCACCTTCTTTTGTATTTTTTTCATTGATTCCCATGATATCCTTGAACTTTTGTTTTTCCAGCTGAATTTCATTATTATTTTTTCTAGCTCTATAAAATATTTTTGATAGTTTGATTGGTATGGCACTAAATTAATAAACTAATTTAGGTAGAATCATCATTTTTATTATATTGACTCTGTCTACCCATGATCAATTAATATTTTTCCAATTATTTAGATCTGACTTTATTTTTGTGAAAAGCATTTTGTAGTTCTGGTCATATAGTTGCTGTGTTTGTCTTGGAAGGTAGACTCCCAAGTATTTTATATTGGCCATAGTTATATTAAATGGAATTTCTTTCTCTATCTGTTGTTGCTGTACTTTATTACTAATATATAGAAATGCTTATGATTTATGTGGGTTTATTTTGTACCTGCAACTCTGCTAAAGTTGTTAATAATTTCAAGTAGCTTTTGAGTTGATTCTCTATGATTTTCTAAGTATAACATCATATCAGCTGCAAAGAGTGAGTTTTGTTTCCTCATTACCTATTCTAATTCTTTAATTTCTTTTTCTTCTCTTATTGCTATAGCTAACATTTCTAATACAATATTAAATAATAGAGGTGATAATGGGCATCCTTGTTTCACCCCTGATTGTACTAGAAAGGCTTTTAGGTTATCCCCATTACAGATAATACTTGCTGATGGTTTTAGATAAATAGTACTTATTTTAAGGTAAGCTCCTTTTATTCCTATACTCTCTAGTGTTTTTAATAGGAATGGATGCTGTATTTTGTCAAAGGCCTTTTCTGCATCTGTTGAGATAATCATGATTTCTATTGCTCCTGTTATTTATATAGTCAATTATGCTGATGGTTTTCCTAATATTGAACCATCCCTGCATTCCTGGTATAAATCCCACCTGGTCATAGTATGGTCATATCACCTTTGTGATATATTTCTGTTATCTGTTTGCTAGTATTTTACTTAAAATTTTTACATCAGTATTCATTAGGGAAATTTGTCTATAATTTTCTTTTTTTCTTTTTTTTTCCTCTCTCTCTCTCTCTCTCTCTCTCTCTCTTTTAGTGAGGCAATTTGGGGTTAAGTGACTTGCCCAGGGTCACACAGCTAGTAAGTGTTAAGTGTCTGAGTCCGGATTTGAACTCAGGTCCTCCTGACTCCAGGGCAGGTGCTCTGTCTATTGCACCACTTCATCTATAATTTTCTTTCTCTGTTTTTGCTTTTCCTGGTTTGGGAACCAGCACCATATTTGTCTCATAAAAGTAGTTTGGCAAGATTCCTTCTTCACTTATTTTTTCAAATAATTTATATAGTATTGGGATTAATTGTTCTTTAAATATTTATAATCCATGTCTGTAAATCCATCTGGTCCTGGAGATTTTTTCTTAGGAAGTTCATTTCAATTTTATTAATCTCTCCTTTGATTTTCAAGATTTCCAATTTGGCATTTAGTTGGGAATTTTTATTTTTATTTTTTAACATTGATAGCAAACAGATTTATTTAGAACTTTTCCCATTCCATGTCATCAGGAGGATTAACATCAACTTTCCTTTTACCTACATCAGAACAGTTGGTACTCAGAACTGTGCCTCCAGATTCCATAAATGACTTGTTCATGGTATGTTTAACTTCATCAAAACCATCCGAATAGATCTGCTGAAATAATTTGTTTAAAGCTAAATCTCTTAACTTTTCATTCTTTTCTTCCTCCTTGATTTCACCAACTAATTTGTCCCAATTCCTTATATAATAAGAGGATGATGGATACATGTGCTTTGAATATGGTGTGAATTGTTTGGGTCTGGGTATATCTCTTTGTCCCTCTAGCTTCTCCCATCTTACAGCCTCTGACTTTTTCATTTTCATTTCAATCTTTGTTGAAAGTATTTTAAAGGTGCTCTGTTCAGGTACTATAGGATGAATAAGTGAAAGCTTTAAACTATAATCCTCTCCAGATGGAAGTTTCACCACTGCAGACAACTCCTTTTCTGAAAACCCCACGTTTATGTTATTCTTCTGAACATTCTTTTTTTGTTTTGTTTTGTTTTTGTTTGTTTTGTTTCCATTGATCTATCTTTCTATTCTTTAACTAATACCAAATGGTTTTGGTGACAACTGCTTTATAATGTAATTTTACTTCTGGAAGTGGTAGTCCCCCTTCATCTTTACTTTTTTCATAATTTTTCTTGATATTCTAGATCTTTTGTTTTTCTAAATGAATTTTGTTATTATTTTATCAAACTCTGTTAAGTATCCCCTTGGTAATTTGATTTGTATAGCATTAAAAGTAGAAATTAATTTGGGAAGTTTTGTCATTTTTATTATATTGGCACATCCTAACCATGAGCACTGGATATTCCTCTAAGTATTTAATTGTTCTTTATTTCTTTTAGGACCACTTTGTAATTAAAACTATTATAAGTCTTTTGTGTGCTTTGGGAACTTGATCCCTACATATTTTATGCATTTTAAAGTTCTTTGGAATCATTAATAATGTTCTTTTTTGCTTCTTGTGTTTTGTCATTATTATATATAAATGCTATTGATTTTTGAGTATTTACTTTGTAGCTTGCAACTTTGCTGAAGCTATTGTCTCAGTATCGTTTCTGATTCCTTGGGGTTTTCTAAGTAAACCATCATATGATACTTCTTCTTTAATGTGGTTTCCACTCATAAAACATACTAGTTTCTGATGTTGAAGTATTTGACAGTGCCAAGGACTTTGAACTAGAAAAGAGAGAACAAGAGGGCTAATAGGGAACTAATTGGAACATAGTAAGACAACACCTAACTGTTCTTGATGAGCTCAGATTATAGAGACCCAGATAAATAAACTACTGATGAAAGAATTGGAAGCATCCTCCTTCCTGCCTCTTGTCCATCAGCTCTTTATCCTTTCTGTTCTCTGAAATTTAGCACTTTCTCTCTCCTTCAGCAGGTGGCAGTCATCACCTTTCCCCACAAAAAACTCTTTTGTTAGGCTGCTGTATTTGAAGTAGAATCTGTAGAATAGATTAGAAAAGCCAAGCCCAGGAGCAATCAAACACAGTAGCTAAAACTTCAGTAAACCCAAGAATACAAAGTATAGCATAAACAATAAACTTAAAAAACACACAAAAACTAGAAAGCAGTATGACATAAATAAAGGTTTGACAATGAAGTACTACAACAAACCTCAATCTAATATTAAAGGCAGCTAGGTGGTGCAGTGGATAGAGCACCGGCCCTGGATTCAGGAGGACCTGAGTTGAAATCCGACCTCAGCCACTTGACACTTACTAGCTGTGTGACCCTGGGCAAGTCACTTAACCCTCATTGCCCCGCAAAACAAAAACAAAAAACAATCTAATATTAAAGGTCACATCTCATTTTTTTAAAAAAGACGGAAATACAAGGCAGTAACTTTCACAATTATTATTAAGGGATAATTTCTTAACCAAAGATAGAATTATAAAACAGGCCATTCTGACTACCTAAAATTAAAAATGGAGGAATAAAGTTAAGGCAGCTAGGATAAGAGAAGAAAATTTTGGAGGTAAAGGTGAGTGCTTATATGCAGCAGCTAGAGTGAGAGCTTATCCAGGTAAACCTGACTCAAGATCTTGAACCTCTCTTGAGCTTTCTCTTTTGCCTTGTGCTTCTTTCCTTGAGCATAGGTGACTAACAGTGATCCTAAGAGATAAACTTTTGGGAAGTGACTTCCTTAAGGGTTTGGGAATTTCTGGGTTCTTCAGTTGGTACTGACTTCATTTCAGAAGGAACTCCCTTCAGCTACTGTCATGGGAAGATTATGGGCCCCAGTTACCCCCAACAGTTCTCTGGGGAGTTCAAGGAACTTTTTCCTTGAAACCTCAGGGGTTTTCCCTTGAAATCAAGTAGACCTCTCCTTGAACTCAATCAAGGACACACACACACACACACACACACACACACACACACACACACACCCCCAACGGAGATAAAGGGCACCAGATTGAACTGAGCATGCTCCAGGACCACCACCCTACATTCCAGTCCTCCTAAGCACCTGGATGAGGTAATCCAGGAGACCACCTGGAACCGCCCATCAGCAGACTGCTTAGACCCGCACAACTCGGGAAGACCACCAGCCGCTCACCCAATAAGAGACTCTTACCCACCCCATTTAAACCATATAAAATGGTGCTCCTCGAGCTAGTCAGGGAGGTAAGCGTTTTGTTCAGGCAAAACTTTCCTCCCGGACAGTTTCTCTTGTACCCCAATAAACCTGTTCTTTTATTCCTAATTAGGTCTTGTGCGAGAGGGCTAATAGGGAACTAATTACAGAGGAATCCTAAGGACCCACATGCTTTCTTCTATCAGTTTCTCCCCCATATCAGCTACCCTACTGTTTCTTGGAGACAATGATCATTGGTAGAGAAATGAACCCAAATCCTGGCCTGATTCATCAAAATGCATGGACTTAGATGCATGGTAAAGGCAATATGCTGATTCATTGGACATAAAATATCTCTTATTTTGAGATTTAAGTCTGAAGCTCATGAGAAAGCACAAGAGAAGTTTTAACTTGTTGAATCAACTTTTAAATTTTTATCAATGTATGGTTATGAGTTTTTTGTATTTTTAACTTTTCTTTTGTTTGGGGGAAATAAATAGCTGTCCTATTATGCCCATCACCACCAATAAAAACTCCTGTCAAGTGGGCGGTGCAGAGGAAAAATATTTGTGTCTTAAGAAATGAGGAATATGAAGAATACAGAGAAACATGGTAGTCTCTATAAATTAATGCAGAATGAAACTAAAAAAAACATAGGAATAAAATGTACAAAGATTGGTTGTTTGTTGTTGGTTCTTAAAAAGGACCAAAATGACATCACTACATTGGAGTCAAAATTACAAAGATTACAATTGAAATAGAGGATCACTAAAAAGAAGCCAAGCTTTTAGTAAGTTAAAGACAAGAGTAGTCTGGGAAAACAGATAAAGGTACTTCCCTCCTCTGAGAAGAGAGGACAAAATATTAGAAGTAGTTAACCTAACTATTGATAAAAATCAACAATTTTTTCTTTACTATAAGGGGGAAAATTTGATGACCTTTCTGATGGAGGGGAGCATACATATCTAGAAATTACTGGGATGTAAATGCAAAAACTATCAACAAACTTATTTTTTTAAAAAATCTTTGCATCACATACTTTTGATATCAAAGGTCCATTCTGCTAGTTGTCTACAACTCATTTGCCTACGGCACTTTGTGTGTTGGGTGTGGAAGAAGGTGTGACTCCTAATTGGTCAAAAGAATGTGGAGACACTCTAGAGTTGGTGAAGATCTTGAGAGGGCACACTCTGGGGAAGAAGCACATGTTGTTTCAGACGCCCTCTGAAAGAAAGGCACAAAAAAAAGACTAGAAGCTACAGACATATAAGGGAAACCAAACTCTCAATATGTTCCTGATTTCCAGATTGCCACCCCAGAGACTATGTAGAGAGAATTTCTCCTTGGGTGAGATTGGGCACTCTCTCGGTTCAGCTAAGATCTTCACTGATTCACATCTAAAAACCTCATTCTCTATTGTGTCTTTTCTATTTTTTTTAGAATCTGTATAACTTTTAACTTCTATTTGCTGTTTTCTTTGGGAAAATGGGTTTAGTCAGTCTTTGCTATTTGTGATGATCTTTTATGTATAACCAGTGTCTGGTAAGAACCGGCCAAGCTAATGAATATAAGATTTATGCTGCTCTCTAAGAATGATTAAGGAAGAAGCTTTTGTTCGGAACCTATTATACCTCTAGAATAAGTAATATTTAGGGAGAGAAGATTAATATAATTCTAGTTTAGTACCTTTCTCTGAGATCCTGGAATAACATAATACAATTTTTTTTCTTTTCTTTTTGCAGGGCAATGGGGGTTAAGTGACTTGCCCAGGGTCACACAGCTAGTAAGTGTCAAGTGTCTGAGGCTGAATTTGAACTCAGGTACTCCTGAATCCAGGGCCAGTGCTTTATCTACTGTACCACCTAGCTGCCCCAAATAATACAATACTATTTCAAGAAAGAAGTAGCAGGACCAGCTCATACATTCTCTTAAAAGACTGGCCCTAACATCAAATTTTAAGTCAGAAAATAGGCTGGAAGTATGAGCAAACATAAAAAGAATGCCACTAAAAAGGCTATTTTGGTGAGTGGAATGCTCAAAATTCAAACCCAGAAGAAAATAACTCCAACACATCTAAAATCAAGGCCTCAAAAAAATACAGTTTGGGTACAAATTCAACTAGAATGCCTGGAAAAGATTAAACAAGAGGGTTTTTTAAAAATAGTTTAAAATGTTTTAATAAATTAAATCAGAGGGCTAGAGGAAAAAACTTGAAAAGAAACAAGAGTTATGAAACAAAAAGTTGGAGAAAGAATTAACAGCTTAGCACGGGAGGTACAAAACTTTGCCCAGGCAATACACTCCCTGAAAATCAGAATGAACAAAATAGAAGATAATTACTCTGCAAGACAACAAATATTAAAATAATCAAAAGACTGAAAAGAGAAAAGAAAACATACAGTATCTCTATAGCATAAACAACTGACCCAAAACCAGATTGATGAGAAATAATTCAAGAATCATGGACTATTTGAAAGTCATGGAAAAAAGAGAAAGTCATGGGAAAAAATAGCTAACATTTATACAGTGCTTACCATGTGCCAGGCATGGGGCTAAGCACTCGATGATGATGGTGATGATGACTGATCTTCACAACAACCCTGGGAGGTAAGTGCTATCTTTATCCCTGCTTTATGAATAGGGAAACTGAGACAAAGGAGGTTAACTGACTAGCCCCCACCCTCAGACTAGTTAATGTTTTTCTAGTACTATTGTTTGTGAGCCCTCATTTAATGTGTTCCCTCACCATCAACTACCACTTAAAATCTCCCCAATATTTGGGGCAGCTAGGTGGCGCAGTGGATGAAGCACTGGCCCTGGATTCAGGAGGACCTGAGTTCAAATTTGACCTCAGACACTTGACAATTACTAGCTGTGTGATCCTGGGCAAGTCACTTAATCCCTATTGCCCCACCAAAAAGAAAAAAAAAAGAATCCGAGAAAATCTCCCCAATATCAACTGACCAGTTAATATAAATTAACTTTTATAACTGGATATTTTCTGAGAAAATTTATCAAGAATCAAAGTGCAAAGGCTTCTGGAGGCAGAAACATTCTTTTTTTTTTTTTTGCTTTCGTTTTTGTTGATGTTGTCGTTTTGCAGGCAATGGGGGTTAAGTGACTTGCCCAGGGTCACACAGCTAGTAAGTGTCAAGTGTCTGAGGCCAGATTTGAACTCAGGTCCTCCTGAATCCAGGGCCAGTGCTCTATCCATTGTGCCACCTAGCTGCCCCACGAGGCAGAAACATTCTTGCCCCCATCACTTTGGTCTCTGGGAGAGTAGATTCAAACTTAAACAGTCCCATCACTAAGTTCACTTTAGGATATACTTTAGCCAATGGATGAATCCTTAGTTATTTCCTTGCTGGCAAGCTTTTTTTGCTTGAAGACATCTCAGCTATTGGGTCAATTCACTGCTGGGTTCGATCAAGCAGGCTGCTCCCCAAACTAGCTCCTTATCAGGTTTGGCTGCTACAGCTACTAGCAAACACTTCTATGGACTACATTCGAGAGACCTCTGATCACTCTTCCAGCCTTTCAAAGCTCACATGGTTTAACTTGATCTGTCCATATCCAATACTCACCTAAGTTCAGGGGAAAAGAAACACAGTAAGACCAATAGAAACATGGAAGGCTGGGTGGGAGTTAAGGAAGCTACAGTAGTATATGCTATTGACACCTTAACCTGTCCCTCACCATGAGGCTCACAGAAGTTCTTCTTTCTCATCACTCTAAAGCTTTCAAGGAAGAGAAATTTCTTCCAGTTGTTTGTGGACACTCAGTTTTGGCATGACAGCTAATTTAAATACTTTCTGTCACCACCCAGTAAACCAGGAAACAGTCAAAAGGTCCCTATGTATGTGCTTAAGTGGAGAACAGACTCTTCCATTATAGAAGCCCAGAAGCAGGGTCACCAAGCCTCCAACATGGATTGGTACCAAGTAAAATATATTGTGCATTCTCTAAGGACTGGGCCCTGGACAGTCTTCCTATTACATAAACAATGAATACAACAATATAAAGAACAACAACACTAAAGAGCAGCTGAACTCTGATTAAAAGGAATGACTCTCCTGGAGAAGAGATGGCAAGAGACACTTGCCTCCTCTTGATAGAGAGGGGACTACAAATTAAGACTATTGCACATGATATCAGACCTAGTTATTATTATTATTTTGCTTAACTTTTCTCCATATTACAATGAGAGTGCAGTGGAGTGAGGGAAGAGGATGTAAACTGGTGTTACATTTGAAAATTAAGGTGGATAAAGCACCGGCCCTCGATTCAGGAGGACCTGAGTTCAAATCCAGCCTCAGACACTTGACACTTACTAGCTGTGTGACTCTGGGCAAGTCACTTGACCCCAATTGCCACCCCCCACACACACACAAATTAAGGTAAATTGAGAGACAAAGGTCTGAGCATGATCAATTTATTAGTTAGGCTATCAGTAACCAATAAGTTGGGTCAATGGCCTCTCTCAATCACCAAAGACCATGAGTTAAATGTTACTTATATGAAGTCTAGCCTTCATATCGTTTTTAGAAGTACAAAGAAAACAAAGAATAGAGGTGGGTAAGTGGAAAAGACAATGCAATTGGTTACAAGGTAGACAGCATCATGGATATAGGGATAACATGATTGGTTACATCAAGGAAAGTGGGCTAGTACCCACCGGGGCTAGTGACTGCTTCCCTTTGTCATTAAGGAATGCTGGTTGATTTATGGGATCCATCTGCATATCGTAGACCTTAGTGCAAAGGTTCTTAAACTGTGGGTTGTGACCCCATATGGGGTCATGTAACTGAATGTAGGGGTCATGAAAAAATTGGCAGTAAATGTTTGATTTACATACTCTATACCTGGGGTTGCATAAAAATTTCTTGAACGAAAAGGTCGTGAGTGAAAAAAGTTTAGAAAGCCCTGTGTGGGGCAGCTAGGTGGCACAATGGATAGAGCACTGGCCCTGGAATCAGGAGTACCTGAGTTCAAATCCGGCCTCAGACACTTAACACTTACTAGCTGTGTGACCTTGGGCAAGTCACTTAACCCCAATTGCCTCACTAAAAAAAAAAAAGAAAGAAAAAAAAAAAGAAAGCCCTGTGTTCGTGGACCTGAGTTAGCACACTAGTTGGTGCCTAAAAAGTTTGGTTAGGGACATGACAGTTTTCCTTAATGGTGCAAGGATAGTTCAGAGACAACATATCTCTTATAGCTAGCTTCAGGACTTAAAGACAACACTAGATGTCTTGTATTTTCCCAGGAGCTGAAGGTATGCTAGATAACAGTTTTCCCATTGATTATATAATTTTGAACTAACTCAGAGGAAAAGCTAAATTCCTATGGTTAACTCAAGTACATAGAAAGGGAACTTAAGCAGATACAGAAATCAATACAATATAGAATCAATTACATAGTAGAATTAATTTTAATTTCTCAAGGGGAAATGACAGTTATAGAAAATAAAAGGTATTGGGGCAGCTAGGTGGCACAGTGGATAGAGCACCGGCCCTGGAGTCAGGAGGACCTGAGTTCAAATCCGGCCTCAGACACTTAACACTTGCTAGCTGTGTGACCCTGGGCAAGTCACTTAACCCCAATTTCCTCACCAAAAGAAAAGAAAAGGTATCAATAAAACAAACAAAAAAAGGCATACCTCTATTCATCTTAAGCATTCTTTCTTACATAGTCCCCATAGCTCTAGACATTATACAAGAAGCCTCTTTTCTGGGAGGAGGAATAGGAAACCCCTTCTTTGTGTAGCTCTCAAGTGGGTCTGTCTTTTAACCCCCAGTTGGTTTATGATGTCTTCACCATTTACCTTTCCTCTCCCCCAACATCAAGAGAGTGCAGATCACTCATTAGCATTTTTCTCTTAGGGTTTGGGGGGAATATCCCATGTTCTCCCCAATGTTCCCATCATCCTCTATCATCCTCTCTCCTCTCCAAACAGTTGACATTGGTTATTCAAAGGACTTAGGGCTACTTTCTGGAATATTTATTTTTTTTAAAAAGTGGGTACCAAAATTTTTTTAAAAAGAGTGGTACAAGCTCCTATTGGTGTAAATGCACTTGTGCTGGGTAGAAAAAGGGCTTTGGAATCCCTGTCACATATCCTTCCACAAGCCTTAAAGTGGTTTCCTTCACTCCTAATTCTGTAGTTAAAGTAATTTCTTATTGAGGATAGTAGAAAAGTCCCTGTTAGTAGTAGCCCGGGAAATAATCATGAATAGGCTAAATGGGTTTTAGCTTTCTCTCTCGGTTAGGTCTTTGGCCACCTTCCTAGGTGGCCAAATTCTTTGCCCCATTCTTTCATGATGTTCTATTTAACTATTTATGTACAGGGGCAGCTAAGTAGCACAGTGGATAAGCACTGGCCCTGGATTCAGGAGGATCTGAGTTCAAATCTGGCCTCAGACACTTGACACTTACTAGCTGTGTGACCCTGGGCAAGTCACTTAACCCTCATTGCCCCACAAAAAAAACCCAAAAACAAACAAATGTTAAAAACTATTTACGTAAAGCAAAGCATTTATTATATTAATCCCACCTAAATCAAGAACTAAAAGTTCACAACAGTGACCTTTCCCATGGACAATCTTGGCTCCTTTCAAATTGTAACACAGGCTGTGGCTGACTGGCTATGTGTAAGCATGAAGGAAAAGGATCTTGGAGTTATATAGGAAGGAGGACCTAGTTAAAAGATAAGCTCTGGGGCAGCTAGGTGGCACTGTGGATAAAGCACTGGCCATGGATTCAGGAGGGCCTGAGTTCAAATCCAACCTCAGACACTTGACATTTACTAGCTGTGTGACCCTGGGCAAGTCACTTAACCCTCATCGCCCCGCCAAAAAAAAGGTTATTAAAAGATAAGCTCTGCCACTTACTCCCTGTGCAATTTTGAGTAAACTACTTTATTCCCTTGATCCTCCATTCTCATTTTCCTCACCCATAAAGTGGGAATCATGAAAGCAATAGGGCAACTAGTAGAGCACTGGATGGAGTTCTGGCATAGAGTCAGGAAGACTCATTTTCCTGGATTCAAATCTGGCCTCAGACACTTACTAGCTTGTGTGATCCTGGGCACATCATTTAACCTTGATGACCTCAGTTTCCTCATCTGTAATATGAGCTGGAAAAGGAAATGGCAAACTGCTCCAGTATTTCTTTCTTTCTTTCTTTCTTTCTTTCTTTCTTTCTTTCTTTCTTTCTTTCTTTCTTTCTTTCTTTCTTTCTTCTTTCTTTCTTTCTATTCTTTCTTTCTTTCTTCTTTCTTCTTCTTTCTTTCTTTCTTTCTTCCTTCCTTCCTTCCTTCCTTCCTTCCTTCCTTCCTTCCTTCCTTCCTTCCTTCTTTCTTTCTTTCTTTCTTTCTTTCTTTCTTTCTTTCTTTCTTTCTTTCTTTCTTTTTTTTTTTGAGGCAATGGGGGTTAAGTGACTTGCCCAAGGGTCACACAGCTAGTAAGTGTCAAGTGTCTGAGGCCAGATTTGAACTCATGTCCTCCTGAATCTAGGGCCGGTGCTTTATCCACTGTGCCACCTAGCTGCCCCCTGCCCCAGTATTTCTGCCAAGAAAACACCAAATGGGGTCACAAAGAGTCGGACACTACTGAAAAACACCACACAACAAAATGATACCAACTACTTTGCACATGGACATTTACTAAGTTTTTGTTGAATTTAATTTTAGAATTGTATTACTTCCCTTATGGAGCTATTATACAGTTAAAATAGGTGTATCTACATCTACTAATTGTGGTGTGGGAAGATGGTAAGCAAGATTGTTCAACTCCTCTTATTTGTCCTCTTCACTCTAATATTAACTTAGTGCCTTGATGAATTTCCTGATATGTATGTCCCTTCTCTATTCTTCGAAGTTGGGTAATTCTCTACATTTTTAAACTCTGAGCCTCCAGTTAGAGACAACACTATGACAAAATACCACCATATTCGGGGATTCTCTCCCTGCCTCCCATTACCTTATCACCATTGCATTTCCTCAACCCTGAATAAAAAATGCCTGTAGTTAATACTGTTTATAAAGATAAAATAGGGAGGGGGAAGAGAAGGGGGGGAGAAAAATTTGGAACTAAAAAATCCTATGAAAACAAATATTGAAAACTATCTTTACATGTAACTAGAAAATAATAAAATATTTTTTAAATAAATAAAGATAAAATAGATGGGGATTTGGTAAGATGGCAGAGTAGGTTTGAAAATTCTAAACTCTCCAAATTTCCTTCATAGACAGAACATCACCTTAAAATCAGTGGAGAGCTGCAAAAAATAAGGGGTAAAGCATTTATCCTCCTAAGATAACTTAAGAAGACCTCAGGAAAGAAAGAACCTCCTCCAGGGACTGAGGTTTGGCCTATGTGGATTCTGCTGAATCAACAAACAGCAGACCTTGTGGGCAGCTCCCTGGGGGCAGCTCCTTGGGAGTAGACTAGGTCTCAGGAACTTTCACCTTACAATGTGGGGATCAGACAGCTGAGTGAGGGAAGACTGAAGGATCCCCCTGCTTCCTTCCCCAACCTTCACTGTTTCTGGTCAGCAGGCCTACTCATGTTGACAAGATGTGATCCCTGACTGTGGCTATGGGCAAGGAGGAGTGAATGAGTATGGTAACTGCACAGAACAGGAGCATTTTGGGGACAGCATCACTGGGGGCCCCATCTGCAGTTTAGAGGAGGGCCTGAGGTTGGGCCCTTTGAAGAACATGGAACATATTACTAATAAAACTTATGGAGAGGTAAACAATATGAATAAATAAGGGATAGAGAGCCATGTAAAGTGTAAAATGGATAATTTTGATAACATTAAATTAAAACATTTTTGTACAAGCAAAACAAATATAGCCAAGATCAGAAGGAAAGCAGAAAATTTGGGAAAAAATTTTATAGACAGTTTCTCAGATAAAGGTCTTATATTTCAAATATATAAAGAATTTTGTCAAATATATAAGAATACAAGCCATTCCCCAATTGATAAATGGTCAAAAGGTATGAACAAGCAGTTTTCTGATAAAAAAATCCAAATAATTTATAGTCATAAAAATGCTCTAAATCATTATTGATTAGAGAAATGCAAATTAAAACAACCTTGAGATATCATTTTACACTTATCAGATTGGCTAAATGATTGAAGGGGAATTTGACAAATGTTGGAGGGGATGTGGAAAAATTGGGACACAAATTCACTGTTGGTAGATCTGTGAACTGATCTAACTATTTTGGAGAGTGATCTGGAATTATGCCCAAAGAGTTATTAAACTGTCTGTACCCTTTGACCCAGCAAAAGGAAAGGAAGTTATATGTTCTAAAATATTTATAGCAGCTCTATTTGTAGTGGCAAAGAACTGGAAATTGCAGGGATGTCCATCAATAGGGGTTGACTGAACAAGTTCTGGTATATATATGATCATGATGGAATACTATTGTGTTTATAAGAAATGATGAATTTGGGCAGCTAGGTGGCACAGTGGATAGAGCACCAGCCCTGGATTCAGGAGGACCTGAGTTCAAATCCGACCTCAGACACTTAACACTTACTAGCTGTGTGACCCTGGGCAAGTCACTTAACCCCAATTTCCTCACTAAAAAAAAGAAAGAAAGAAATGATGAATTTGTTGATTTTAGGAAAAAACAAAGATAGACTTGCATGAAAAAATGAAGAGCTAAATGATCAGAACCAAGAGAATATTGTATACAATAACAATAACAGCAATACTGTCTTAAGAACAGCTTTGAGCAACTATCATTTGACTATTTATAAATACCAAAATTAACTACAAATGATATATGAAGGAAGATGCTATCTACATCTAAAAGAAGAACTGATAAATAGAAGTATGTATAGAATGGGTTTACATATACATGTATATATTTACATATACATATTTATATGTATAAAGAGAGATCAGGAAGAAGGGGGATGAAGGGAAAAAAGAGAAAAAAGAAAGTCACATAATTATATATTTAAATAAGCATAAACAATTAAATATCAGATATTACATATAAAAATTAATTGATCGCTCAATAAATTAAATATTAAAGGAAAAAATATATATATTTTAATTTTTTTGGTGAGGCAATTGGGGTTAAGTGTCTTGCCCAGGGTCACACAGCTAGTAAGTGTGTGTTAAGTGTCTGAGGCCGAATTTGAACTCAGAGAGTCCTGACTCCAGGGCTGGTGCTCTATCCACTGCGCCACCTAGCTGTCCCAGGAATAAATATATTTTTAAAGGAATAAAGTTGTATATAATAGATTTGCAGTTTCATGTGCAAAAAAAAAAAATAGAAAAGAAAAAGTAAACAAATCAAAGAAAGATAACAGAACTTAACTATATCTAAAAGGACAAGTTTCATTCTTCCTCAAGGGAATGTAAGAAACTAAAAAAGATACGGTATTGCCACCTTGGTGACTGTCTGATGGGAATGGAGTGAGCATCCTGGGCCAGGGGGTATGGTGGGGGTTCTCAGAACTTGTCTTGATACTCCTCATGCCTGATCATCCAAAACAGCCTAAGTGCAGGGATCCTGGATCCCTTCTTTTCTTAGTGGCTCTCTCTCTTCCCATGCGTCTGATTTTCCACACCCATATGACTTGCCGTGCTGTCTCCTTCCAGCTCCCTGTGGCTTCTCCAGGCTTCTATACATGTCACGAGTAGCTGGGTTCTTCCTAGAGTCTGAGCTTCTCGGACTGACTGAACAGACTTTTAAAGGTCACCTGGCCTATCGTGCAAGAAACCTGTTCATACTTCATAAAGGACTCAATTGGTATGGCCTCATTTTTACAGTTAGTTTAACAACTCATTATCTGCGCTTTTCTGCAATTAAGTCCAATCCCAGCTCAAAAGGATGCATCAATGTAGTTGGAAAAAAATATATAGGTAATTTGCTCTGAGTGACTGTAGCTTTAGAGAGCTTCAGATGATGTCAGTTGTAATCATTTTGTGAGATACTTTTACTTACTGTTTTTTCTTTGTTATAAGACAGGTTTTTGGTTTTTTAAACCTGTGGCCATAGACCTCACGAAGTCCATGAATTTGCTGGAAATAAAATTATATCTCTATTTCAGTAGAATTGATTTCCTTTTAAAATCCTGGATACCTAATTTTATTAATTTGAAAATATTATTCCAAGAAGGGATCAATCATTTCACACTGCCAAAGGGGTTCTTGACACAAACAAGGCTGATAAACCCTGTTACAAGGGGAAAAGCCCTTTGAGATCGTGGTAGGTGGGTAGAGATGGGAAATGACAATCATGTAAAAGTGAAGGATATTTTAAAATGTTAAAAAACAAAGAAAAGTAGAAAACTATCAAAAATTAAGAAATAAAAGAGAAAGGCTTGCTGGAGGCTTGGAATGTCTTCTTACTGCTGAACCCCATAGATTTTGTTCCAGATGATTTTAATCTTTTAGTTATTTGATGTATGACTTAAGTTTTAACTCTAAATCCTAAGGGGTCATGGTTGTCTCCCCCCTTCTCTCTGGATATATTGTTATCATGCCATACTGATTATTTCTTCTTCTCCAAGGAGATCACCTGTCCCAACTTAACCTAGTATTTCAGTCTCACCTTTTTTTTTTCTAGTCCACATGGGCTTTGACTGACCGTGCTATGTTGAGGCCTTGAGTTAGCCTTTAAGAGCAGACCAGTTTGTTTATTTTTTTCTGAGCATATCAATTTTATTTTGTTTTATGGGGCAATGAGGGTTGAGTGACTTGCCCGGGTCACACAGCTGGTAGTGTCAAGTGTTCTGAGGCTGAATTTGAACTCAGGTACTCCTGAAAATCAGGGCCAGTTCTTTATCCACTGCGCCATCTAGCTGCCCCCTTGTCTTATTTTTTAAATTCTCGGTTTTTCAATTTTAATTTTTTTTTCCATTTGTCTTTTGTAGTATTAAAACCCCTTGTCAGAACCCCCATTAGTTTTTCTTTGTTTGTTTGTTTTTGTGGGGCCATGAGTGTTAAGTGACTTCCCAGGGTCACACAGCTAGTAAGTATCAAGTACCTGAGGCCAGATTTGAACTCAGGTCCTCCTGATCCAGGGGCCAGTGCTTTCTCCACTGTGCCGCCTAGCTGCCCCCTCCCATTAGTTTTGATGTAGAGGGAACTAGCCCTTAGCATAGGGGGAAATATTTGAAATACAGCTAAGCCCTATACTTCCTGGGGTTGAATTTGTCTGCCTTACTTGTTCAGGTACTTGTACTGGTTTCACTCCTGCTCACTAGAAATGATCCCTACTTAGAATCTCAGAGTTTCTCCAGTTCCCTTCACCATAACAATGAAGACCAATGGCAATCTACCTATATAGTAACAATTGTATAAATGGCAGATACAGAACCACAGATTTACAGCTAAAGGAGGAGCCAAAATGGGCAAAGCAGAGGCAGGAACTCAGCTGAACTCTCCCAACATGCCCCTCCAAATGACTTTAAATTAACACCGTCAAATCAAATTCTGGAACAACAGAGCCAACTAGAGGTTGGGATGAGACTTTTTTCCAGCCTTAAACAACTTAGGAGGGCAGCAGGGAAAGGTTTATGACATTGGGGGTGGGAATCAGTTTTAGGAGCACGACCACATACCAGTTGCACCACCGAGCTGCAAAGCAACTTTAGGAGCTCTCGAGGCTACAGATTTCAGGAGGGCTAAAATGGTCAGGAAGTTTACAAGGGAAGTCGTTGCTAGCACTGGATTCATGCATGACCCTGTGGCATTGCCCATACACATTTTTGATTATAGTTCCAGAGTGAAGAGGAACATTAGTGCTTGTGGAACAGGGGAGGCAGGGGTCCTGGTCTCAGTTCCATGGTAGAAAGGGAACACTAGCACTAGCAGGAGAGTAAGGGACCTGGTCGCAGTTCCAGGGGCCAAGTGGATGATAGCACTTGCAGCTGTAGGGTCTCTTCCTGGGTAAAGACTAGAGCACAGACCAGGAGGATCAGTGGACCGCCCCTTTCCTTAAATCACACAACCTTGGAAGCACGCAAAAACTTACAGAACCCCAGAACTAGCTCTGAAGAACAGCAGCGCAAAACCCCCTGAAGCTTGGGATAGTGCTTCCTCCACCCCAGGAACAGAGTCCAACTTTAATATAAAGTTAAAAGTTAATAAATAGACTGGGAAAAAAAATGAGCAAACATAAAAGAATGAACCTACCATAAAAAATTACTATGGTGACAAAGAAGATCATGAAACAAACTCAGAAGAAGACAATGATGTCAAAATTGCTATAAGCAAAGTTTTAAAGAAAATATGTGAGATCCTTTGATCCAGTAATACCACTGCCAGGTCTATAACCCAAAGAACATATTGTACAAAAATAGTTTATAGCAACTCTTTTTATGTTGGCTAAGACTTGGAAATCAAAGGGATGCCCATCAATTGGTGAATGACTAAACAAGCTGAATGCTAAACAATTATTATAATGGAATATTATTCTGCTATAAAAAATGACAAGCCGGATGATTCAGAAAACCTGGAAAGACTTACATGATCCGATGTATAGTGAAGTGAACAGACCAGAGAACATTGTACATAGTAACCGCAATATTGTTCATGAGAACTGTGAATGACTTAGCTATTCTCAGTATACAATGATCCTAGACAATCTTAAAGAACTAATGATGACCTCCAGAAAAGAACTGATATTGATTAAAAACAAACTGAAGCATGCTATTTTTCACTTTCATTTTTTTCTTTATATTTAGACTAGGGTCTTGTACAAAATGACTAATATGGAAATGTTTACATAATTGCACATGTATAACCTATATCTGATTGCTTACCATCTCAGGGACAGAGGGAGAGAGGGAGGAGGAATAAAATTTAGAACTCAAAACTTTAAATAAAAATGTTTTGTTTTGAGTGAGCAATTGGGGTTAAGTGACTTGCCCAGGGTCACACAACTAGTAAGTGTTAAGTATCTGAGGGCCAGATTTGATCTGAGGTACTCCTGACTCCAGGGTTGGTGCTCTATCCACTGGCGCAACCTAGCTGCCCCCAAAATGGTTTTTAAATGGGGAAAAAAAAGAAAAAGAAAAGATGTGAATTGTACAAAAGCCTGACAAGAATTCCCAGAAGAGGTGAAAAAAGGATTTTAAGAATTAAATAAGAGAGGTAGAGGAAAATTTAGAGAAAAATATGAGAGTGATGCAAGAAAATTATGAAAAGAGAGTCAACAAGGGGCAGCTAGGTGGTGCAGTGGATAGAGCACTGGCCCTGGATTCAGGAGGACCTGAGTTCAAATCTGGCTTCAGACACTTAACACTTACTAGCTGTGTGATCCTGGGCAAGTCACTTAACCCAATTGCCTCACAAAAAAAAAAAAAGAGAGAGAGAGAGTCAACAGCTTGGTAAAAGAGACACAAAAAATACTGAAGAAAATAATACCTTAAAAAACAGAATTGGGGGCGGCTAGGTGGCGCAGTGGATAGAGCACTGGCCCTGGAGTCAGGAGGACCTGAGTTCAAATCCGGCCTCAGACACTTAACATTTACTAGCTGTGTGACCCTGGGCAAGTCACTTAACCCCAATTGCCTCACTAAAAAAAAAAGAAAAGAAAAGAAAGAAAACACCAGAATTGGCCAAATGGAAAAAGAGTTACAAAAGTTCACTAAAGAAAATAATTCCTTAAAAATTAGAATTGAGCAAGCTCATGACTACATGAGACATCAAGAATAAATAAAAAAAGTTAAAAGACTTAGACTTGGGGGCAGCTAGGTGGTGCAGTGGATAAAGAACCAGCCCTGGATTCAGGAGACCTGAGTTCAAATCTGGACCCATATACTACTTGACACTTACTAGCTGTGTGACCTGTCTAGTCACTTAAACCCTCATTACCCTGGGGGAAAAAAGACTTAGAACTTAAACAAACCTTCAAAATTATCTAGTCTATTTTCCTCATTTTGAAAAATGAGAGAGGGGGCAGCTAGGTGGTGCAGTGGATTCAGGAAGACCTGAGTTCAAAATCCTTAACCCTCATTGCTGCCCCCCCCAAAAAAAAGAAAAATGAGAAGAATAAAAATGGAAACAATTTCTAGGTTTCACCTCAGTCTTGTAAAATTATTAAAGATTTTAAAAAAACCACAATTATTGTTTTGTTTTGTTTTGTTTTCTGCAGGCAATGGGGTTAAGTGACTTGCACCAGGGTCCACAGCTAGTAAGTGTCAGTGTCTGAGGCTGGATTTGAACTCAGGTACTCCTTGAATCCAGGGCCAGTGCTTTAACCACATGCGCCATCTAGCTGCCCCCAACCCAACAAATTATTAAAGATGAGGAAAGTGGGAATAATCAGTATTGGAAGACCTTGGAAAGAAAGACATACTCATATTCTGTTGGTGGAATTGTGGCCCAACTATTTTGAATAATCATTTGGAATTGTACAAAGAAAAGTGGCTGAACTGTCACCCTTTGACACCAGAGATTCCTCAAGTAAAGGCCAATGGTAATGCTTGCTCCAGAATATGCTAGCAGATCCGGGTACACTTGGCCCATATTCAATACATGCTTATGGTAATAATACATACCCAATATTAATAGCAGGCCTTTTTGGTGGAACAGGAAACTTAAATAAGAATGGTGCCTACAGTTTGAAGAATGTCTGAACAAACTAGATTATGAGTCTAATGGAATATTATATAAGAAATGAGGAAGGGACAGGGTAAAAAGCATGCTAAAGTTGGAATCAGGAAAACTTTAATTCAAATCCTGATTCAGATATTTACTAGTTGTGTGGCCCTGGCCAACTTACCTTCTCTAGAGTCTCAATTTCCTCATCTGTAAAATGGGGCTAACCATGAGGACCTTTACAGGATTATTATAAGGGTCAAATAAGGTAATATATGTAAACTTTAAAGTATTATAGAAATGCTAGCTACTGTTATTATGGAAAATAGAGAAATTAGAGAAACACAGATTTATATGAACTGATGCAGATTAAAAATGAATAGGACCATAAAAATAATATATCTGACTGACAAAATTGTGGGGGGTAAAATCCCCAAAAGAAAATTGAGCAACTGGAAAAAAAAACTAAAAAAATATTACAGTCTTAGAACATGTAATGAAATATATCTCTGTTCCCTGAAAAGAGTAGGGGAGGTAAATGAGAAGGAGGAAACAGAATGCTGCATACACTGTCAGATATATTTATTACAACGAGGTTTCAGTTCTGGTGCAAAGGGTATAGGCAGATGTATTTATTACACAGTTTTTCATTTCTGCTGGAAGGGTATAGGCAGAAATGACAGTGATGTAAAAACAAGACATCAGTAAGAAAAAATGTTTTGTTTTTGTTTTAAAGGACATAAATTTATGTTTCAAAAGGCAGGCTACAGATTGGATGTGAAGAGATTTTTTTTGAATGTTATTAAAACATTGAATGGACCCCTAAAAGACTGAATGAGCCCTGCTAGGCTCTAAGAGAGAAATGACAATACAAATCATATCACAACATGCTGGAATCATCTTGAAACTGCCCTCATGCTGGTTGTTAAATTTTTACTGTGAGTAAATATACCTCCTAAAGCATCATACCCTACAAATCAAAGAATACTTTATTGTTTGTTGATTTTTCTAGACTAAGAAGTGATAGAGAAAATGTTAATAATGCAGATTAAACTTAAATGTGTCTAGTTTTAATCAGATTGTAAGCTCATTGAGGGCAGGGACTGTCCTTTGCCTCTTTTGTATCCCCAGTACTTAGCACGGTGCCTGGCGCATAGTAAGTGCTTGATAAATGTATATTGATTGATCTTTTTTCCTGGAGAACTGATTGATAAACATTTACTACCACACTCCTGATGTACTCCTACAGTAAAATCTCTTTGGTTATTCTAATTATCTCATTTCTATGATCTTACTATCAGATGAAGTAACAGGCCTGAAATCAATTTTATTATTGTTATTTTGATTTTTTTTATTGATCCCTGACAGTGTTTCCCCTGTACAGGCTCCTGAAGTTCAAAAATCACTATTAATTTTACAGCTAAATAGATCAGATGTCAGAATAAGGTAGGGAAGAATGACAGGGAAATCCAGAGGGACCCTAGCTTTTGTTGTTATTATCTGATCAACATCAGTGTGCTATGGGGAGGCCCCACACTGAGTTTTTGAGGTAATGAATACAAAATTAAATTCTAGCCTTTCAGTATTAAAGGAATCAGACCAGCCTCCCATTATTTGTTATGTTTCATTCATTGGAGAGAAAGAAGATTGGGAATTAAATAAGTGCTTGAAAGAAATGGGATTACTTTAGAGGGTTTGTAATTGAAAACACTTGAATCAGGTGCACTAGCGGGAAAATTTATTTACTATCAAGGGAGACCTATAAAGGACTCAAATAGATGAGAGGAAGAGAGAGACAGACAGACAGACAGACAGATGGACAGACAGAGACAGAGACAGAGACTGGGAGAATTACAGGAAAAGAAATCCCCTGATGGGTATGTAGGTGCGGATCTCCACTAGTGATATCTGCACCCATTACCTGGAGGATGTAATGCATTATTTCCAGAAGGCAGATATTATGGGTTTAGGAGAGGGTATTAAGGTAAAAAGATTAAGACTTCAAATGGTCGACAGGTCTCAAGAAAAGTTCATTTGTCCCTTGGTGGCCTGGTAGCCAGTATAAGAGATAGATAGCGTGTGGTGGGGAAAGCCTTAAGCTAGGAATTGGGGGACCTGGGCTCATAGGATCATATATTTTAAGTTGGAAGGAGCCTTAGGGGTCAACTGGTAGGCTCAAATCCTGCGTTTGACACTGATTAGTACTAAGGATGATAAATAAATAACTTAATTTCTCTTTCTTAATCCACAAAATGGGAATATGTGTGTTAGTACTGTTGAATATTAAAATATAGTTTTTATTTTTTGTATCTGCCTGTCTCCTACAAAAGCCCAGATCAGAGAAATTAATCTTTAATCTCTCCTATAAAATTAATAAACAGATCAGAGAAATTATATCTTATAATATCTCCTACAAGACAAACCGAATCCAGAGACAGACAGGAAAAACATAATATCAATTTAATATTTTGTCCCAAGAAGAAATATAACACATGATCATGTGGAGACTCCCCTCCTAAGAAGAGGCTTAGAGACTCTCTCCTTCTAAGGGTTTTTAAGGTTTCTTTGCCCATGGATTACAGGGCATTATCATTTTCAATAGTATGATACAGAAGCAAAGGCAGTTTAAACAATTTCAGTAACTATAACAAGTATGGAAGAAATATGGAAGCTCATGATAAGATTACAGGATTCCAAAAAAGGGTATTTGGCAAGGATGAGGACATTAAGATGTCCACCATAAGATAGAGGACTTACTATTCTTTTTTTTTTTTTAGTGAGCAATTGGGGTTAAGTGACTTTCCCAGGGTCACACAGCTAGTAAGGGTTAAGTGTCTGAGGCCGGATTTGAACTCAGGTACTCCTGACTCCAGGGCCGGTGCTCTATCCACTGCGCCACCTAGCTGCCCCTTAAACAATTTCTTTTTTTTTTTTTTGGTTCATTTTTGTTTTTGCTTTGTTTTGTGGGCAATGGGGGTTAAGTGACTTGCCCAGGGTCACACAGCTAGTAAGTGTCAAGTGTCTGAGGCCGGATTTGAACTCAGGTACTTCTGAATCCAGGGCCGGGTGCTTTATCCACTGCGCCACCTAGCTGCAGGGACTTACTATTCTGAGGGAAAAGAAGTCACTAAGTAGGGTCATTTATCTGCTAGCTATCTGAGTTCAGTTTGGAGTTCAGGTGAAGGACATTTTGGTTCCTATTATCCTATTAAATCAGGGTTCATAAAAAATACTTTTGGATAAGAAGGCACCTCCATCAAATCCAAGTGATCCATATATTCATATTGACACCACCTAATAGGATTGTGAGGATTGATGATGATGATGTTTTGTCCTTTGTTTTTGAAGAGGACCATGACATTGGGGTGGATGTCATGACTTTGCACTTAATTGGATTTAAGTGAAGGAGGGGCTGTGCAAGGTCACCAACCTCACTCCCCTAAAACCATCCAGGCCAAATGGCAAGATATATATCAGGATGACTGGAGATGACCCTGGATGTTTAAGGCAATTGGGATTAAGTGACTTGCTCAGGGTCACACAGCTAGTAAGTATCTGAAGTGAGATTGAACTTGGGTCCTTCCAACTTCAGGCCACTATTCTATACACTGTGCCATCTAGCTGCTTCAATAGGATTGCAATGAAAACAACTTTGTATCACCCTAAAAGCACTTTTAAAATGTGAGCTATTGTAGGGGCCAAATTTTAATTGAGGAGTATTAGCTAGGCGGATCGCTGCAATATTAGGGCAAGGAAGGAGACCCAACAGCCTCCCTCAGAAACAAAACAGTGTTTATTAACAATAATGAACTTAAAAGCACAAGCAAGATCAGTAGAATTAAGGGAAAGGGAAAAAAATGGGGGAAGGGAAAATGATACAACCTGAATAAAACCACTGCCCAGGGATCAGCTGAGAACACACATCTGTGTCCTGTCGCTTTCCAGCTTCAGCTAGAATGGCAAAACTCCTCCGTTCTCCTTCCCAGCAGACCCCAGACTGACCACACACAGGCCCCAAGCCAATTGGCTGGCAGCCCTGACTGACAGTCACATGACTGCCCTCACTGGGCTTCAGTCATTACAATTTTGCCAGGCCCATGTAAGGCATATCGAGTGGTGATGATGTGAGGTGCCAGTGCATGGCGACAGCTACAACCAGTAGGTGGAGCACCATGCCATTGCAGAGACACAGCACCTGAGCATCAGGCTAGTGCACATACAGGGTTTTTTTAAGATTCTAGCCAAAAGAATGGGGTCATAAAAACCTCAAATAACAATTAATTCTTTATATTTCCCCTTTGGTTTGTTAAGAAACACGGGGTGTTTCCTTGATGGAAAATAAATAATAAACAATAATTTTTTAAAATAACAGAATATCATAACAAACAATATAATAACAATATAGGAATGGAAAATACATATTACAGATCATATATATAGTATCAGAAGGAAAAACAAAAAACAAAAAATGTCATTTAGAGTCCTTGAAATCTTGTCTTTGTTGTGAGTGTTTAAGATGGGAAATCAGGGGGGTAGCTAGGTGGTGCAGTGAGAAAAAGCACTGGCACTGGATTGAGGAGGACCTGAGTTCAAATCCGGCCTCGACACATTGACACTTACTAGCTGTGTGACCCTGGAAAGTCACTTAACACTCATTGCCCTGCAAAATAAATAAATAAATAAACAAACAAACAAACAAATAAATAAATAAATAAGATGCCATCATGGGGACTGGGATTCATGGTCCAGATTCTGGATTCTGGTTGTCTCTGGATACTTTTACTTCTTTAGCTGTTGAACTGCTGGATTTCCACTAATCTTTAGTATAGCATTGTCAATGATCAAATTAAACAGCAAGAGTTCTTCAAAATATAACTCATATAGAACAAATTTCAACTTGATACACACAGCATATTACATTCCCCCTTTGGAGGATATTTAATACCCATAAGCAATACGAGAGTTTGAGGGCATTTGTGACATCAGTATCACTTTTTACCACATATGTCTGGTCAGGCAATTGGGTAATGTGTCCACGATGACACCTGAAAATGTTATGGGAAGGTTACCAATACCACATCTCATGGTTCTGTAGACATCCAGTAATTGCACTAGGCACTCAGGTGGATGGATTCTGACCATGCACCAGACTGAGGTGAAAAAGCCAACTTAAGTGAACCAGGTGCATGTGTTGGGCTAAACAATGACACCAGACATTTTTGGAGTGAGAGAGGAAGAAACTGGACTATGTCCAGCAATTGTGCTCTACATAGCCGCTATCCTAAGCAAACTATGGACTTCCTGAATGTATTTGGCTGTTCTCTCAGCCTCCATCAGGGTATCTTACGTGTACCTGTCTCTCCTCCCTGTTGTACATATATTCTCTTCAGGGCCTGCAATGGGAATTAAAACTATCTCCATCAAGCTCAGTGTAAGAGCAATTAGTCTCTGAAATGGTAAGTTTCCATAAATCATAAATCTCATATTAATTTCACTAAAGACTATTGATGGTAAAAAATGCATGCTACACTGTGTAACTTAGGATATACTTGAAATATATATATATATATATGATCCCAAACCATACCCAGAGTATACATAGTCACAATGACATACAAATTATAAATGAATGTAAATGGCTGACATTATTAAACATTATTACAGAATCTTCATTAATCTCTACCAAAAGGAAATAAAACATCACTGAGACTCAATATGTTCATTAATTGTCTTATAAATCAAACAATGCGGTTCAATAACCCTTTCTAGAAGACAGAGCCATGTGCTCTTGGTGGAGAAGTTCTTCACCTATAGGAGGAAAAGTTTGTTAAAGGTAAGAGCTTATATTGCTAGAATTTGGGGTACACCACCCTTTTCAAACTGGTTCCCCAATTCTCTGCTAGCCAAAGTGGCATGGGTTTCTGAGTCATCGTTGATTCTTCTAATGTTGTCATTAGAAGACCTTTATGGTAGAAAATATGGAGTTCTTCAGCATTGGCTTTGTCTGTGCCACAAATTTGCCATAGAGGACTATTCAACTGGTGAATGATTATGTTCAGTTGGTTATGTTCAGCAAAGGCTACAATCGCATCATTGTCAGCCCACATACCAGGTTTTTTTTTTTTCCAAATCAGCAATATATTCTTCAAAGGGAATATCATTCCCTCTAAAAGGCTCAAAGTCTTTTTTATTACAGAGCATATAATTAGTAGTTTCTTGTCTGTGTTTGATATGGTTCCTTGAATGACCTTCTAACTGATCTCTGATGGCTCTAAAAAGACAATCTCCATTTCATGATACCATACGGAGTTTGAGTCCCAGGGTTTTCAACTGAGTGATAATGCTTGCAAATTGGAACTGTCTATTACCCCTGGGCTCCATATGGTTTCTTTGCTCTTTAGCAGCTGGTTGAGTTTTATCTGAAATTACTTTACCTACAAATGGTGTGGGCTTCACATGGGAACAATGAATCCAAGATTCTTTTGTTCCAATTTTAATAGCAGTAGGAGTTGTCAATAATACCTGAAAAGGTCCCTCCCAAGCGCACTGGGTCCCACTGGTCTGCTGAAAATTCTTAATATATATATTGTCTCCAGGACTTAAATCATGCAAGGAAAAATCTAAAGGACCAGGTTGTACAGAGACTCCTGTTTCATGGAGTTCACGTAGCCTAGTTTGTAGTTCCTGTATATAGGAAGCAGCAGAAGTATCACCTCCTACCACAGATGTATAGACTGGGGAAAAAGTTTCAGTTTGGATAGGAGGGTGAACCAAAAGCATCTCATAAGGAGATATATGGAGTTCTCCTCTTGGTCTACTGTGCAGATAGAATAATGCCAAGGGTAGAACATCAGGCCTTTACAAATGGGTTTCAGTACATAATTTGCCAATCATGCTCTTAAGCTCTTTATTCATATGTTCAACTTGGTCTGAGCTTTGAGGGTGATAAGGAGTATGAAATCTAGGAGTTACTCCCAAGAAAGAATAAATCTGGGAGAGAATTGAATCTATAAAATGTATACCTCTATCAGAGTCAATGTATGCTCGTGGCCCAAAGCAAGGAACAATCTCTTTAAGGAGAGCTTTGGCCACAAAGCCAGCAGTTGCTCCTAGGGCAGAAAAAGCCTCCACCCATCGAGTGAGCTGGTCAACAATTACAAGGCAAAATTTATATTGTCCTGCTTTAGGCATAGAAATAAAGTCAATTTGTAGATGTTTAAAAGGTGTATATGCCAAAGGGCATCCTCCATATGCTTTAGCACAGAAGGCATGTTGATTGTAAGATGGACATGTGGAGCAGCCCGAGCAGATTTGAGATGCTGTGTTAGTTATACCTGCTGCTATCCAGGTCCTCCTAACTGAGTCCACAATGCCTTGTGTGCCAAAATGGCCTTTCATGTGAATAGAGAGGCGTACCTGGTTATAGAATTTCTGGGGGGAGAAGTGGTTTTCCCTCCAAAGATATCCAGACTCCAGTGATCTGTTTAGCCTTGAATTTCTTTTTCTACTTTCCTATTTCAGAATCATCATAAGTTAGGTGGAGGAAAACAACCTCAGAAAGTGAGAAATTAAATACATGTTCGAGGGCTTCTAAAGCAGTGAGCTTAGCTGCTGAATCAGCTCGTGCATTCCCCTTTGAAACAGGATCATTATTCCCTGTGTGGGCAGGGCAATGTACAATGGATAAAGCAGAGGGAAGTTTCAAGGCAGATACAAGGTCCTTGATAAGGTCTCCTTTAGCAATAGCTTTGCCTGAGGAGGTTAGAAAGCCTCTCTGTAGCTAAAGCATGCCTACAGCATGACAGATACCAAAGGCATATCTGGAGTCGGTGTAAATGGTAGCACTCTTCCCTTTGGCTATGTTACAGGCTTGTGTGAGAACCACAAGTTCAACAGTTTGTGCACTAAAATGCGAAGGCAAAGAAGCTGCCCAGATAATATCATAATCAGAAAATACAGTGACTCCAGTGAAAAGGGTCCCATCTTTCATAAACAAAGAACCATCCGTATAGAGGACAATATCAGGGTTCTCTAAAGGTGTATCCAAAAGGTCATCATGGGGTTTCTCAGCCATATCAACTAAAGAGGCACAGTCATGCACAGGCTCTCCCGAGACTGGTAAGTTAGGGAGCAGTGTTGCTGGGTTAAGGACTGTACAACATTTTAAAGTGATATTCTCATGACCTAATAGGTTTACTCCATACTTAGCCAGCCTTTGATCTGAAAAGACTTGTGTTCTATGGTGTAGTAAGAGGGCCTCTACTTCATGGGGACATTGTATTCTAAGAGGATTACCTAGGACCAAATCAGAGGCTTTTTCTACCAAAAGGGCTGTAGCTGCCACTGCCCTGAGGCAGGGTGGCACCCCAGAGGCCACAGAATCTAGTTGGCTGGAATAATAAGCTATTGGACGCTGGACAGGTCCTAATGATTGAGTCAGGACCCCAGAAGCCACTCCTTTCTGTTCATGCACAAAAAGAGTAAAAGATTTACTGTAGTCTGGGAGTCCTAGTGCAGGTGCTGATAACAATGCCTGCTTCAATTCTGTTATAGCTGAGAGACACTGGGAATGCAGCTGTAAAGGTTCTGGGACAGAATTTTTGGTTACAGCTGTAAGAGGCTTAGTAAGTTCACCAAAAGAGGGTATCCATTGCCTGCAATACCCAGCTGCTCCCAGAATGGCCCTTAACTGCTTCTTAGCAGAAGGAGCAGCGAGTTGTTGAATAGCCTGGACTCACTTAGGAGAGACAGAGCAAGTTCCAGCAGCCAGAATGAAGCCTAAATATTCTACATGAGGTAAGCACCGTTGCACCTTTGACTTAGAGGCCTTACAGCCTCTCTTGTATGGTTCTAATAATAAACGGTGGCTGTCTTCCTGACAGGTTTCAGCATCAGGAGAGGCTAAAAGTAAATCATCAAGATACTGCGCTAAAGTGGAGCCTTTAAAAGTAATAGAGGCCAGGTTCTGTTGTAAAATTTAAGAAAATAATATAAGACTGTCTACAAATCCCTGTGGGAGTCTAGTCCAGGTCCACTGTGTATTTTTCCAAATAAAGACAAATAAATATTAGAAGTACTCATGCACTGGTATAGAGAAAAAGGCAGAGCAGAGGTCTACCACTGTGAAGCATGTAGCCTCACATGGGATGGAAGAAACTATGGTGGTAGGACTAGGGATTATACCATGTCTAGGTATAACATAATTGTTCACTCTAAGATCCTGTACAAAACGATAAACAGGTTTGCCATCTGGCCCAGGCTTGGGTTTTTTAACTGGAAAAATGGGAGTATTACATGGAGGATGATGTCAAGGGACAATAATACCGACTTTTCAAAGCCTCAATTATAAGGGTGATCCCTTCTATAGCTTCTTTAGACAATGGATACTGTGGAATGGATGGAGGTGGTCCCCCTTTAACTTTAATAGTAGCAGGCATAGCAGATTTAAGGAGCCCCACTTCAGTAGAGGATGAGGCCCATAGGGACTCAGGAATGTCAGAGGGGATTTTGGATGTATCCCTTACTGCTCCATGAGCATCTGCAATCAAAATTGGTAATAAATGAACAGTATCCTTTGGCATTTGTAGGGAGACAGCCCCATCTGGAGCACAAGATATGGTTGCTCTAAGTTTATAAAGGACATCATGACCTAATAGATTTACAGGGGCAATGGGCATAAGTAAAAAATGAATGTTCTACTGTTAAAGGCCCCATAGATACCATGCAAGCTGTTAATTCTGCCACTCTTTGGGCCTTACTTGAGACTCCTACCACATTTAAAGATCCAATAGCATTGCATCTAGGGTCTGGTTTACTCACTAAGACTGATTTAGAGGCTCCTGTATCTTAACAGAAAATCATAATATGTGTTCCCAACTTTGAGGGTCACACAGGTTTCATTACTCTGGGGAGGTGAATGGATTGGTATAAGGGGGTTGATATATTCAGGGTCTGGAAAAATGAAACTTTCAGTGTCTATTGTCCATTCCTCCCCTGTATACCATCAGTCCTGTGTCTCTCTCTCTGAGGGATTCTAGAGTTACCCCAATTCTGTTTCTGTCCTTCTGTACCTCCCTGATAGGGTCTATGATTATACTGATTCTGGTTGTAATAAGGCCTGTAATTATCTTGGTTGTTTCCTTTCTGGTAAAAATTTCCATAATTATTCTGTTTTCTCCTGAAAAAATATTCCAGACCCTCAGTTACTGCCCACCTGAGTTCTTGCTTTCTAATTCTACATTCTCTCAATGAGTGTCCTTGTTTTCACAGTACTGACACACCTTAGGGGTTTTGTCCTGACCTTTAAATGCCTCCTGAAAGTGCTGGTGCCAGAATGCTTTGCTTAGCCATATTGTCTTCATTCACCAAAGATATAGGTGGCAATTTCTTTAAGCCTTTCTACAGCCATATCTTTCCAGCCTGGACACTGTGTCATAAAAAATTTAAGGATTTCTGGCAATGATTGATATACAAATGTATTACTACAATATAGGAGTCTTTTGAATCTAGTGGGTCCAGTCTTGTAAATTGCCTAGCAGCTTCACAAAAGCTATTAGGTTATTCATTAGGCTTCTGAGTGAGTTTTTAAAAATTTTGCCAGTTGTCAGATTTCTTAGAACAGGATTCCATTCCTTTTAGTAGCATTTCCCTAGCATTTTTTAATTCTTGAATTGCTGTGGATCATTATAATCCCAGTTTGGCTCCTGTAGAGGCCACTCTGTTAAAGCTTCACTGGAAGCCACTAAGGAATTTCCTGCTGTGACAATATCTGCAATTTCACTTGGGGATAGTATAATTTCCATAAGACAAGTGACATCAGTCCAGTGGGTTGATAAGTATTAAATATAGACCTTAACTGCGAAATTACTGACTTTGGATTCTGATCAAACCTAGTATAAGTTTCCTCCATGCACTCAGATCCTTTGGACTGAATGGGCTATATATTTTATGCTGTGCTGCTCTGTGGGCTGCAACATTCTGCTCTGTAGGGGGAGCAGTTTCTGTTGATCTGATTCTAAAGACTAGTCTAAATCTGTTTCTGAAATCAGGTCATCTCCAATAGAGAGACCTGTACTGGTATCCCTCTGAGCATGTGGTCTATTATGATCATATCCCTTCCTCTCTTTACAGCTTTTTGGAAAAAACCACATTGCAATAATACAATAACAAGAATAAAATTTATAGCCATTTGAGCTATAATGATAGTGGTATAGTAAAGTTCTTTAGTTGTAATGCTTGCAGTAATATTGTATATGCTCAGTGGGAAAGATAAACTCTCCTATACCATTGTTCCAAAGATTTTTTACTGTGTTTGTGAGGAGAAAACCAAAAATGCCATGAATAAGTATTGAGCAGGCCAATAGTTTAAATTGGGACAATATGCTGTCCCAAAATATGCCAATTAGAATATACAAGGCGGGAGCCAAATATTCAATCGTGGTGAAGTTCAAAATGGACCAGCTTTTCTCTGACTAGCAAGATAAATGCTAAGGTTTTTTAAGAGCAAGGGAGATTGCCTAAGGGAGTCAGTGGGGGAGGGTTAAAAAGATCCCCCAGGTTGGTAGGCTAGTGGCCAAATAAGGGGGGGGAGGAGAGGGTAAAGAAATCCACTAGGTTAGTTAACTCCTGGCTGGCTCATCAATCTGTAGGGGCCAAAATTTAATTGGGGAGTGTTAGTTAGGCGGCTCACTGCAATATTGGGGCAAGGAAAGAGACAGGCAGCCTCCCTCAAAACAGAACAGGATTTATTTTAACAAGAATGAACTTTAAAAAAAACACACAAACAGGATCAGTTAGGATCAAGGGAAAGGAAATAAAATGGGGAAAGGGAAATTATACAACAAATACCACCGCCCAGGAATCAGCTGAGAATACATAGCCCCGCTCCTGTCGCCTTCCAGCTTCTAGCTAGAATGGCGAATTCTCCTCCCCCAATCCCAGAAACCCCACACAGCCCCCAGCCAATGAGATGGCCACTCTGACAGTCACATGACTGCCCTCACTAGGCTTCCAATCATTATAATTTTTCCAGGCCCATGTAGGCATCAGTGAGTGGTGATGATGTGAGGTGCCAGCGCCATGGCAATGGCTACAACCAGTGGGTGGAGCACCATGTGGTTTGCGGAGCCCCAGGCCAGTGCACTCTGAGGCATAAAAACCTCAAATAACAATTAATTCTTTATAGTATACTATCCTACTAGATAAGAAATTTTGTTAAAACTATAATCAGGCTTTATGCTAATGCAGGCTATACTGGTCAAGCATATAAGCAAGGCTGTAACTAATTAAAAAGTCAAGATATCAAAATCCAAAAGAAGAGATCAAGAGAGAGTAACTCATCTCCATGCTACTTAAAATGCTAGAAAGTGATAATAGATTTCAGGCTAGAAAGAATCTTAGTGCTCATCTACTCCCCACTCTATTCCCATTTATATAAATGAGGAAACTGACCCAGAGAAATTAAAGGTCTTGACCACAGCCACATAGGTAATAAACAAGAGAGCCAGGATGGAAACATGGTTCCTCTAACATCAAATATAGCTCCCTTCTCATACCATGCTTCTTCCCTAACAAGAAACAGGATTCAGAGAGTTCTCCACAAAGCAATATAAAACAATATAGTTAGGGGCAGCTAGGTGGCGCAGTGGCTAAAGCACCAGCCCTGGATTCCAGAGGACTATCTGTGTGACCTTGGGCAAGTCACTTAACCCCAACTGCCTCACCCCCCCAGAAAAAAGAACCCCAAAAACAATATGGTTGGCTAATTGGTGACATGCTGCCTCTATTTGTAGTGATGGTGCCATGATGTCAGCAGGGATGGGGTACAGGTAACATGATTCCTAGGGAATGGAACTGGCACCAAAGGGAGATGGGAACCTCAGCCTCAGTTTCCTCATCCATAAAATGGGGATAGTAATAGCACCTCATTCATAGGGTTGTTTTGAAGATCAAATGAGAGAACATGTAAGAAACCCTACTCTTTGAAAACCTTGAAGTGACATGTTGATGCTAGCTATTATAAGGAATGCTTAATAAATGCCTATGGAGGGGACAGCTAGGTGTGCAGTGGATAAAGCACTGGCCCTAGATTCGGGAGGACCTGAGTTCAAATTTGGCCCCAGACACTTGACACTAGCTGTGTGACCCTGGGCAAGTCACTTAACCCTCATTGCCCTGCAAAAAAACCCAAAATGCATATGGAGTTGAATAAATGATCTTCACGGGTTTTCCTACACACCATAAATAAAATGGGATAACCCCATTCAGTTTCTGATCTGTTAGCAGCTCTAGCACAGAATGCCTATGTAAGGTCCCAATTGTCTGTGCCCTAAGCTAGGATGACTCATGAGGCTGAAGGCAGGTCATCTCTGATTGACTCCTGCACCTCTGCTTGCATCTGACCGTTACCTCTGAGAGAAATCTGATGGGTAGCACTTTGCCCTGTCACCAGAACACAGCAACAGACCACATGAGTCTGTTCCAATCCTATCATACTGTCGTCAGGGAGTTTTGGTGGCCTTTCATGAGACATGATGTCTGTGGGTATGTTCATTCTTTTTTTTTTAATCATTAGAAAATTTGGGTGTGCAATGTTATTATTCATTGTTCTTTTTAAAGATGTGTTGCAATCAAACGTGAAATAATATATGTAAAATGCTTTGTAAAACTTAAAGTCTAAATGTTAGCTGTTATTGTTGAGGGTTTTTTGTAATAAACATTTTTATTTATAGTTTTGGGTTCCAATTATTATCCCTCTTTCCCTCTCTCCCCATTCCCCTCCCTGACACAGCAAGCAATCAGATATGGGTTATAAGTGTATGATTATGTAAAACAATACCATATTTGTCATTTTGTACAAGAAAACTTGATTAAAAGAAAAAATGAAAGAAAGTGAAAAATAGCATGCTTCAGTTTGTGTTCCATCAATATCAGTTCTTTCTTTGGAGGTGGATAGTATGCTTCATCATTAATCCTTTGGGATTGTCTTGGATCATTGTATTGTTGAGAAAAGACAAGTCATTTACAGTTGATCAACACACAATGTTGTTAAAATTGTGTGCAATGTTCTCCTGGTTCTGTTCACTTCACTATATATCAGTTCATTCAAGTCTTTCCAAGCCTTTCTGAAATCATCCTGCATGTCATTTCTTATAGCACAGTAATATTCCATCACCGTCATGGATATGTTCATTCTTACAAGATGGGTGATTAGTCCAAGAACCCTATGAGGAAACCAGCAAATCTGTGGCAAACCCTGCCAACTCCTTTCTGGCTTTGGGGGATAGTTCATTGAACTTCCAAAAAGTCCTGTCCTTTTCCAGGAATACAGAGCTATATTGATAATAGCTGATACCTTAACCAACTTGGCCTTTTTCCTCTGTACTTCCTGCCCTGAAACATCACCTCAGAGCAGAATCCCCAATTTATCTTTGCTTTCTGGATTATCGTATTAATGGTTCTCCAAGTAACAATTCATTTTTGCATGGCATATCATCCATGGTCCGATGGGCAGAGAGAACACAGTAACCAGACTCTTAAACAGTATCTCCAGTGTTAACTTCTTGTCGAGAAGATGACTGGGTCACCCTATTGCCTAACTTCAAATTCTGTTGGGGGCAGCTAGGTGGCTCAGTAGATAAAGCACTGGCCCTGGATTCAGGAGAACCTGAGTTCAAATCTGACCCCAGACACTACTTGACACTTACTAGCTGTGTGACCTTGGGCAAGTCACTTAACTTACATTGCCCCATCCCCCCAAAAAATTCTGTTGTAAAAATGTAGTTCATTCATCCTATAAAATACACCCTTTCGTATAAATTATGGTTTCTCTCTTTGATTCTTCCTTTCACATTCCCCATTCCAGTCATCCATGATGACCTGGAGTAGTTGAAGATGTCCAGGCCAAAACGAAACATTTCCTAAGGAAGCTAAAGCTGGATATAAATGAGAAACCAATTTACTTTGCAACCCTAAGTAGGTGTAGGGCATATTTCAGTTCTGTCTGGTTGACCAAATTCTATGTAATGATAAAACCTTCACAGTGAGTAGATGATATAATGGAGGTGTTATTAATCTCCATGGCACAGTGGCTAGCAGGAAATAACTCTAGAGTTTTCTATATAGAAAGAAGAGTGGATATAGCTCTTGTCACTTCCCTCAGCAATATGTTAGAGAATGCTTTGTAATAAAGTTTTCTATACTCTGGACTATGCATGTATGTGTTCATCTTTCAAATAAATGTTAGTTAAATTAATTTAATTATCACCAGGCTCCTGCCATAGAAACTGCTATTTTGATCATGAGTCATTCCTTTGATTCCTCATTAAAGCCTTTCTTAAAATATAAATGTGCTATTTGTGATTGGTAACACATTCGTCATTATTATGCATGATGTCTGTCTTCTAAGCCATCACTGCCAGTATACCAAAGGTTAACCTAATATACAGCTAGGATAGTGCTATCAGTGAGTAAGTAAGCATTTAGGGAACAGCTTGAGCCAGGGCTAAGAGCCTAGAGCTGAGAGCCAGGGACAAGCATGGAACATCTAGTCTTATGACTGGATTTTTAAAAAATCAGCTGCGTGCATACAGAACAAGGGGAAAATGTCTAAACCAGGGTTGTCAAGCTGGAGGCCTGTGGGGCCCGTGTAACCCGCAACATTCTTGAGTGTGGCTCAAACCAGATAAAAATGTGATGGAGAAATATTTAACAAAATAAATAAAACTAGGGGGCAGCTAGGTGGCACAGTGGATAGAGCACCGGCCCTGGAGTCAGGAGGACCTGAGTTCAAATCCAGCCTCAGACACTTGACACTTAGCTGTGTGAACCTGGGCAAGCCACTTAACCCCAATTGTCTCGCCCAGAAAAAGAAAGAAAGAAAAAAAGAAAAAAACTATGAAACATAGATATTACCTTTGGAAACTAAGTCCATAGGAGGCCTGCAAGGATTCTTATGTATGATTTGGTGGCTCCTATTTCTATTTAAGTCGGACCCCACTGTCTTAGACAACAGTTTGTTTTGGGGAGGGGCTGAAGGTCTAATGGACTGCGAGTTTAATAGGGGTTAGCCATGTGATGTGACAGCAAAAATGATGTGGTCAGGTTGTATTAATATAAACATAGAGTCCAAAGCTGGGGAAACGACCGTCTTGTTGTACTCTGCCCAGATGTGGCAGACCACATATGGAATATTAGGTTCAATTCTGGGCACTGCACTTTGGGAAGAAAATTGGAAGGCTGGAGAGCAGCCTGACGAGGAGACTAGGACTGGAAAGCCACAACATAGGAAGTTTCATAGTGTGAAAGTAGATATGCTAACTATCTTGATTTGCTTGAGCCCCACAATTATCCAGGAGAAGAGCTGTATGAGGACTGGCTGTATTAACTAGGATACAGAATGACTTGACATACCAACAATCCTTTGCAGTGACAGAGTAAACCCATCTGGAAGAGCAGAAAATCAGCAACTCTGTAGCCAATTAAGCTCATACCAACTTTTTTTTTTTTTTTGCTGGGCAATGAGGGTTAAGTGACTTGCCCAGGGTCACACAGCTAGTAAGTGTCAAGTGTTTGAAGCCGGATTTGAACTCAGGTACTCCTGAATCCAGGGCTGGTGCTTTATCCACTGCGTCACCTAGCTGCCCCTCATACCAACTTTTAAGCAGACCCTGAGCCATTTGTTGGTTTATGGACCTTCAAGAGACGTCCTTATCTTCAGAGACTCCCCTAACTATTGGTTATGGGGCTCTCAGACACATCCTGAGGCAACATTATGATTTTTGGTGACATCCCCTTATCTTATTGTTTGTGCTTAGACCTTGAATTGCCATTACTGCTTATCACCAAGAATGCCTTCTGATTTGTATATCAAAGAGCCATAGCTTTGACACCTGGAATTCTCTACTGCCCCTGTTTCCTGGATCTCCCCTTCCCCTTGGGAATGGGATTCCCGGACCTCATTCCTTTCTGGGACCTGCCCATTTCCCACCTTTCTCCCCAACCCCCTGTCTTCCTTTGTTTGAAAAGCATAAATACCTCATCCTTTCCCATTTCCCTTTGAACAGATGTGGTCATTGCCTCCCTGTTCCTGCTTGCAGGCTCCTTCTCAGCCAATAACTGCATTGAAAATCTTGGTAAACTGTGATTGGACTCCGGCTCATTCCAGGTCCCCGGGGGGTTTCTTCTGTTTAACAGTTCACAGGGTGTTTTTTTTAATTTAACAGTTCAAGAAACCTAAAGAAGGGAAGACTTGAGATGCCAGTCTTAAAATATCTGAAGAACTATCCCATGGAGCAGGAATTAAACTTGGTTTTGCTTGAATCCAGAGGTTAGAACTAAAAGCTATGGTTGAAGTTGGAGAGGAAAAAAGGCAGATCTCAAGTCAATTTGAGGACTGTTCAAAGTGAAATAAGGTAAGTACTAAGTAGTAAGATAAGTAAATAGTAAGCTCCTCATTAGTGTCAGGCTCCAAAAAGAAGTGAAGTGAACACATCTCAGTGATTCTGTAGAGAGGGATTCCCGTTCAAGTATAGGTTGAATTCTATGCCCCCTGAAATATTATTTAAAATATTCTTTTTTTAATTTCAAATAAAACTTTTTAATTTAATTTAATTTTTTGCACTTTATTTTTTTAAAAAAAGGTATTCTTTAAGAGAGTATGGGGCAGCTAGGTGGCACAGTGGATAGAGCACGGACCTGGAGTCAGGAGTACCTGAGTTCAAATCCAGCCTCAGACACTTAACACTTACTAGCTGTGTGACCCTAGGCAAGTCACTTAACCCCATTGCCCTGCAAAAAAAAAATTCCTACCTTCTACAAGAGAGTATGGGGGCAGCTAGGGGTGCAGTGGATTGAGCACTGGCCCTGGATTCAGGAGGACCTGAGTTCAAATCTGGCCCCAGACACTTAACACTAGCTGTGTGACCCTGGGCAAGTCACTTAACCTCAATTGCCTCACCAAAAAAGAAAAAAGAAAAAGGGAATATGTTATCTTTCTTTAGTGAGACTGTCCTAGCCAAAATATAGTGATTGAATAGGACTAGACCTGACTTAATTAGCATAAGGAGCTCCCAGAAGAGGAAACTCCCCCTACCAATGCTGATCAGCATCTTCTCTGCAATTTACAGCCTCAGAGTATTGTCTTTCAAACTGAGAAGTTAAGAGACTGGCCCAGAGTCACATAGCCAGTAGGTTCAGAAGTTAAACTTGAATTCGCTCCCTGGTTTTGATACCAGCTCGCCCTTTAGACACTATGCCTTGCTGCTTCTGAGCCAAAACATGACTAGGGTTAATTTGAACTTCTTTCTTAGGCCCACAACAGCACCTAGCTATCGCTGGAAAGAGCCCTTTTAAAGATCTTTTTAAAAAAAAACCAAGCACAACAACAACAACGTACCCGACTACCACCACTCAAACTCCAGCAGGAACTTTTCCAGGATTGCTTGATTCAAATTGGGGTTAATCAATTTCTTTTAATTCTAAAGCAAATTACTCATAAGTTTTAATGGAGGTACTTGGGAACCCTGGAAAAGGGAGGGCAGAGCTGGTGACCTTTGACCTGAATTTCTGAAGTTATCCTCAGATCTCTCTTCCTTATATTTTATGCATATATAAGGTGTTACCTTTTTTTTTTTTTTGGAGGGAGAGAGGGCAGTATAACTGATTCTATACCTGAGGCAAGCTGGAAAGTCCTTGAGCACATAAGCCAGCAGCTACCCCAATTGCCTCAAATAAATGGCTTCTAAAAGTCAAGTCTTGCAAAGTACAGCAACCTGTTACCAAGTGTCCTCAGAAAGAGCTTTTCTTTTGCTTACAGTTATTTTTCTAGATAGTGTGATTTGGTTTGGGTATGGAACTTCGTAACAGTAAATTGAGTGACATGGTGTCTGCCTAACATCTTTCTATTGTTTTAGCAAGCCAATTATATTGAACAGCAGAACATGGAGCCCTGAGGGGCTGAGACTGAAGAAAGATAAATTTTGTACTCTTGTCTTTGTACTTACAAAGCTGCGGTGCTTCAGGCCTCACTGAAAATGAAGGTCTGAATCAGATAAAATGTAATTTTGTTGGAAAATAGCCCATATAAGTCATTTTACAATGGATGTTTTTGTAGAGGAACCCTAAGAATTATTTTTTTCAGGGAAATGTTAACTACATAAACGATAATAATATTCTAAACACTGAAGGGAAAGTAGAGAAGACAAGCTAGAATCTCTAGGTCACATATTTGGAGAAGAGAATTATTTTATGGCTTTCGAATTGAGCAATTGGATTTTTATTGTGTAAACGATTACCACTTGGGGAAGGAGGCAGAAATTCAATTCAAGTCAACAAGCGCTTATTATGTGCTTGTTGTGTGCCAGACACAGTGCCATGCAGTGTAGTGGGACCCCAAGAAATCCAAAGATTCAAACCCCCTTGACTAAGGGAAAAACAACTCTCCCTCCCACCTCAGGTATGAGGTGTGTCAGGACATGACTCAGTCTGCAAGAGGATATGCAGGATAGGGATGGATGCTGCATATCCTATTGATACCCAGTCATCCGAGATCCCCTCTTAGTTATCTGGCCCCAGTTTTTGCATTTCCTTCTAATTCCCTTCCCTTTCTTTGTTTTGCAAAGATAGGAAAGACCAGCTCTCTCTCTTACTCCTGTGGGACAGTTCTCCATAGTGATATGTTCCCCAGTCATATATTCCTCTCTCCTAATAAATCTCTTTTTATTTTACAAGATTCGTAATGAGCCCCCAATTCTTTGAGTGAGTTAGCCCCCCAAACGAGGTCACAAGTCCTCTCAAACATGTAGCCGGCATTCAAAGACAACAGCCACGAGTTCTTACCCTTAAGGACCTACTAATCTAACTGGATAAGCAGTTATCTGCACTTCCATGAGCCATCAAGAGTTTAATTCCAGCTGCTGTACCTGAAGTTAGGGACTTTCAAACAATGCCTGGCTCTGCTGCTACTAATCTTTTTCTCTGGCATACCCAAATCACATTTTGTTAGGAGAGGAGGAAACTTTTTTTTCCAGACCCTGGCCTTGTCTCTTTTTCTTCCTTCCTTCCTTCCTTCCTTCCCCTTCCTTCCTTCCTTCCTTCCTTCCTTCCTTCCTTCCTTCCTCCTTCCTTCCTTCCTTCCTTCCTTCCTTCCTTCCTTCCTTCCTTTCCTTTTTCTTTCTTTCTTTCTTTCTTTCTTTCTTTCTTTCTTTCTTTCTTTCTTTCTTTCTTTCTTTCTTTCGGGCAATGAGGGTTAAGTGACTTGCCCAGGGTCACACAGCTAATAAGTGTCAAGTGTCTGAAGCTGAATTTGAACTCAGGTCCTCCTGAATCCAGAGCCAGTGCTTTATCCACTGCACCACCTAGCTGCCCCCTCTCTCCTTATATGTTTCTTATATGCCTTTTTCTAACCCATGAGGGAGACCCAACATGTAGTAACCCCTGTTAGTATGTGGATGAGATTTACAAAATGTAGCAATACCTCTCAGGTGCTCTCACAGCACAAGCACATCAGATCTCACAGTCTAGTAGGTATCATCTGAAATTACTTGAAATTATACATATACACATATGTATGTATGTATTTGTATATGAACTCCAAACCTGATTTTTTTAAAACTGCAAATACTTCTTTTCCCTTAAGATATCTTTTTCTCACTCAGTCTCATGCTTAGACCAGTAGTTTCTATTTAGTGTTTCATGAACCAGCCTACAGGGTCCAAAGAGTTCAGACTAAAAATTATCTAATGGTAACTTATGTTGTAAATAACTGCTTAGGAAGTAAGTGCTTTGCACAATGCATGGCACATAATAGATTCTTTTTTTGTTTTTTTGGTTTTTGGTGAGGCAATTGGGGTTAAGTGACTTGCCTAGGGTCACATAGCTAGTAAGAGTTAAGTGCCTGAGGCTGAATTTGAACTCAGATCCTCCTGAATCCAGGGCCGGTGCTCTATCCACTGCGCCACCTAGCTGCCCCTAATAGATTCTTTTTTTTTTTTTCAAAACAGAACAAGATCTATTTTAACAAGAATGAACTTAAAAAAACAAACAAACAGAAACAGCATCAGTAGGATCAAGGGAAAGGAAATAAAATGGGGAAAGAGAAATTATAATACCTGAAAAAATACCACCGCCCAGGAATCAGCTGAAAATACGCAGCAGAATGCCTGTCGCTTTCCAGCTTCCACCTAGAATGCCCAATTCTCCTCCCCCAAACCTAGAAACCCCCTAATAGATTCTTAATAAACATTTTTTGTTAATGACTGATATTATTTTTTTTTTTTGCGGGGCAATGGGGGTTAAGTGACTTGCCCAGGGTCACACAGCTAGTAAGTATCAAGTGTCTGAGGCTGGATTTGAACTCAGACACTCCTGAATCCAGGGCCAGTGCTCTATCCACTGCGCCAGCTAGCTGCCCCAATGACTGATATTATTAATAGTATATTAATTACCATGGAAATTCACAGCACATTTTTTGTTGTTATTGAAAGGGATTCAAAGAACAAAAAACACTGGGAACCTATTGGCTTAGAGTTATGGTCATATAATGTATTAATAGCAACAAATAATACAAACACATATTTAAACAATGTACCTGCAATGAGAAGAGTTATGATTAGTCACCTCTGTCTGTGCTGTGGAAAAGCAGGAGAAAGAAGTTGCTGGCTAGAATTCCTTTTTCCTATCAACACCTGCCAACACCACCAAAAACACTGGAACCGGCAGTCCAACAATTCCATTTTCTTTAGAATGTTGTTTTCAATTCATCTCAGAATGACAGATTACTTAACTCTCCTCAGAAATGTAAATTAACTGTTCCTCTCTCATCAGAGTATAACAGCTAGATAAGTTCAAATCAGGATGGCAGCTAAAGTGCCTCTCTTCCTTTCAGGAATTCTTGTCAGAACGTCTTCTCCACAGAGTTAGAGTTAATTCAGAATTAACTCAATTCACTGCTCATCAAGAAAGATGCTTAGACTCCTTCATTTCCTCTACAGGATAATCGTTTAGCTCAAAGTGTCTCTTCAGATTTTCTCAAAGATCATGGTTAAATCTTCAAGCCCCTCATAGACCCATTCTCTGTAACTGAGTCTCTCACAGATTCTCTCCATTGACAATTAACTGTCCATCCCTCACAGACTCTTTCTCAATTGTAGTTATCTAAGTATCTTCAGGTATCAAATTCTTTCAGACCTCTCTCATTGCCTCCCACAGACTCCTGCCAGGACAATTGTCATGAAAAATATCTTCCTTTTCTTTCTTCTTCTTTGCGGGGCAATGAGGGTTAAGTGGCTTGCCCAGGTTCACACAGCTAGTAAGTGTCAAGTGTCTGAGGCTGGATTTGAACTCAGGTTCTCCTGAATCCAGGGCTAGTGCTTTATCCACTGCGCCACCTACCTGCCCCCTTCCTTCTCTTTTAAGAGAGTAACAGTACCTGAAGTCTCTTTAGGAAGGGCTAAGTTGGGCTTACACCTGAAACACATTTCTCTCAAGAGAGGGCAACAGAGAATAGGGCTTTCTGTGATAAAGAAGTTGATGCCCTTCTTATAGGCATGAATGGAGGAGGGAGGAAGGTAAGAATTTTCTAACAGATTGGCCATTTGCTAACTCCCAGAGAGCTATACCTCTCCCAAAGAGGGTCTAATTCTCTGGTACACTTGAACCATAGTGGGCAAAAGCTATGAAGAGGCCTTCTGGGATGGGAAGATTGGTGCCTTCATGTAGCTAGTAGGCTTCTTTGCTACTATCAGTAGTCTTGATCTGGAGGAGCTATACTGGCTGAGGGTGCTTATAGAGAATCCCTGAGGCCACAGGGATCCCATTCAGTTAAAACCACCAATGGGTCAAAAGTTGTGCTGTGATTAATAGAAGAGTTTGGGTCTATTAAAATGTAGGTAAATTGTAGTGCTCAATTTAATAAATATTAAATAAGTAAAATAATAATTATAAATTGATGTTAATTATAAAAATAAATCATTATAATGCTGAGTTTCATTACTTTGGTTTTTTGGTGTTTTTTGTTTTTGTTTTGCGGGGCAGTGAGGGTTAAGTGACTTGCCCAGGGTCACACAGCTAGTAAGTAGCAAGTGTCCAAGGCTGGATTTGAACTCAGGTCCTCCTGAATCCAGGGCTGGTGCTTTATCCACTGCACCACCTAGCTGCCCTAGGAGGTGAGCTTTTTAAGAACAAGATCTGTTTTTGCTTTTCTTTGTATCCCTAGCATTTAGCACAGAGACTGTCACATGGCAAATGCTTAATAAGTGCTTGTTGAGTTGATTATAGATATTATTACTTCCATTTTATGGACCAGGCAACAAACCCAGAGTGGTTAATAGAATTTATAACTTGTCCATGGTCATAGAGATAGGAAGTATGATCTATTTCTGGGTGGAATGTGAACCCAGGTCTTTGTCACTCCAAGTCCAGTATTAGAATACTATTCCTTGCTGGAGGGCCACTAGTTGGCACAGTGGATAGAGAGGCAGGACTGGAGTCAGGAAGATCTGAGTTCAAATTGGACCTCAGACACTAGCTATGTGACCCTTGGCAAGTCACTTGACCCTATTTGCCTCGGTTACCTCAAAATGAGCTGGTGAAGGAAATGGCAAAACCACTCTGGTATCTTTGCCAAAGAAACCACAAATGACCGAACAACAATTTCCTGCTGCCTCTATCAGTGCAAAGTATTGTTGTTACCTTGTATTTCATAGGGAATTAGGAGGTAGGGGTGCTTATTTAATGTTTCTTTTAAGAAATAGGTTATGCTATGGTTGCTTATTCTGAGTCTTATAATACCTCTAAATACATGATCCATTAAAATAGTGAGGTAATATGGCAAAGTAGAAAAATTGGTGAACTTGGGAGTCAGCTGGTATCATGGTGCAGTGATAATAGAGTTTAAGTTTAGAGTAAGAGGAGTTGGGTTCAAATCCTGTCTTTGCTACTTAATTACCTTTGTGACATTGAGCCTTATTTTCCTTAGCTATAAAATGAGGGGATTGAATTAGATTATTTCTAAGGTACCTTCTAGTTCTAAATCTATGGTCCCCCACCTTAGGTTCTTTGTTGTTGTTCAGTCATGTCCAACTCTTTGCAACCCCATTTGGGGTTTTCTTGGTAAAGATATTGGAGTGGTTTGCCATTTCCTTCTCCAGCTCATTTAAAGATGAGTGTCAAAGGGAAAAGGTGGTGGGGGGCTTAGGTATTCCTCTGTAAAGAATTACACTCTTGCACACAGTCCAATTAGAATTTAAATGACCTTTTATTTGGACACTAGAGAAAGTGACTGAAGGGTAAGCTAAAGGTCTTACCGCTGGGGAAGAGGGCTCAAACCTCTTCTCCAAACAGAAGGAAGGTAGAAGCTTTTATAGAGGATTGGGGTGATCATCTGAAAATGGAAAGTTCCTTTTTCGACTAGGGTGGAGAAAGCCTGGGTGCTTGTCATAGTCCTGAGAGTCAGGGGGATTTTAGATTTGGAATGATTGTCCTAACTTCTGAGGTTATCACTGTCTCCTGGCTCCAGTCAGGTAGTAACCATACCTAATTGTCTTTCCTGCTATAGAATTTTATCTCCCCTTCTTAAATGTGTCTGTGCTGATATCTAGTTGGCCAAGCTAAACTTTAATAGTTCCTTAATTCCTTGGTATGTCTGTACTGTTATCTGGTCACCTTTGGTTTTGCTTCTCAAAGGAGAAACTTCTTCTGACTTATCCTAAATCCTTGTCATGAGGAAAATAAGGTAAACAGGGATAAGTAATTTATCCAGGGTCACAAAGTTAGTAAACGTATGAGGCCGTATTTGAATTCTAGAAGATGAGTCTTCCCATCTCTAGGCCCTGAGTTCTGTCTACTCAGATGCCCCACTTTAAATTCTAAGTCTGCCTTTTACTAGGGCAGTGGCTTTGAAAAGTCATTTTATTTCTTTGAGATTCAGTTTCCTCATCTATAAAATGAAGCATTAAGAGCAGATTTTCAAGATCTTCAAGTCTAATGTTTTACGATTCTATCATTTAAAGTAGTGTGTTATACTAAACCTAACTTATGAAGAAAAACTAAGCATGTATAACCTTTCTATCAGAAGCCCCTCAATATGAAGAGCTGAGGTACACTGAGGGGAGCTTTTACCTATCTGGTGTACTGATTGCATCCAGGCATAACCCCCCGGGAATGTCAGTATCTGGCAGCTCCCCTTACAAGCACTCTGACCCATAAGGTTGAAAACAAAGAACAGTTTTATTTACTTATTAAAGAACACAAACAGACTGGACTCTAATAAAAACTGACATTTAACCAGTGCTTCAGAATTTGGAAAACACTTTATGCATACTGAGCTTATATAATAATATATTAACATGTAACACTTAACATATGGTGAGCTTCACAAATACCCTGTGAGGTAGATATTATTTTGTTTTATGGATGAAGAAATAGAAGAGACCCAGAAAGGCTAAATAACATGCCCTGGTCATACAACTAGTAAGAAATTTGAATACAGGTATTTCCAACTTCATGTCCACTCTAATTATTGTGCCACACTGAGCCCATAGAGAGTTGAAATTCCTATAATGAGTCATTCTACCCAAGAGAGATATGTGCAGTCTATACTGACCTTTAGCAAGAAGGGAAACAGGGATTTATTATTCCATACTGGAACTTCTCTCTAAGGCTACTCTGTGCCACATTGTTTTTCTTTCATGCCATCTTTGGTTTAAGAGAGATGACAAAATGACCATCTTTTTTATTAATAAATGTGCTGGCCTTATTAATAAACTGATTCAATTACCCAGAAATTGTGTCACTTGAACTTTTTAAAAAGCCACATTCTATTGTTGGACTGCTGTTCTGTCACTCTACTAGTCATTGACTTTATCAATCAATCAACAGCTACTATGTGCCAAGCACTGTGCTAAGTGGTGGGGATACAAAAAGAGGCAAACATCAGTCCCCTCAAGGAGCTTACAATCTAACATGGGAGACAACATGCAAACAAATACATACAAAGAAATCTAAATGAAGGATAAATAGAAAATAGTTAACAGAGGGAAAGTTCTAGAATTAAGAGGCGTTAGGGAAGGCTTTCAGCAAAAGATGGGATTTCAGTTGGGAAATGCAGAAATGGAATACCTAAAGATTCACAATGGATGAGAAGATGAGGATGGGTTGTGATTTCCAACATTGGTATAATTCTAATTACTTGACCGTGTCTTTATAGGTATTTGGTAGGTATTCCATTTCTGCAACTTGTGGTGATATGTTGCACAGTTTCAAATATTTCTTTGAAAAATCTGCACAGATTGATAAGTCCGGGCTCCTTAACAGTGAACTTTCTATTAGTTCTCAGTAGGAGTGATCTCCTTTTCACTAACATGAACCACTTCTTTTCAGAATTCACTGAACCGAGGTTCCTTTATTGTATATATTATTGGTTGAGTTCATAGGAATACCTCTCAGTTCCCTTCTTGCTTCTTAGCTGTTTCATAGGCTCCATCCAGTGGTAAACTTCTATCAGTTACACTTGATAGGTCTGGTAGCATCTGTTTCTTTAGAATCTATTTCTGTAAATTATCATTATTTTATTATTACCATTAATAGCAGTATCAGTCATCTACCAATGGTTGGAGAATAGTCACAAAATAGGATAGAGAGAGATCTCTAGTTTCCAAGGAGATGTCGCTAATAGCTGATTTCTTTGCCTCACCCATTTTCATGCGTTGCTGTAGACTGAATACGGTACTGTGCTTGGAATGTTGTCTCTCCTCATCACTTCTGGAGTGAAATCCTTTTCTTCCTTTGAGAGAGAGTGCCACTCTTTCATGAAACCTTCCTTGATACCCAGATTGTGTAGGATACTATCAAGCCTAGGTAACTGAAAGCATCAGGAAGGCAGGGGTTGTGTTCAAAGGATAATAGATTGACAGCTAGAAAGTCAAAGTCATTGAGCAACCCCTTCATTTTACAGATGAAGAAACTGAGGCCCAGAGAGACAAGGTGACTTATTCTTTGTTATCTTTGTTTCCCCAGTACCTAGACCAGTGTTCTGAATATGTTAAGTCCTGCATATAGGAAGCAATGTTTGTCGGATGGTTGCATTGTCTAAAAATATGGGAAAAGTCTCTCTCACTTCTAGCACCTCCCTCTGAGATTACCTTCCATTTACATTATATGTACAGTTATTTTCCTGTTGTCTCCCCCTTTAGAATGTGAACCCTGTGAGGGGTTTTTTTGCATTTCTTTGTATCCTTAGCACTTAGTCTAGTGCCTGACACATAGTAAATAGTTATCCCTTTTGCATTGTGACTTTCTCCATTGCAGTTTCTATATATTGTGGGTCAGCATAAGAAATTAAATAGGAATTTTTTGGGGGGTTGCAGAAACTGCATATGACACACAAAGGCCAGCAGACAACATAGAGCCTATGAGCAAATACTTAACTCAAATTTTGTAATAAGGTATATAAACACCCCATAAGAGAAAAAAGAAATAATCAAGACTTCTCTGGTATGAAGGGAGAACCAAAAAAATTGTACATGGGTTTTCCAAAACACGGGGGCACTGAGCCCCTAAACTTTAAGATATGGAAGGGATAACTATACTTAATATATACTTGCTGTCTTTTTGTCTGTCTAGAGTGAATACCCACAGATCTATTGATACATTAAAGTATTTAACAATTTTACCAGTTACCTTGAAATAAAGAATAGGTAAATTAGAAGCTGCTGTGACTGTCAATATTTGTGTAGAGGAAGAGACTAAAATAGCATTGTATCTCAGTGAACAAGATTTGAAGGCTGCCTTGTAGGGTTATAATTAGGAATACTGGAATATGGGGCAAATTTAGTTGAGTTGGAGTAGGAGAGAGGCACCCATCCTGGTTGGATATAATCATGCCAGGAGAAGGGGTGACCTATTGTCTATAGTGCCAACCCCAATGGTGAAGCTGATCCCCAAACTCTTGTTCTCTTGAAGGAATCTGGGAGGAAAGGGAATTTCAGATGGGGAGAAGGCAGCTCCCTTGAGATGGGTGGGCTTTGAGTATGATGCTATGGATTCATAACTGTCAAAGAACCTCAAGACCCGAGGACAGCAGGCTTAAGGACAGTTTCAAGGTGGAAGCATTTCCTCCCATATGCCAACCATGGGCAAGGCCCTCATTGTTGTATCTTAGTTTTGTTTCTGGCACCTTATAAGATGTTCTACAGAATTTGAATATATATTCAGATAGACCGAAATGTCTTGTAAATAATAATAAATGACATTTATGCAGTGCTTTAAAGTTTACAAAGTATTTCATTTGAGCGGTATAACCGATTATCCTATGAGATAAGTACTATTGGTATAATATTATCCCCATTTAACAAATAAGGAAACTGAAGTTGAAAGAGATTAAATGACTTGCCCATGGGTACACAGCTTATAAGCATCTAAGGCAAAATTTGAACCTATCATCTTCCTGACATAAAATCCAAAACTCTATCTATTAAGACAGGGACTGTTGACTTGGGAACCATGAATTTGTTTTTAAAAAATATTTTTATCATTCTATTTCATTATTTTTTGCTTTTCTTGTTATTCTATGTGTTCTATTTTATGCTTTAAAAAAAATATTACTCTGGGTGAGGCAGCTAGGTGGCACAGTGAATAAAGCACCAGCCCTGGATTCAGGAGGACCTGAGTTCAAATCTAGTCTCAAACCCTTGACACTTACTAGCTGTGTGACCCTGGGCAAGTCACTTAACCCTCATTGCTGTACCAAAAAAAAAAAACACAACAAAAAAATACCACATTACTCTGAAGGTCCATTGACTTATCCAGAATGCAAAGATATCCATGCTTACCCCACCCACCCCACAAAAAAGATTAAGAACCCCTGAACGAAGTCATGCTATTTCTTAAATAGATTGATATTTTGGCCAAATGCCCAGGAGAAAGATTTAAAAGCTGAATTAGTTAACTTTCAATTAGAAGAATTGGGTATAATTTTTAAATAACTGAGGCCGAGGCTTGAACTCTCATTAATAATAATGGAGAGACACTTCTCACTCCTTGAGTACTCAAATTCTACAACTAAGACCTCCTCTGAAACGAATGTGAAATGTCATACATAACAAAATTTATGTGGAGAGCAAGAGTAGGAATCAGTTTAGCTTCTTTGAAATATTGTCTGTATAAAGTCCTGTTAAGTATATTCTCAGAGACCATAGAAGTAGGCAGAATAAGTGGCCACCTACTTGTAATTTGAAAACTATTGGACAGGCTCCACCACCCTACATCTCTGTTCAAACAAAATCTTATTTAATATGAGAATATTTATTACATGAAATCATGCAGATTGAAAAAAGGAAAACCACAACAAAACCCACTATACATCCCATTATAATCACAGCAAAAAAAAAATCCTGGAAAATACACAAAAAGAAAAGATCAGAAGGAGAAATAAACAGAATAATTTTATTATTCTCCTGTGACCTTAATTTTGGGGGGGCAAACTGTAAATAACAGTTTTGTTGTTCAGTCGTTTCAGTTGTGTCCTCTTCATAACCACATTTGGGGTTTTCTTGGAAGAGATACTGGAGTGGTTTGTCATTTCCTTCTTCAGCTCATTTTACTGATGAAGACACTGAGGCAAACAGGGTTAAGTGACTTGTCCAGGGTCACACTGCTAATAAGTGTCTCAGGTCACATTTGAACTCAGGAAGATGAGTCTTCTAAGTTTCTAGCTCAGCACTCCACTGTACCACCTGTACCACTTCAACAGGAGTTTATAGTTGTCCAATTATTTTTGAAGTTTTTGCTTGTGTATTTGAAGGTTTGTTTTTGCTGACAATTACTAACTCTATATGGAATTATCTTTTAAAAAATTTTTGTTCCAATCATTGTTTCCTATGTAAAGAGGACAAGTCCTTTCAGAAATCAGTTCTGAAAAGAACAGTTTCTATGAGAGTTTGTAGGCAGGGAGACTATTGCCTTGTCAGCCTTTCAACTCATTAACAAGAAAAAGATTACTTCATTTTCCCCCTTTTCAGTTTTTCCTCTTAGTTGAAACATTGTTACTGGCACTCGCAGAAGCAAACTCAAAGAGTTCTACAAATGGCAAGTTGTGAAGAATTTTTCTATTTTCCGTCATTGGAATTAAAAGTGAGACGAGAACAGACCGTCACTGATGGCTCCTCATGCATGGTGTTTGACTTCTTTCCAGATGGCATATGTGACTTTAGAATACTGGTCATTTAGCCTAAATTGCATTTTAAATTGCTTTTAAATGTATTTATAACTTTTCCTCAATGTGATGACTCTCTCAAGGTGAGATGAAATGCTCTTTCTACCGTTTAAAAAATAGCCATCAATAACTCAAATGTAGCCATTTCAACTTAAAAATCTATGCCCATCCATTGAGTTAACATAATTAAACTTGGTTTCTGTGATTGGTATCTGGAGCTATTTGAATCAATTGAAACTAAAAGCTGACAACTGTAGTAGACATTTCAGATAATTCAGTGAAATAGAATTTCCCCAAGGCTTTCAGTTTATGGTCATTAATCATGAAAGTGTAGACTTTAGGTAGCTGCTCTTCTCCTTGACTCCTTTCTCCTAGAAGTAAAATTAGTTTTCACTCACATCCAATGCCAGACTGTCTAATGACAATTTAAAGGATCCCAACTTTCCTATGGTTTTTTCCCTCTGTCTTGGCACCTACCCACATAGCTCTCTATTCTACCTTTCAGCTTCTCAAATGAAGATATCTTTCACAGTTTGTCTATACTCACTTTCAGCAGACAGGCTTGTTTACAAATTGGTCCCAGTGTCTTCTCAACAAGGAAAAATTTGAGGGAAAAGAACCTACATGTACAAACATAACTATAGCAGCTCTTTTTGTGGTGGCAAAGAATTGGAAACTGAGGGGATACCCATTAATTGGGGAATGAATGAACAAGTTGTGGTATAAAAGAATGTAATGGAATACTATTGTGTTATAAGAAATGACAAGCAGGCAGATTTCAGAAAAACCTGGACTTACATAAATTGATGCAAAGTAAAGTGAGCAGAACCAGGAAAACACTGTATACAGTAACAGCAACATTGTGCTGATCAACTACAAATAACTTAGCTCTTTTCAGCGATACAATGATCCAAAACAATTCCAAAAGACTCATGATGGAAAATACTATCCACATCCAAAGAAAGAATTGATGGAGTCTGGATGCATACTATTTTCACTTTTTAAATTTTTTGTGTTTTTTCTCTTTTGGCCTGTTTCTTCTTCTTCTTCTTCTTCTTCTTCTTCTTCTTCTTCTTCTTCTTCTTCTTCTTCTTCTTCTTCTTCTGGTGAGGCAATCAGGGTTAAGTGACTTGCCCAGGGTCACACAGCTAGTAAGTGTCAAGTGTCTGAGGTCAGATTTGAACTCAGGTCCTTCTGAATCCAGGGCTGGTGCTGTATCCACTGTGCCACCTAACTGCCCCCTGTTTCTTCTTTTACAACATGACTAATAGGGAAATAAGGGCAGGTAGGTGGCACAGTGAAAAGAGCACTGGCCCTAAATCCAGCCTCAGACACTTGACACTTACCAGCTATGTGACCCTGATTGCCTCCAAACATCCAGGGCCATCTCCAGTCCTCCTGATGTATATCTTGCCACTGGACCCAGATGGCTCTGGAGGAGTGAGGCTGGTGACTGCACAGCCCTTCCTCACTTAAATTCAATTCATTTCAAGTCATGACATATTTCATGGTCCTCTTCAAGAACAAAGGACAAACAACAATATGGAAATATAACCTGTATCAAATTGCTTACCATCTTAGGGAGGGAGGGAGAAAATTTGGAGCTTAAAATTTTTTTAAATGAATGTTAAATAAAAATTTTAAATGTTAAATAATGTCTTTACATGTAACTGGGAAAAAATAAAATACTATTTAAAAAGAAAAAATGAAGAAAGATTTGATGTTGTACATTGTTGGACTTATTTAATCTACTAGGGGGACAAGAAGGTACAAATGCTATTGGAATTTTGAAAGCGTAGCCCTTCACACACTCTGCAAGTCCAGCCAAACTGGCCTCCGAGATGTTCCTAGAACTCATGGAATTGGAATGCCCATCTTTCCACCCCTCCACCTCTTAGAATCCTTAGCTTTCTTCAGTTCTTAATTGAAGTGTAAATCCTAAGGTCCCGGGAGTCAGGAAATGTTTCTTTCTTGTCTTTGTAGCCCCAGCACCTTGCACTGTGCTTGAGCACATCAGGGAACTTAATTGTTTGTTGAATTGAATGAATTAAATCAAGTCGAAGAAGTTCCTGTTCTTAAGGATCTTATTTCTTCTGGCACATTGAGCCCTTCTATTGTAGTTCTCACATATCACTTTTGCCCCTCCCATCACTCCTTCACTTCTTACTCCTCTGACCCTCTCCCCCCAAGTGTACTTGGATTTTAAGTGTTGTTGAAGAACTCCTTGTGCTGTATCTTTTTTTTTAACTGAAAAGAGGAGTGCTTTCAGAAAGAATTGTGCCAACAGCTGCTTCTTTACACACCTCTGACAGAATTGACCTTTTTATCCCTTGCTGTTTATTTTTTCCCTCACATAAACTAACAATTTCAAGAATTATTTTTTTTAACCAACAAACCATCTGTGTTTCTGCCTCCTATTTTCCCCCACTTTGGAAAACAAAAGCAAAATCCTTGTAACAAATATGTAGAGTCAAACAAAACAAATACCACCATTGGCCATGTCCAAAAAATGTATCTCAATCTGCACCCTGAGACTATCACCTCTCTTTTAGGATGTGGGTAGCCTATTTAATTAAACTTGGGTCCTCTAGAATTGTAGCAGGTCATTACTTTGACCAGAGTTCTTAAACCTTTCAAAGTTGTTTGTCTTTATAGTGTTGCCGTTGCTATAGAAATTGTGCTTCTTCCTCTGTCCATTTTACTTTTCATTAGTTTATATGAATCTTCCCGGCTTTCTCTGAAACTGTGTTCATCATCTCACAGCACAACAGTGTTCCATCACATTCATATAACATACGTTGTTTATCCATTCCCCAAATGAGGGGAACTCTCTTAGTTTGTAGTTTTTTGATACAACCAAAAGAATTACTACAAATGTTTTTGTGCATATGGGCCTCCTCCTCCTTTTCTTCCCTCTCAGAGCCTTAGGAAAAACTAAACTAGCCCACGTGTCTGAGCTTTGGGCAACAGGGAAGCTATGTCAATAGCCTGAGTTTTAACTCCCAGAATCAATCAAGTTTCAAGGATATATTTACCATCTTTGGGGAGAAAAAAAAAAGCCTACACAGTAGAGATCCTACTAGATTTTGTTCCTTTTAAAGCTTCAAAGCCTAAAAGATCTTTCATTTCAACAAACAACCACTGAAACTTTCCAAAGAACCTTGCAAAATTCCTCTCAAGAACCAGAAAGGGAAAATATATCCTTACATTTATATTGGCAATGTTTTCCAGCTAAGATCTATGACTTCGCATGAGCAAAAGGGGGTTTGTTAGAGCCAACTGGAATAGGAGGCAAAGGAATCTGAGTATAAAGAGAGAAGCAAGGGGAAGGAATATTTATATAGTACTTACTGTATGCCAGGCACTGAGCTAAGCACTTTTTATAAATACTATTTTATTTCATCCTTGTGACAACCCTGGGAAATAAATGCTAATGCTTATTTTACATTTGAGAAAACTGAGGCAAACAGAGGTGTGAGAATCAGTGTGACACCCCCCTGCTGAGAAAGACATTGTGAGAACCAGGGCAATGCCCCCCTGAGGAGAAAGCATGTGACTAGCATCCGGAAGTTACATCTATTCATAGAAGTGCCTATAAGTCATGTCAATCAATGCTACCAGCCAATTAGCTTGGAGCTTGTGTGTGGGAACCGCCTCTATGGCGGTCTTCAGGGAGCTTCTGCTTGAGGAGAATGGGGACCCTTCTTTCCGCTGGAGGTCGAGGTGGCAGCAGCAAGTCCAGGGTAGCTAGGCTTTTTCTTTCTGAACTCCACGTGTCCTTCCTCCCTCTTTTGCTAACTTCTAAATACTTTAATAAATGCTTAATGCCCAAAGACTGGTGCTATAAGCTTCTAATTTAAGGTGACCACACATTAGATTTTGTCATAATAGTTATATTTTAAACATCACAGAGGTAAAGTGACTTGTCCAGAGTCACAGAACTAATAAGTGTCTAAATCTGGATTTGAACTCAGGTCTTCTTGACTCTAGGCCTATAATCTATCCATCGTGTCATCTAGCTGCCTACTTAGCTGGACTTGGGCTTCAGAACCCTCTTTTGTCTCTCACAGGGCAATGACTGCATGTCATGCAAGAGACTGTAAAAAAGTGGCCTACCTCAACATTCTTATTTTGTGTTTCCCTTGGTGAAGTATGACAAAGAGAGAGGAGGAGAGAGAGAGAGACAGAGAGAGAGACAGAGACAGAGACAGAGAGAGAGAGATAGAGAGAGACAGAGAGAGAGAGAGGAAGAAGAAGAAGAAGAAGAAGAAGAAGAAGAAGAAGAAGAAGAAGAAGGAGAAGAAGAAGAAGAAGATGATGATAATGTTGATGATGGATTGAGGAAGAAAGAAACTAAAGAGTATGATAAAGGGAATAGGAGGTGAAGGGCAAGAGACTAGGAGTAGAAACTATCAATCAACCAGTGTATATTAAATACTTTCTATGTACTTGGCAACTAGGGCAGCCAGGTGGCACAATAAATGCAGTGCGAGACCTGGAGTCAGGAGACACATCTTCCTAAGTTCAAATCTGGCCTCAGATCTGTGCTAGCTGTGTGACCTTGGACAAGTCACTTGACCTTGTTTGGCTCAGTTTCCTCATCTTTAAATTGGGCTGGAGAAGGAAATAGCCAACCACTCCAGGATCTTTGCCAAGAAAACCCCAAATGGGGTCACAAAAAGTTGGACATGAATGAAAAAATTACTGAACATGTACAAGACACTGTACTAAGCACCAAGGATATAAGTCAAGAAGAGCACATTCTTTTTTTAAAAAATTCAATTTAATATTTTATCTTTTCCTGTTACACGTGAAAACAATGTTAACATTCTCTTTTTCAATTTTTGAGTTCCAAATTAAGGAGATCACATTCTAATGCAGAACATGCAAATAACTATAATATACAAGATAGACAAGAATCATATCTGTTGTAATCTGTTGTAGAAGTCTTGAGGGACTTAGGTGGGAGCATGTGTGTTGTGTGTGTGTGCTGCGGGTAAGGGGTGGTATTCATATGGAGTTTCATTGGCTGGTGAGGCTAAAACTATCTGTCTTTATTTAGCACATTTTAACTTACACAAGGGAAGGCTTGAGTTTTGGAAGGACATCCAACGGTTGGAGCACAAAGAAAGTAAGTAGAGACAATAAGAGAAGATACAACAGGGGGCAGCTAGGTGGTGCAGTGGATAAAGCACTGGCCCTGGATTCAGGAGGACCTGAGTTCAAATCTGACCTCAGACACTTGACACTTACTAGCTGTGTGACCCTGGGCGAGTCACTTAACTCTCATTGCCCTACCCCTCCCAAAAAAAAGAGAAGAAAGAAGAAGGAGAAGGAGAAGGATATGCTCCTTACATGTAACAGGTTGGCAGAGAATGGGAAAGATGATCCCTCATATGTAGCAAGGTTATAGGGCCTGGGATCTGGTCAAACTTATTCATCAGTTACCTAGTCTCAAGCTGTCATTTGACTCACCGATATATATTTAATTTTATCCTCCCAAGCTCTATAGTGACCTAGGGGTATGCTTGGATAATTTATTTTTCATTAATAAATGTGTAGTCACTTTTTCATTAATAAATTAGCTTCAGCTCCCATCTAGTTCATTAAATATTAAGTATTTGATGAACTAGGGAGACCTTTCCAAAAAGTAATTACTCTAATTTATCTATGATTGAATAAATATTAGAATTACTGAATATATGTATTAATAAATGGAATCTACAAAAAATGTAAAGTACTGTCACTTCTTACATGGACATTTTATTTGCTGAAAGGGACCAAAAACCCCCACCATTTACGAGAAAAGCAGCTTGAGATAGTTCTGAAAACCAGAAGAAAAAAAGTCCTTCAGATAAATGTTCTGAGATCTATTTGAAAGGTCAAAGGAAAAAGCACTGAGTGATGGTAGCAATCGTTACAATATATTATTTCCCAGCAGCTAATTTAAGCATGACTTCAGGATTTTGAATTTATTGCTGTGCTGTTGTCATTCGTCCTTCATTTTGAAGAGGACCAATGATGTCACAGGTGATGTCTTGACTTGCTGGTGAATTGGATTTAAGTGAGGCAGAGTTGCACAAAGTCATCAGCCTCACTCTCTCTTTCAGAGTCATTGAAGTCCAGTGGCAAGAAAAAATTCAGAACGACTGGAGATGGTCTGAGATGCAGTGGATGACCTTGGCATTTTCAATGTCTGACCAAGTTCTCAGTGCTTCACAGCTTCAGCTACATTCATGGCTGTTGGAATAAATTGTTCTTGTTTGCTCATCCCCCTGGGGGAAGTCTTTGAATGTTTGGAGTAGACATTTCCTTAACCCACTACTGGGTAGGTTTGTGTTACCCTCAACCTGGTTTAGCCATCTATCTGCTCAGACCTTTTTACTGGGGTGAGGCTACTGGGCACGCTACAGATTCTTGGAGCCACAGGTAAGAGTTGGGTGAAGGTGGACAGAAAAGATGGATGGACAGCCCTGGAGAGGGCTTGGCAAGCCTTCATACCAGAGGTGCTAGTCCTCCCTGAACACCTCATACACCAAGATGCTTACTAGCTGTGTGAATGTAAGTCACTTAACGTCTTCCTGCTTCTGTTTTCTCAATTATAAAATTGGGATAATAATAGCACCTATATTGCAGGGTTGTTTTGAAGGTAAGATGAAATAATTTTAAAAAGCACTTATTGGGGTAGCTAGGTGGCGCAGTGGATAGAGCACCGACTCTGGAGTCAGGAGTACCTGAGTTCAAATCCGGCCTCAGACACTTAACACTTACTAGCTGTGTGACCCTGGGCAAGTCACTTAACTCCAATTGCCTCACTAAAAAAAAATTTTTTTTAATTAAAAATAAAAAGCACTTATCACAGTGTAGGCTATTATATAAACGCATACTTCCTTCTCCTTCCTTTCCCCTATGGTAATGCTGTCTAACAATTATTTGCATTATACATGATAGAAATGCAGGTTTGGGGCTTCTCGTTATATGATAGAACTAAAGGATTTCCCATCAAGATGGCTGTTTCGGGGGCAGCTGGGTGGCACAGTGGATAGAACATTGGCCCTGGAGTCAGGAGGACCTGAGTTCAAATCCGGCCTTAGAAACTTGACACTTACTAGCTGTGTGACCTTGGGCAAGTCACTTAACCCTCATTGCCCAACACACACACACCCCCCCCAAAAAAAAGAAAGAAAGAAAGATGGCTGTTTGAACATTAGGCAAGCTGCCTGGCTCTGTAATACCTACTCTGGCCAAACCCTGACATTTGCACCAAACTGAATAATGATCAAGGGATCCAATGGGAAACTACAGTGATGTCTTCTCCCTCAAAACTACATAATAAACCAGGCCAAAATCCACTGACAAGAGGAAAGGGAGTTGCCAGTGTAACCAGGGTTTGGGGACTGTAGCCGACTTTGCTCTTTTCCTATAGGCTGCAAGAGCAGAAGGATCCCCTGAGAAAGCCTCAGTGTGGCTAGAAAAACATCTGGGTGAGGACCTTGGCAGCAGGCAGCAACAATGGCATAGGGCGGACCTTCAGGAAGAGGGACAGCCAAGACTCAAGAGACCTGAGGTGTCCTGATACTCTGTCCTGAGATGCCAGAGAGGGACTTGAAGATCCAGTGCTCTGAATCTCAAAAATTTAGGAGGCCTACCCTAGACAGTGGAGGTGATTATAATAATGTTCATAGGGCTAACCACTCTACCCAAAAGCCTCAAAGTACATCAGGTGATAGATACACAAAACCCCAATTCAGGAACTAAAGTTGGAAAAATCAAGAAGACAAAATACCAATAAAAATTATTAAAAATCTAATTCCATAACAAGAGTAAGAGAGTCAAAGGGAAAAAATAGCTTTTCTAAAAGGACTGTATGAATATTTAGAAGAAATTGAGCAAGAAATAAAAATAAAATAAAAGCTCTGGATAAAACAATTGGAAGGAGAATAAATAACTTAGAAGGGTGGTAACCATTAACCAAAAAGATGAAATCCCTGAAAACTAGAATAAAAGAAAGAAAAATAAGTGACTATGAAAAACAGAAATAAATAGAACAAAATCAAAAGATTTTTTAAATAGAAGAAAATGTAAGAAGCTGCAATCTAAAATAATTGACTTAGGAAGCATGCAAAGGAGAGAACTTTTAAAATTATTGTGCTTCCTGAAAACCATAATTTTTTATTAAAGCCTGGATACTATTTTTCAAGAAATCATAAATGAAAACTACCCAGATCTATTAGAACAAGAGGGCAAAGCAATGTAGAAAGAATCTATCAATGAGCTTCTTAAAGCAACCCAAAAAAGGAAAAGTGTCAGGAACAACATAGCCAAAATTAAGAACTCATATCAAAGGGGGAAAAAAAACAACTCTTAAGAAAGAAGCAGTCTAAGTACCAAGGATCTACAATCAGAATCACAAAAGACCTAACAATTTCTACTAAAAACCAGAGATCTTGGAATACAATTTTCCAAAAGGCAACAGATACATAGAATAATTTACTTTGAAAATCTGAGTATAATCCTAGAAGGGAAAAGAAGATATTTAATAGAATAGGGGGTTTTCAAGTATTGCTGATGAAAAGGTCAGATCTGAGTAGGAACATGGAACTACAAGAATCCAAAGAAATCTAATGTAGTGAGTATGCTCTGACCCTCTCTCACAGTCAGATTGATTATATCTTCCCCTTGAGGTGTGAGGAAACACCAAGGCAGCATTCTTTTTTAATGCCATCAGATAAACCCTCAGAAAGCTGTGCCCCTCCTCGTGTTAGGGGGCCCAGTAATCAGCACCTCAGTTCTACTGAACAATGTAACATCACTCAGCTTTTAGAAAAGGATATGTACTTTAAAAAAAGAACAGGGGCTGCTAGGTGGCACAGTGGATAGAGCACTGGCCCTGGAGTCAGGAGGACCTGAGTTCAAACCTGGCCTCAGACACTTGACACTAGCTGTATGACCCTGGGCAAGTCACTTAACCCCAATTGCCTCACACACACACACAAAACCAAATAAAAACATAGAACAAATAGTTTTTCTCTGACATATCATGGAGCATGGTTTCCCCTATTCCACGCTGGTCTCTGGGTTCACAACTCAGCTCAGCTCCTACATGGAAATGGTCCCATCAAATTCATATCAAGATGAAGCATCACTTTTTTTTTTTTTTGCATATAAGGTATTTTATTTTTTCCGTTACATGTAAAGATAGTTCTCAACTTTTGTTTATACAAGCTTTACAATTTCAGATTTTTCTCCCTCCCTCCCCTCCCTCCCCCCTCCCCTAGATAGCAGGTAATCTGATATAGGTTATATCTATATGTCTATATATATGATAAATTTTTATGTCAACCACCTCCAAGCCTAGGTCCTGAAAGTCACTCCCCAAAGTTACTCCTTGCTCCTATAATGCTGTGTTGACTGCCTGGATTCTGGATTCTGACTCCCAGCTTCCTCTGGCTCTGTCTACTAATCTTTCAAAATTCTCAAGGTACCCATAGTCTCTTACAAGATTTTGCCAGCTAAGGAGTCACCAAATGAAGTCAAAAGAAAATAAGGCAAGGGCAGCTAGGTGGCGCAGTGGATAGAGCACCGGCCCTGGAGTCAGGAATACCTGAGTTTGAATCCGGCCTCAGACACTTAACACTTACTGGCTGTGTGACCCTAGGCAAGTCACTTAACCCCAATTGCCTCACCAAAAAAAAAAAAAAGAAAGAAAGAAAGAAAGAAAATAAGGCAAAAGAGGAAGTAGCTGAGGTGGACAATCCTTTTTGAGTGCCTTTATGACCAAAGAGCTTCCTCTTCCACATATAGTCAGCCAACTAGAGCCAGTCACAGAGTGTCTGCATGCTACCAAATCTCTCTAGCCACTTCCCTTATATATTATTATGATTATCCTAGAAGCAACCTTTTCAGGCTCTCCACATGCCATTCCAGATGCCATCCTAGACACTCTGCCCTTAAGCCAGACCTTCATTGCACTAGAAAGGTAAGTTAATTTGAATGTTTTGAAGGAGCTGCATGAAAATGTAGCACTAATTTCCTGATAGAGGGAAAAGGAATGTGCCTTTCAGAAGCCTTCAAAGAATATTAAGAGTGAAGTTAAGAAAAATTAATATCTTAGGGGTGCATCAGCTCTTTTCTGAGGGTTTGAAAAGGGGATAAAGGGGCAGCTAGGTGGTGCAGTGGATAAAGCACCAGCCCTGGATTCAGGAGTACCTGAGTTCAAATCCGGCCTCAGACACTTGACACTTACTAGCTGTGTGACCCTAGGCAAGTCACTTAACCCCAATTGCCTCACCAAAAAAAAAAAAAGAAAGAAAGAAAAGAAAAGAAAAGGGGATAGAAAAGGAAGGGTAAAAAGGAGGAAAGCACTAGTGTAAAATGGAGGAAGAGGGTAGGAAAAAAATGTCATTTCTCATCATTATAGTACAGGAGAAAAATACGTGGAACAAGAGGTAGGGAAAGCTGGTTAGAAATAACATTGCCAGAGACAGACAGAGACAGAGACAGAGAGACAGCAACAAACGGAGAGGACAATTGAAACTTTTCTAATGCATAGAAGAGAAGAGAAGGAAATACAGAAGGAAACATAAACATGCAGGACAGTTTTAACAGCAATATATAGTATGTATTATATATTATATTTTTCTTTAAAAAGTAAATTGTGAAATGGAGTCACAGTTTCACATACATCCTTGTTTGTGTTCTGTGTTTTTGGAAATGCTTCTCTTTTTTTAGTGGCAAAGTTCAAGTTTCAAAAATGACATTGAAAAATAAAGTAGAGGGCCAGCTGGGTGGTACAGTAGATAAAGCACTGGCCCTGGATTCATGGGGACCTGAATTCAAATCTGACCTCAGACACTTGACACTTACTAGCTTAGCTGTGTGACCCTGGACAAGTCATTTAACCCTCATTGCCCTGTCACTTCATACCAGGAGACACTGCTTTGAAGGAGAAGATCCATAGAACAGGACTTGTAAGGAGAAATCAACTGAGAAGAGAAGACAAGGAAAACTGCAGACATAGGAAGGAAACACAGAAACCACAATGAGTGGAGCAGAGACTGAGACAGAAAGAAAAGAGCAGCTGAACTGAAAACCAAGGAAAGAGCTTGGAGCAGGGCAAGCCAGGCTTTGCTGTTTGGAACTAACTGAAGAAAGTTTCTGAGATTGGGAACTGGTTGGATAAAGCAGAACCTTCAACTATGAGTAAAGAGCAGGCTGGCCAGTCTGCTTTGCTCTTTATTGTCATCTATAGGTGGCAGTTAAGAGATGGCTGAAGATGGAGAGGCTCTGCATTTGCTCTGGAGTTGATTTGATTGGAGAACAGTTCTGATGCCGGGAGCTGATTGGAGAGACTAGTGTGGATGCTGTTTTGAAGAGCTGCCTGGATTTGCCTTTCTCTTTAACACAATCTACAGTTTGAGAGAGAAGAAACCCCTCAGAGCAAGAGCTCTTATGTGCCATGGATCCCTTGATTAGTCTGCCGAAGCTTGTAGACCCCTTCTCATAATAAATTAAAACACATAAAAATTTACAAGACTTAATTACAAAATTTGCCTCCCAAAATGTAAATAGTTATTCTGAAGTACAGTTATCTCCAGAGGACCAGTAATGAAGAATGTTAGCCACTGTCTGACAATGAGGTGATGGACTTTTGTGTAGAATGTTTTTGAACATGGTCAATACAAGAATTTGTTTTATTCAAATATGCTTTTTATGAGTGTTGTTTTCCTTTTCCCCAGTGGGGGAGGGAGAAAAAGACAAATGCTTGATAATTGAATTTTTTAATTTAAGAAAAATAAATAATTATAAAAATATATTTTTTTGAAACAAGTCCATGGATCCCAGGTTAAGGACCCCTGCAGGGGCAGCTAGGTGGCGCAGTGGATAAAGCACTGGTCCTGGATTCAGAAGGACCTGAGTTAAAATCTGGCCTCAGACCCTTGACACTTACTAGCTGTGTGACCCTGGGCAAGTCACTTAACTCTCATTGCCCAGCAAAAAAACAAACAAACAAACAAAAAACCTTGCCCCTATACATGCAGATTGAGGAGAGTGAGCCAACTCAGAGAAAGAAAAGGTGGGTACAGGTGACACACCCCTGCCTAATGCATAAACATACATATATATGTACAATATTTTAGCAATGAATGTAATAGAATCACCTCAAACAACTCAACCAATATAATTCTCTTTATTTATGAAAACTCAGTCTTGTGCTATTTAGTTTTCTCCACAGTCCTCAAGTAAAATTTCTTCTCAAAATTCTCTTAAAAAGATGAAGTTGAAAACAACTTATTCAGAAAAAGATCTCTCCATCTCTTTTCTCTTGATGACAGAAGCTTTCCAACCACAACAGGAAACAATCTGTTCAGCTTTTCTCAAGCTTTCACTCCATAGTTCATCAAGTAGATCCTCATAGATCTTCGTGGATGACAGATACAACACACACCTCCCTGCCTCCGTAGAGAGAAGAATTTGACATTAAATCATTTTCTCAACCAACTTTCATAGATCCTTATCGATCATAAAGCACATACTTTTCCCCTGACTCCATAGGGAGAAATATTTCATATCAAGCCATTTTCTCAGCTGTCACTTTTTAATACTACCAACACAAATTAGTTTTTCCTCCTCAATTTTCTACTTGTATCCAAGAGCTTAGAGACAGTAAAGCAATTCTGTAGCCTCTATAGGGAAGGCTGATTGAATCAAAGGTTAAACCTACAAAAAATCAGGGTAGTGGGGTGGGGGGGACACTATACAAGCTCTAAGACTACCCACACACTAGGGCAACTTAGAACAGCCTAACCACAAGGGCACCCATTGAAGCAAGTAATAAGTGTGCTTATAGGTAAGGGCTGGATTTTGTATAGATGTATCTGATTGGTTTCCCATTATTGATGTCATAGTCAAGAAGCTGCCAATGAACAAGGTTCTCTGGGGACAACTGTAGTATACTTGAACTTCTTCCCTGGACTTCCACTCCAAGATCTGGCTGTCGTATTTCCTGTTATGAAACCCTGGTGTCAATGTTGAGTGGGGTACCTAAACCCCTCTATTCTTTTTTTGTTTTTTAAGTGAGGCAATTGGGGTTAAGTGACTTGCCCAAGGTCACACAACTAGTAAGTGTTAAGTGTCTGAGGCCAGATTTGAACTCAGGTACTCCTGACTCCAAGGCCGGTGCTCTGTGCCACCTAGCTGCCCCAAACCCCTCTATTCTTAGAAGATAGATCATATTCTAACTGCTTAAGGGACTTTAGTGGCTCTTTAGTCTATCTAGGATAAAATACAAACTCCTCTATTTGGCAAATCTATCTTTCCACTGATTTCACATTGTTCCCCTTCATGCAGCCTATGTTGCAACCAAAATGACTTGCTATTATCCATATACAACATTCCTTCTTTTGCCTCTCTGCCTAAGTACAGGCTATATCCCACATAGAGAAGGCTCTCCTTCCCTCCCCATCTCAACCTCTTGGAATCCCTACCTCCTTTCAGGGTTCAGTTCAGTGATGCTCTCCCATCTCAAAATTATTTTATTTATTCATTCATTCATCTGTTTGTTTGTTTGTTTGTTTATTTATTTGGCTGTTTGTTTTGTGGGTCAATGAGGGTTAAGTGACTTGCCCAGGGTCACACAACTAGTAAATGGCAAGTGTCTGAAGCTGGATTTGAACTCAAGTCCTCCTGAATCCAGGGCTGGTGCTTTCAAAATTATTTTAAATGTATTTTTAATTACTTATTGTATAAGTTGTATTTGCCTAGTAGAATACAAGGTCCTCAAGATCAAGAAATGTTTTCCTTTTATCTTTATATTTATAAATGCTAATTGAATTGAATCTCCATCTCATGAGATTCTACTGGCCTCACATAGAGAAAACTAAGCTCCATAGTGCTTTCGGTAAGTGGATAATAAATGTTTTTGTTCATTTAGTCAGTCCCGCTCCTTCTCTGATCTCCCTCTTTTCCCCAATACAGCTTAAAACCTTTTTGTTGCCTCCAGATCCCCTTTTCAAGCCCTGGCTCATTCTGAACCTTAATACTCTAAGATGGATGGAATGTTCTAAAGCAATGGTCTCTAAGATGGGGTGTATACCCAAGGCAATGCATGACATGATTCATCGGGAATCAATTCAGCTTGACTAATATTTAACATATGGATTGACACTGACATCTTCACTTATTCCACACGGCAGCTGAGCATCTTGTACAGCACAGGAAGTAATGCAAAAGAAGAGTGGGAGTTCTTCTACAAAGTAGAGGGGTTGATTGGGGAACCATCACTCATTGCTCAGCTTTCAGTGTATTGCAATATACTGCGACATATGTGTGCTCAGTTGAGTGGATTTATTAATTATGTTATCTAATTTTAACTAAGCTAAACTTCACAAAGTGGACAGATTCCTGCAAAAAGATTCTTGCAAAGAAATCTCAAATTGAAGCTACTATAAATAATGTGATATATAACCTATATCAGGTTGTTTGCTGTCTTCAGGAGGGGAGAGGGAGAAAAATTTGGACTTCAAAATCTTATAAAAGTGAAGTTGAAAACTATCTTTACATGTCACTAGAAAAAATAAAACACCATTCAGTGGTTAAAAATAAAAGAAAAAAGAAATGTGAGTATAAGAAAGTATACATAAAATGGCAGAGTATTATGTCTTCTTCAACCATACTGCAAAGTAAAAAAACGATAATTTAATCAGATCTGATAAGGTCAACCAAAAAAAGAGAAATCATCAAAATGATTTGAAATATGGCTTTATATCTACTATCATTAAGACTGTATTTCACTCAGTGTAGTGTGTGCCTTGAAATATTAGCTTACAACAGCATGAAGTCATCACAATTAGCAAGGCATTTAAAAATTAAACTTTGGTTGCCAAAAAACAATGTGTGTCACCTTTTGTATCTGCACATTTTAAAACCTTGGAAACAGAATTTTCTAACCTGTTTAAAGATCTTCCAAATGAGGAGTTTTAGTGGGTGTGAAAATAAATTTTGTTTAAAAAATAAAAATATAGCCCTTCTCATTAACTTGCTGGAACCATTGATTGACATTGGGGAAAGATGGAAATTTACTAGCCAAATTTTAACAAAAAGCTTTGCATAAGTGGTAGATGAAATTGAAAGATGAGGATCTTGTTTTAGTGAGCTTAGTCAAAGGTACACTTCTCACATTTGTATCTACACACCTTTGTAGATACATTTTAAAAGCTATGTCATTAAAAACAAATGTCAGAATAAATGGAATTTAGAAGCATGCCTTTGATTGCTGCAAAATGTTAAACTAAGATTTTAAAAAATATATCAGATTCAATCACATTGCTCTCACCTAAAGTAGGTTTTAATGTGTACAGAAATGAGAGTTTTTATGGTGACAAATTTTTCATTGTTTTTGTTGCTACCAGAGTCCTATTCCTTGAAGTTGTTTCTGGCATTAAGTGACTCCGTCTATGTATCCATGTCAGCCTGGAGTGTATATCTTTGTTCCTTCAACTGTACCCCAAATGGACTCTAGAACTCCTGTTTGGGTGTCAAGCGCTGGACACATAACTTCATTGCTAGCCACCCCTCAAGAGGTGAAGAACTTGGGCCTTCTGCAACTGTTGGTTCCTGACCTCAACTACTCAAACTATTGGGCATGATCTCCAACTCTGCAACTGCCTCAACTGATGGCTGTCTCCAGGGTTCGGTTATTTAAAACCACCATGGGACAGCCAATTGTCAGCCCCGCCAATCACATTGCTCCTTCTGACTCAGATGGAGAGAGATCTTCATACTTGTAAAGGGATCACTGCAAGTAATACCTTGTTACTACATCAACCGTTTCTTCTGTGATTTTCAACCTCCTCTCATATATCTTTACCTCATTCCTTTAAAATTTCTCCTTTGGAGATATATTTTATAATGTACATGATACATTAGCAGAATGGTTCAAGTATATGATTTATAAATAAATATGTGGGGGCATGGTCAAAAATTTTTGATAGTGTATATAATCAAAATGTTTTGATCCAAGGAACAAAATACTGAATCTATGGACACAAATATTTCTGATGAGGAAAAAAATAGGGGGTGGGGGAATCTGTTTAAATAAGGTATTACGAATATGCAGGGAAATCAATAACCAGTTTAGGTTTTTAAAATATGTGTATAGAAGATGGAAGGAAGAACAGGTAACTGGGGAAAACTACAAAGAAAACAAAGGAGTAGAAGAACATCAGGAATGCTAAAGCTCGAAATATACTGAGGCTGTTGAATTCTAAGGATATTAATGAAAGGTCTTATTTTCTTAAGCTATGATGGGGCCAGAAGATAAAAGGTGGGATAGGACCATTACTTTGGGTGAATAGATGATAACAAATGTTTGAATGAAGGCAGAATTTTAATTCATTGTAACTATGCATTGTACTGGGAAATAATTTGAAATTTAAGAAAAATTTCTAAACTGTTCATACCCTTTATCTAGAAATTCATTTTAGGGATGATCCTAAAGCAGATTATTATTATTATTATTTGGTGGGGCAGGGCAATGTGTGTTTAGTGACTTGCCCAGGGTCACAGAACTAGTAAGTGTCAAGTGTCTGAGGTCATATTTGAACTCAGGTCCTCCTGAATCCAGGGCCTGTGCTTTATCCACTGTGCCACCTAGCTGCCCCTGATGTGCATTTCTCTTACTATTTATTAGTGGTTTTAGAGCATTTTTCATGTGATTATTTATAGTCTTCAATTTTTTCTTTGAGATTGGAGCTTCTTTAGAAGTATCGTGCTAACATGGTCCCCTTAACAAAATTTAGTAGGTAAAAAATTAAATGCCTTGTTTCTTCTTTTAAAACTCTCTTACCAAAACTTCTTCCTTTACTTATTTTTCTGCCTACTTCTCAATGTTGTTTGTTTGTTTTTGTGTGGGGCAATGAGGGCTAAGTGACTTGACCAGGGTCACACAGCTAGTAAGTGTCTGAGGTCGGATTTGAACTCAGGTCCTCCTGAATCCAGGGCCGGTGCTTTATCCACTGCACCACCCAGCTGCCCCTCAAAAGCATGGAGTGCTAACATGATAGCCATGGCCCCCATTAGTGTCTCACCATGGTCTGTCTTCTGATACTTTGTCTTATCTTCTAGAACACTATATCATCAATATTTACTGATCCCGCATTCCATTCCCTCAGCTCTCTACTGTTTCCCAAGGTAACTGTGCATCCAATCCAGTAACCAATTTCTACTAATGTGTAAATAAGTAATAATGGTTTAATATACTGCTCTTTCCAGGCAACATATTTGTGTTGGGAGCCTTCTGGAGCCTCAACCATTCAGTCTAAAGGACTGTCTCTCATCATTTGCTTTTCAGGTGCCATGGTGGAACATGATGAAGGGGTCAGGAGATCTGGGAGCTAGAAGCATCTTTCAGAGCACCTCAAACTACATCATAGCCACAGACTTACCTGTACCCCAGCTGGCCATCCTTTAAGTCTTGTAAATGTTGACCTTTGGCAACCTTGATAGTCCCTTGAAGTCATTACGAGGGGATAGGGTGAAGAAAAGCGTGGATCGGTTTCCACTTCTGGAAAAACAACCCAAAGTAGTAGATTGGTTGTGTCATAGAAACAGTAGCATATTGCTTATGGGCCCCTCCTGAAAAAATAGCATTTCCTGCTCAAAGGAAAGCCATTAGGAGAGCAGGCTTCCATCGATTCCTCTTGACCTAAAAACTCAGCTTCTGCCCTCCCAAGGCTACCAAAAGCTTCTTCTCCTCCAGAGCACATCTATAACCACAACCAGTCTTCATAACTAACTTCAGGCCATTTCTAAACCAGCCACTAGGGGGCAAATATTCACTAATGGTAGCTGATTTCGTTTAAATGCTATATAAGAGGCATGCCTCCTTTCTGTCTCCCTCTTCTCTACCAAACGACCTAATAACTTTTCCCCCCTAAAACTATGTCAGATTTTGGGGCTTGTTCTCATGAACAACAATCTCTGCAGTAGGTTGTTGGGTTTTGGTTTTTTGGTCAATTATCTCTTACTGGTTCTACACCTACCAGTCCAACTGCTCTATCCCTGTCTCCTTTGCTGCCTCTTCATCTGTGTCATGGATATCTCCCAAGGCTCTCTCCTGGGCCCTCTTCCCTTTTCCTCTATAAGAGGGGTTCTTAACTTTTTTTTTTTTTGGCACCATGGATCCCTTTGGCACTGTGGTGAAGCCACAGTGACCCCTTCTCTGAATAACATTTTTAAATGTATAAAATTAAATACATGGGCAGCTAGGCAGCGCAGCGGATAAAGCACTGGCCCTGGATTCAGGACAACCTGAGTTCAAATCTGGCCTCAGACACTTGACACTTACTAGCTGTGTGACCCTGGACAAGTCACTTAACCCTCACTGCCCTGAAAAAAAAATTTTAATACATGCTGTTTAGTCATTTTTAGTTGAGTTTGCCTCTTTGTGCCCCACTTTGGGGTTTTTAGTGGCAAAGATACTGGAATGGTTTGCATTGTTCCTTCTCCAGATGAGGAAACTGAGGCAAATGGTTAAGTGACTTGTCCAGGGTCACACAGCTAATAAAGAGTGCCCTTGTGGGGGCAGCTAGATGGCGCAGTGGTTAAGCACCGGCCCTGGATTCAGGAGTACCTGAGTTCAAATCCGGCCTCAGACACTTGACACTTACCAGCTGTGTGACCGTGGGCAGGTCACTTTACCTCCGTTGCCTGCAAAAAAAAAAAAAAAAATTATAAAAAAAAAAAAGAGTGCCCTTGTACTAGTTTTCCCCACCCATCCCCCTCTAATGTTCTGCCCCCTCACCTTGCTTTTTTTAGTTTCCCTGACTCTCTTAAAGCTAAAATCCCATCCCCTCCAAGTACACTACAAATACTCTTGTACCTTCTTAGTTACTGACTTGTCATCTCCAATAGAATGTAAACTCCTTGAGGCCAGGGATAGTCTTTTTGTTTTGCCTTGTATTACCAGGGCTCCTCATAGTGCTGCCCTATAATAAGAACTTAATCAATGCTTGATTTGACTTAGGTAGTAATATTAATTCAAAAAAACAAAGAAGAAAAGAAAGAAAAGAGGGTCAATGAAGAATTGAAAAGGTACACAGAAAAGAGGAGAAGGACCACAGAGGAGGGGATACACAAGGAGGGCAGTTTTGTTAACTATCCAATAAAATTTAATATGTACTTTAAAAAAAAGACACCTGTAGGGGCAGCTAGGTGGCGCAGTGGATAGAGCACCAGCCCTGGAGTCAGGAGGATCTGAGTTCAAATCCGGCCTCAGACATTTAACACTTACTGGCTGTGTGACCCTGGGCAAGTCACTTAACCCCAATTGCCACACACACACACACACACACACACACCACCTGTAGATAATAGAAATTCACAGTTGCTCATGCAATCTTTTTTTCTGATCCTTCTATATTGAAATATTCATGTTTTGTAACTGATTCCGTGAAAAACAAAAAAAGAAAATTTCTACTACAAAAGATATCATTAGGATCTGAAATCTCCAAGCAAGGAAGGAAGGATGCAATTGAAAGCAAGCTTGCTGCCTTCTCACAAGCCCTCCCTGCCCCATCACCCAGTAAGATGACAAAGAATCAAATGGTTTGGAGAAGGCAGTGCAACCCCCAGCTAACAAATTATTGTTACTGTTTTATTAACTTATGGGAAACAGAGCTGACCAAACCATTATTACCCTGTTCCCTGTGGGGGCACTTTTGTTTGTCCCTGGGTTTATCAGCTCTAAATCTTTTGTATTCAGGACCCTTGCCTCAGAACTGAGGACCTTTATGCTTAGTGTCTGGTTGATCTAGCTTTTGTGTTCAGTGAGGTGGTGCAGTGGATAGAGTGCCCGGTCTGCAGTCAGGATGACTCGTTTTCATGAGTTCAAATCTGGCCTCAGACACTTATTAGTTGTGTGACACAGGGCAAATCACTTAATCCTGTTGGTTTCAGTTTCCTCCTCTGTCAAGTGAGCCCAAGAAGGAAATGGAAAAACACCCCACTATCTTTGCCGAGAAAACCCCAAATGCGGTCATGAAGAGTTGGACATGACTGAACAACAAGAAACTGACTTTTGGGGGATAAAGTCAAAGACCCTTAAACCAGTTAAAATCTTTCAACCCTTTTTATGACTTTAGGTTTCTTGGCATGAGATACCATTTCGATAAAACCAACAATTCAATTCTATTCAACAAATATTTATTAAGTGACTGAGACATGCAAAAACATTATTGGGAACATGTGGAAGCATATTAAAACCTCCTTTTTAATTTAATGAAAATGTTAAGTAATAAACATTTCTCCAGGCCAAAGTTCTTTCCCCCATCTTAACTGGAAAAGGATACTTTATTGGTACTTAAATCAAATTTCTCAGGAAACAATATCCTCCACTAAAATCCTTTCCTACTTTTCTCTTAGGTCTAATACCTTTTATGAAAATGTGCTAAAGGTTAAGAAAGCTAAGGGCCTGGAAAATGGATTAAGAGGAACAAGACTTAGAATAAGATGCAGACTTCATTCCTAGTTAAGGTCAATGCTTTCAGGGGCAGCTAGGTGTGCAGTGGATAAAGCACCGGGCCTGGATTCAGGAGGACCTGAGTTCAAATCTGACCTCAGACACTTGACGGGCACTAGCTGTGTGACCCTGGGCACATCACTTAATCCTCATTATCCTGCCCCGCCCCCCCCCAAAGGTCAATGCTTTTCCAGCTTGCTACACTACAGACTTTGAGGGAGGGTGAGATCGAGGACATAGTCTCTTGGTTGAGCTGAGTTATCTCACTCCTAATGGGAGAGCTACCTCATTCTATACTGCCCTATGTAGACCTACTCTGAGTTCTGTTTTGCTATTATTTGGGTTTCTTAGCTATTTGCTGTATGTGTTCATTGTGGAACTGTTATTAGGCAAGAAAGTGGTCAAGCTTTGAATATAGAGCTTTGGGTCCCATTTCCCTCCCAGAAATGACAAGGTGATCAGAAGTTAGATGGAATCTGATCATATACCCCTAGATAAATAATATTTAAGGGAGCAGATAGATATGTTTATAGCCTAGTACCTTCCGAGGAAAGCAGAGTAGCCTTTGGCCATAACTTAGTTCTTTTTCTCCTGGAAGGATTTAAAGACACCCTTGGAGAAGGGTCAGGGGAGAAGAGATGTCTATTTGACTTCCTTTCAAGCCACAGAATGACAAGCCCTCACTATACTTGGGTCCTTCTCCACACATGGGGCTCACCCTCACTCTTTCTAGGTACATATGGAACCTAAGAGTTCTCATATGCAGTAGTTTTTTAATAATAATAATAATAATTATTATTATTATTATTTAGAGTAGTAGTGTCCAATTTTTTTATTACCACTTCAGTCAATAGAAAATGTTTGAGACATAGTCTCAATTGAAATAATAATTTCAATAAAGTAACAGGATATAAAATAAACTTATTTAAATCATCAGCCTTTCTGTGTTTTACCAATATAAAATAGCAAGAAGAGATAAAGAAATTTCTTTCAAGATAACTATAGTATGTATAAAATATCTGGGAGTTCAGCTACCAAGCTATACTCAGGAATTACATAAACAAA